>NC_080403.1:51545277-51855000 GCF_030265065.1 Corythoichthys intestinalis
GCTTCCCATGATATTTCTAATCGAAGGGAGAGGGATTGTAAGGCTTTAGCCAATTAAAAAAAGGCTCCAAAGGCTGCCAAAATTCACTGTACTCATCGTACGCTTCCTTTTATCTCTCTATATAGGTAAAACGGCGCCATTCCAGATTGAGCGTGGCAATGCGTGAGTGGGTCGTGCAGCGCATGCATTAATTGCATTAACGTGATATAATTTAAAGAATTAATTATCGTCGTTATTGGTACCTTAAGCCTAAACTAAAGACTCTGGATGAGTGTAACATATTATGTCTGTAACGTTAAATACATTAAGAAAATGATTTAATTAAAAAGTATATATACATACATACATTTACATACATACATTTTTTTAAAAAATTAATTACCACCGTTATCGGGATATTTTTGATAACCCTACCTTAAGCCTAAATTAAAGACTCTGGATGAGTGTAACATATTATGTCTGTTACGTTAAATAGAATTAGAAAATGATTTAATTAAAAAATATGCAGTATATATATATATATATCTATATATATATATATATATATATATATATATATATATATATATATATAATATATATATATACATATTAAAAAAAGGCATGGCCGATATTTTTTTGCCGATTCCGATACTTTGAAAATGACATGTTCATTCTCTAGAAAGAATTGTTCACAATGGACTGGTTGGGTCCCTGTTTTCAGGTCACCATAACTTTCATGTTCATACTATTATTGTCTACATTGACAAATTATATCAATATTGGGCCCATAAAGACAAAAAAAAATCCAAAATCTGTTTGTCAAAATTTGTAATATTGATGCCCCGGTGACAACCGAAAATGCTCAACAAACTGTTTTGAAGCTTGATAATATCTATTCTACAGATTAGTTATATATTTCATAATTCAATAGAGCAGAGGTATTTGCACCCTTTGTTATTTTGCAAGTTCACCCACTTAGAAAATAGATAGATGTCTGAAATTTAAATCATAGATGCATTTCCACTTAGAGACATAATCTAAAAAAATACAGGAATCACATTGTATGATTAAATTTTTTTTTTTTTTACTGGAGTTCATAAGTATTTATACCCCCTGAGAATCAGCAATAATTACGATACTCAAAGATTTGTCAGTCTACCTTAAAAAAAAAAAATACGATGCCCGGACATGTCCACTTTTTACATCCTGTCCAGGGCATCCGGCGGGGTTTTAGAAATTCATGAAAAGTCCGGTTTTCACTATTTCTTCACGGGACCAATTCGTGTGAGGATTATTTGCTAATACAGAAGAGGTTTTTTTTTTTATTTATTTATCATTATTTCATCCCAGTTTTTTTTTTTTTTTTTTTTTTTTTAACTTTTTTTTGTTGTTGTTCCTTTTTATTTTATTTTTACGTTTTATTATTTTTCTATTATTTTAGAAATAAAAAGCCTGTTGATTTACCTCTGAGAATTTGTGTATTAAGTTATATATAAATTATTTTGTTATAAAACTGAATTTTCTATCCAGGCGGAAGAGGCACTCTTTAAATATATTAAATTGATAAGGCATCTGTGAGTTAACTTCAAGTAAAATTTAAGTATCTTGAGGCCGGGCCGAGTGTCCTCTTTTTTGGAAATCAAAATATGGTCATTACCCACCTGAACGCCACGAACTGAATGGAAAAAAAAAAAAGAAAAAACATTTTTTTTAATGCTAGCGAGAATGCAAATGCTACGCTAATGCTCCGAGTCACCTAGCATTGCATTTGCAACGGCGTCACAACCATTTCCTTTCTCCCCCTCCCGCTCTGCTCTCTCCGTGTCGTTTTTTTTTTTTTTTTGGCAAAGATGGAAAAAGTAATTAGATTACTCACTACTGACAAAAATAACGGTGTTATTAACAACACTGGTAACCACTGACAGGAAGCTAATTCTGAACAAAAGTTGAGTACGTTGTAGCGCATATTTAGTCCACTGTTGTGGAATCCATTGTTATGAAAAGTAATAAAACTATAAATCATTTGCTCCCTAAAACGTACAGTTGTGGTCAAAAGTTTACATACACTTGTGAAGAACATAATGTCATGGCTCTCTTGAGTTTCCAGTAATTTCTACAACTCTGATTTTTCTCCGATAGAGTGATTGGAACATATACTTCTTTGTCACAAAAAAACATTCATGAAGTTTGGTTCTTTTATGACTTTATTATGGGTTAACAGAAAAAGTGATCAAATCTGCTGGGTCAAAAATATGCATACATGGATCTGAAAAAGCGAATCATTGACTTGAACAAGTCAGTAAAGTCACTTGGAGCCATTTCAAAGCAGCTGCAGGTCCCAAGAGCAACAGTGCAAACAATTGTTTGTAAGTATAAAGTGCATGGCACTGTTTTGTCACTGCCACGATCAGGAAGAAAACGCAAGCTATCACCTGCTGCTGAGAGAAAATTGGTCAGGAGGGTGAAGATTCAGCCGAGAATCACCAAAAAGCAGATCTGCCAAGAATTAGAAGCTGCTGGAACACAGGTGTCACTGTCCACAGTCAAGCGTGTTTTGCATCTCCATGGACTGAGAAGCTGCCGTGCAAGAAGGAAGCCCTTGCTCCAAAAGCGGCACCTTAGGGCTCGACTGAAGTTTGCTGCTGATCAGATGGACAAAGATAATACCTTCTGGAGGAAAGTTCTGTGGTCAGACGAAACAAAAATCGAGCTGTTTGGCCACAATGCCCAGCAATATGTTTGGAGGAGAAAAGGTGAGGCCTTTAACCCCAAGTACACCATGCCTACCGTCAAGCACGGTGGTGGTAGTATTATGCTGTGGGGCTGTTTGGCTGCCGATGGAAGTGGTGCTTTACAGAGAGTAAATGGGATAATGAAGAAGGAGGATTACCTTCAAATTCTTCAAGATAACCTAACGTCATCAGCCCGAAGATTGGGTCTTGGGCGCAGTTGGGTGTTCCAACAGGACAATGACCCCAAACACACATCAAAAGTGATAATGGAATGGCTAAATCAGGCTAGAATTAAGGTTTTCGAATGGCCTTCCAAAAGTCCTGACTTAAACCCCATTGAGAACTTGTGGACAATGCTGAAGAAACAAGTCCATGTCAGAAAGCCATCAAATTTAACTGAACTGCACCAATTCTGTCAAGAGGAGTGGTCAAAGATTCAACCAGAAGCTTGCCAGAAGCTTGTGAATGGCTACCAAAAGCGCCTAATTGAAGTGAAAATGGCCAAGGGACATATTACCAAATATTAGCGCTGCTGTATGTATATTTTTGACCCAGCAGATTTGATCACGTTTTTCTGTTCACCCATAATAAAGTCATAAAAGAACCAAACTTCATGAATGTTTTTTGGGACAAAGAAGTATCTGTTTCAATCACTCTATCGGAGAAAAATCAGAGTTGTAGAAATAACTGCAAACTCAAGAGAGCCATGACATTGTTCTTCGCAAGTGTATGTAAACTTTTGACCACAACTGTATAACTATGTTCTATTTTTAATTGTTTCAGTGTCCCAAAAACGTATTTATATGTCTTTTACGTTTTTTTTATTTTATTTTTTTTTTAATTTTTTTTTTTACAAGAGGCATCTCTAGGTTCTGTTGCACCTAAACTGCAATGCACAATGCTCAAAACTCATTTTAAAGCAATAAAACTGGCCACTGGAGGGAAGTAGCGCATTTTGTACGAACTCATCTCGGGTCATGAAAGGAAGTGAAGAAAAATAGTCAAGAAACGGAAATTGGAGGGATCTTGTGAAGACGCGTGAGAATTTGGAAAAAAATATGGAGAACGATCGGAAAAAAAAGGCAAACGACACTTGAGGAGTTTTTTGAAAAGAAAACGAAACCATCTTCAAAGAAGGATTAAAAAAAAATCTATCTTAATGAGACAGACGGTGACGGCCTCAACAGCATCAGGTTCCGCACGCGTTCTGCGGATCTCACGTTGCGTTACTCCTGAGCCCGAGGTTGAAACCAACGATGAAGATGATGAAAAAAGTGAGACCGATCATGATCCGGACTCATCAGATTACTGGGAGCCACCTCATTCAACAGGTAGCAGCCGAGAGCCTTCCCCGTTGTTATGTGCGCAAATAGTTCAACAGTTCAATAGTTTAGTTATGTGCAGTGTTGTTAATCTTACTTTAAAAAAGTAATTAATTACAGTTACTAATTACTTCTCCCATAAAGTAATTGCGTTAGTAACTCAGTTACCTGAATTTAAGAGTAATTAGTTACTTAACAAAGTAACTGGTGATAATTAAAAAAAAAAAAAATCTTTCTTAAATTTAAACTTAACTAGACACAGGGGTATTGCAGATATTGCGATAACTAGATAATAAGCTTTGCTATGTGTGGAAGTCATTTAATGTTGTGAATCAACTGTTAAAGATGTTAAAACTGCTCCCGTTATTGCATTAGTTTCCTTCCGTCTATTTTCGACATGTGTAAGTTTTAAAACTGTTTCATCATTTAAAGATAGATTTAAGTTAAATTTTGCCGACTTAGGAACATTCTAGATAAAAAGTGACTTAGGTTCGCTTCGAAGGTTTTCTACAACAGAGCCTTCATGAGAAGTCTACTGCTTTAAGATGGCGCCTGTTTACTAACGCATCTAATTATTTATTATATACAGTGCATTGCAAAAGTATTCGGCCCCCTTGAACCTTGCAACCTTTCGCCACATTTCAGGCTTCAAACATAACTAGGCCTGCAAGCAGGACTGAACGGGCCCTCGCAATCTAGCGCAACTCGGACGTCACGCAACTCGGACTGTGTGCAGGTCAGGGTGGTGGCAGATCCTCCTCTCTAATCATCTCATTAGAACCTAACATGCTCGAAAATCGCCTATTTACATTCCCACACCCAAGAGATAAAAACTCCTATTGGAGAGAGTACTACAAAAAAGGAGCCACTACTGAGCTGTGCAGCCAAGCCCTTATTCAAAACCAAAATTAATCTTCTAACTGGGCCAATTCGACCAAGTGTGCCAAATATTGTGGCTCTATAAGCTGCCTGAGTCTCTGAAAAAAAAGATTTCCTTTAAATGGCGAACAAAGGGTCGTCACGGCAACAGACAAAGACACGTGGACATTGGCCGTAAATAAGTATTTTAATAGGTCTTGAAACTACAATGACCAACCTGAAAAGAACTGGACATGTTTTGGAAAAACGAGTGACTTTCTATCGCCACTAGTTGGCGCTGTAGGGTTGATGCAAATGACCCCTACAAGGCCCTTCAGGGTATGACTCTCAACAAGCACGGGAAGTTTGGCGCAGATATCTTGTATATCTGCCGAGTTATGACTGTTCAAAGTTTTTGGAGAGAAAAATTGTTAACAGTCATTTTCACTTTCCTGTTTGGACCCTTCCGCTTCAACGAAACTTCAATATTTTTCATCAGGCAGCTGAAGACAGGTCTTAAGGCTTCCCTTATGCAGGTTTGAGGTAGATTGATTTTTTCTTTTAGAGGAGGAGTGTGTCCCGTAAAAAAGGGCATTTCCTGTTCCCACTAGGAGGCGCCAGGCACAAATGGTAAATGTTCAATCCAGTCCTGCTCAGGCTGGTATACCTCACACACATGCCAGATTTAAAATAGATTGAACGTTGTATGAGGGAGTTATCAGTCATTTTCCGAATTTGGTGTTTTGGCGAAAAAATGGCCGACTTTGGCACCCCGCCCAGGTCAGGCCCGTGAATGAAAACACACCATTTTGATAACTTAAGATTTCATATGCCTCATGAACAGGCTCGCCAATTTTGAGAATGATCAAACTAATTCCCTAGGTGCCAAGGTGTAAAATGTGCACACTGTAAATCGATAAAAATTTCACATTCAATCCAAAATACCCGATTTCCTGTTGGGTTTGGAATATGCATGCAAGAGACTTTTTGGAGCAGTTTTGTACAAGGTATCGACTCTCCGAATTTCATCCCTCTACGTTGAAAAAACCTAAAAGGAGAGGCCTTTTTGAAAATTTCAAGGGGGCGCCACTGAGCCATTTTGTTACATGTGTTCGTAACGTTGCAAGATTATTGAACGTTATGCAAAGCCGCATGTATGTGCAAATTTTGGTGAGTTTTTATGCATATTCAAGCCTCAAAATGTAAACTCTTACTGTGAACCCATGAAAATTTCACATTCGATCCAAAATACCCGATTTCCTGTTGGATTTGGAATATGGGTGCAAGAGACTTTTTGGAGCAGTTTTGCATAAGGTATCTACTCCCCAAATTTCCTCGCTCTATGTTGAAAAAACCCAGTAGGAAAGGCCTTTTTTAAAACTTCTTTCTGTCGCCACTAGTTGGCACTGTAGAGTTGATGCAAATGACCCCTACAAGAACCTTCAGGGTATGACTCTCAACAAACACGGAAAGTTTGGCGCAGATATGTTGCATATCTGCCGAGTTATGACTGTTCAAAGTTTTTGGCGAGACAAATTGTTGACGGTCATTTTCACTTCCAGTTTGGACCTCTCCGCTTCAACGAAACCTCAATATTTTTCATCAGGCACCTGAACACATGTCTTGAGGCTCCCCTGAAACAGGTTTGAGGTCAATAGATTTTTTTCCCTTGGAGGAGGAGCCTGTCTCGTAAAGAAGGCCATTTCCTGTTTCCACTAGGGGCGCTAGGCCTAATGGGTAATATTTCAATGCAGTCATGTTCAGGCTGGGATATCTCATAAACATGGTAAAAATGAAAAAGATTGAACGTTGGATCACGGAGTTTTTAATCATTTTCTGAATTTGGTGTTTTGCCCAAAAATGGCCAACTTTGGGACTACGCCCAGGCCAGACCCTTGGATGAAAACTCACCATTTTGAAAACTTAAGATCTCATATGTCTCCTGTATAGTCTGACCAATTTTGAAGACGATCCAACTATTTTCTTCAGCGACAAGGTCTCAAATGTAAATCGATAAAATTTCACATTTGATCCAAAATTTCCGACTTCCTGTTGGATTTGGAATATAGGTGCAAGAGACTTTTTGGAGCAGTTTTACGCAATGTATCGACTCACCAAATTTCATCGTTCTACGTTGAAAAAACCTAATAGGAAAGGCCTTTTTGAAAATTTCAAGGGGGCGCCACTGAGCGATTTTGTTACATTTTTTTGTAGATTATCAAAATTTACGCAAAGTTGCATGTATGTGCAAATTTTGGTGAGTTTTCGTGCATGTTCAGGCCTCCAAACGTAAACTCCAACTGTGAACCGAAAAAATTTCACATTTGATCCAAAATATCCGATTTCCTGTCGGATTTGGAATATGGGTGCAAGAGGCTTTTTTGAACAGTTAGGCATAAGGTATCTACTCCCCAAATTTCATCGCTCTACGTTGAAAACCTGAGAGGAGAGGCCTTTTTGAAAATTTTAAGGGTCAAGGGGGCGCCACTGAGCCATTTTTTGAAATTTTTTCAAAACGACGCAAGATTATCAAATTTTACGCGAATCTGCACGTATGTGCAAATTTTGGTGACTTTTCGTGCATGTTCAGGCCTCCAAATTGGCCATTTTCATTTGCCCTGAAAAAAGAAGAATAATAACAAGCAGGACTGAACGGGCCCTCGCAATCTAGCGCAACTCGGACGTCACGCAACTCGGACTGTGTGCAGGTCAGGGTGGTGGCAGATCCTCCTCTTTAATCATCTCATTAGAACCTAACATGCTCGAAAGTCGCCTATTTACATTCCCACACCCAAGAGATAAAAACCCCTATTGGAGAGAGTACTACAAAAAAGGAGCCACTACTGAGCTGTGCAGCCAAGCCCTTATTCAAAACCAAAATTAATCTTCTAACTCGGCCAATTCGACCAAGTGTGCCAACTATTGTGGCTCTATAAGCTCCCTGAGTCTCTGAAAAAAAATATTTCCTTTAAATGGCGAACAAAGGGTCGTCACGGCAACAGACAGAGACACGTGGACATTGGCCGTAAAAAAGTATTTTAATAGGTCTTGAAACTACAATGACCAACATGAAAAGAACTGGACATGTTTTGGAAAAACGAGTGACTTTCTATCGCCACTAGTTGGCGCTGTAGGGTTGATGCAAATGACCCCTACAAGGCCCTTCAGGGTATGACTCTCAACAAGCACGGGAAGTTTGGCGCAGATATCTTGTATATCTGCCGAGTTATGACTGTTCAAAGTTTTTGGAGAGAAAAATTGTTGACAGTCATTTTCACTTTCCTGTTTGGACCCCTCCGCTTCAACGAAACTTCAATATTTTTCATCAGGCACCTGAAGACAGGTCTTAAGGTTTCCCTTATGCAGGTTTGAGGTAGATTGATTTTTTTCCCTTTAGAGGAGGAGTGTGTCCCGTAAAAAAGGGCATTTCCTGTTCCCACTAGGAGGCGCCAGGCACAAATGGTAAATTTTCAATCCAGTCCTGCTCAGGCTGGTATACCTCACACACATGCCAGATTTAAAATAGATTGAACGTTGTATGAGGGAGTTATCAGTCATTTTCCGAATTCGGTTTTTGGCGAAAAAATGGAAGAGTTTGGCGCCCCGCCCAGGTCAGGCCCATGAATGAAAACACACCATTTTTATAACTTAAGATTTCATATGCCTCATGAACAGTCTCACTAATTTTGAGAATGATCAAACTAATTCCCTAGGTGCCAAGGTGTAAAATGTGCACACTGTAAATCGATAAAAAGTTCACATTCAATCCAAAATACCCGATTTCCTGTAGGATTTGGAATGTGTGTGCAAGAGACTTTTTGGAGCAGTTTTGCACAAAGTTTTGACTCTCCAAATTTCATCACTCTATGTTAGAAAAACCTAAATGGAGAGGCCTTTTTGAAAATTTCAAGGGGGCGCCAGTGAGCCATTTTTTTACATGTTTTCGTAACGTTGCAAGATTATTGAACGTTATGCAAAGCCGCATGTATGTCGAAATTTTTGTGAGTTTTCGTGCATGTTCAAGCCTCCAAATGTAAACTCCTACTGTGAACCGATAAAAATTTCACATTTGATCCAAAATACCCGATTTCCTGTTGGATTTGGAATACGGGTGCAAGAGACTTTTTGGAGCAGTTTTGCATAAGGTATCTACTCCCCAAATTTCCTCGCTCTATGTTGAAAAAACCCAATAGGAAAGGCCTTTTTTAAAACTTCTTTCTGTCGCCACTAGTTGGCACTGTAGAGTTGATGCAAATGACCCCTACAAGAACCTTCAGGGTATGACTCTCAACAAACACGGAAAGTTTGGCGCAGATATGTTGCATATCTGCCGAGTTATGACTGTTCAAAGTTTTTGGCGAGACAAATTGTTGACGGTCATTTTCACTTCCAGTTTGGACCTCTCCGCTTCAACGAAACCTCAATATTTTTCATCAGGCACCTGAACACATGTCTTGAGGCTCCCCTGAAACAGGTTTGAAGTCAATAGATTTTTTTCCCTTGGAGGAGGAGCCTGTCTCGTAAAGAAGGCCATTTCCTGTTCCCACTAGGGGGCGCCAGGCCTAATGAGTAATATTTCAATGCAGTCGTGTTCAGGCTGGGATATCTCATATACATGCTAGAAATGAAAAAGATTGAACGTTGTATCACGGAGTTTTTAATCATTTTCTGAATTTGGTATTTTGCCCAAAAATGGCCGACTTTGGGACCACGCCCAGGTCAGACCCTTGGATGAAAACTCACCATTTTGAAAACTTAAGATCTCATATGTCTCCTGAATAGTCTGACCAATTTTGAAGACGATCCAACTATTTTCTTCAGCGACAAGGTCTCAAATGTAAATCGATAAAATTTCGCATTTGATCCAAAATTTCCGACTTCCTGTTGGATTTGGAATATAGGTGCAAGAGACTTTTTGGAGCAGTTTTACACAATGTATCGACTCACCAAATTTCATCATTCTACGTTGAAAAAACCTAATAGGACAGGCCTTTTTGAAAATTTCAAGGGGGCGCCACTGAGCCTTTTTGTTAATTTTTTTCAAAGATTATCAAAATTTACGCAAAGTTGAACATATGTGCACATTTTGGTGAGTTTTCGTGCATGTTCAAGCCTCCAAATGTGAACTCCAACTGTGAACCGAAAAAATTTCAGATTCGATCCAAAATAACCGATTTCCTGTTGGATTTGGAATATGGGTGCAAGAGGCTTTTTTGAGCAGTTAGGTATAAGGTATCTACTCCCCAAATTTCATTGCTCTACGTTGAAAACCTGAGAGGAGAGGCCTTTTTGAAAATTTTAAGGGTCAAGGGGGCGCCACTGAGCCATTTTTTGACATTTTTTCAAAACGACGCAAGATTATCGAAATTTACGCGAATCTGCACGTATGTGCAAATTTTGGTGACTTTTCGTGCATGTTCAGGCCTCCAAATTGGCCATTTTCATTTGCCATGAAGAAAGAAGAATAATAATAATAATAATAATAATAATCCTTTGCATTACAATAGGGCCTTCGCACGCCTAGTGCTCGGGCCCTAAAGATATAAAATTTTAATTTTTTGTCAAGAATCAACAACAAGTGGGACACAATCGTGAAGTGGAACAAAATTTATTGGATAATTTCAACTTTTTTAACAAATAAAAAACTGAAAAGTGGGGCGTGCAATATTATTCGGCCCCCTTGCATTAATACTTTGTAGCGCCACCTTTTGCTCCAATTACAGCTGCAAGTCGCTTGGGGTATGTTTCTATCAGTTTTGCACATCGAGAGACTGACATTCTTGCCCATTCTTCCTTGCAAAACAGCTCGAGCTCAGTGAGGTTGGATGGAGAGTGTTTGTGAACAGCAGTCTTCAACTCTTTCCACAGATTCTCGATTGGATTCAGGTCTGGACTTTGACTTGGCCATTCTAACACCTGGATACGTTTATTTTTGAACCATTCCATTGTAGATTTGGCTTTATGTTTTGGATCATTGTCCTGTTGGAAGATAAATCTTCGTCCCAGTCTCAGGTCTTGTGCAGATACCAACAGGTTTTCTTCCAGAATGTTCCTGTATTTGGTTGCATCCATCTTCCCGTCAATTTTAACCATCTTCCCTGTCCCTGCTGAAGAAAAGCAGGCCCAAACCATGATGCTGCCACCACCATGTTTGACAGTGGGGATGGTGTGTTCAGGGTGATGAGCTGTGTTGCTTTTACGCCAAACATATCGTTTTGCATTGTGGCCAAAAAGTTCAATTTTGGTTTCATCTGACCAGAGCACCTTCTTCCACATGTTTGGTGTGTCTCCCAGGTGGCTTGTGGCAAACTTTAAACGATACTTTTTATGGATATCTTTGAGAAATGGCTTTCTTCTTGCCACTCTTCCATAAAGGCCAGATTTGTGCAGTGTACGACTGATTGTTGTCCTATGGACAGACTCTCCCACCTCAGCTGTAGATCTCTGCAGTTCATCCAGAGTGATCATGGGCCTCTTGGCTGCATCTCTGATCAGTTTTCTCCTTGTTTGAGATGAAAGTTTGGAAGGACGGCCGGGTCTTGGTAGATTTGCAGTGGTCTGATGCTCCTTCCATTTCAATATGATGGCTTGCACAGTGCTCCTTGAGATGTTTAAAGCTTGGGAAATCTTTTTGTATCCAAATCCGGCTTTAAACTTCTCCACAACAGTATCTCGGACCTGCCTGGTGTGTTCCTTGGTTTTCATAATGCTCTCTGCACTTTAAACAGAACCCTGAGACTATCACAGAGCAGGTGCGTTTATACGGAGACTTGATTACACACAGGTGGATTCTATTTATCATCATCGGTCATTTAGGACAACATTGGATCATTCAGAGATCCTCACTGAACTTCTGGAGTGAGTTTGCTGCACTGAAAGTAAAGGGGCCGAATAATATTGCACGCCCCACTTTTCAGTTTTTTATTTGTTAAAAAAGTTTAAATTATCCAATAAATGTTGTTCCACTTCACGATTGTGTCCCACTTGTTGTTGATTCTTGACAAAAAAATTAAATTTCATATCTTTATGTTTGAAGCCTGAAATGTGGAGAAAGGTTGCAAGATTCAAGGGGGCCGAATACTTTTGCAAGGCACTGTATGTTGCTAATGCCATTCGCATCTAGTTCTGTATAGACCCTACTCACCAACGTCACAGAATGACGTGTCGCTGTATCCGGCCGCCATATTGTCCATCTCCGTTTAGCCCTATTCTCAATGGTTTCAATTAGTCGTTCAGTTTATAGAGCAATTCATGGAAGCCCCGGTGCTTTCAGACGCTGTAAACTCATTGGATTCGTTGCATAAAAGGTGTTATGTGGAAAAGCTTCAGTCTATCCATTCGCCAGATCCATATTTGATGCCTAAATCGATATTTTTCGACCCGCTGTCTTCGCCCTCTCTGCCTGACATCAGCTACCCTGATATCTACAACTATCTTGTCCACACAAAATCAGCCTATTCTCACGAAAGTTTGAAAAACTTTAAGAGCAGCACTGTAAGCAACATTACCATGTGTGACCCTTTACTTCCAATTTTCTAAAATGGCGACAATCAATAAAAAAAAAAGTTGACTGCGATGGTGGACGCTTCAAGGATAGGTGGATATTGGACTATTTCTTCAATAAAACACGCAACAACTGTGTCTGCCTCATTTGCAAAGAGACAGTCGCTGTTTTTAAAGAGTTCGATGTGACGCGATAATATTACCGAACAAGACACGCTGACATGTACAACATTACAGGGAAGATACGCAGCGAGAAATTATAGCAACTAGAAGCTAGTTTAATTTTACAGCAACAGTATTTCGCAAGAGCCCGAGTGTCGAAAGAGAACGCCACAGAGGCGAGATTGTTGAAATTATGAATTAATGAAAAAAAAAAAAAAAAGTAAATGTGACACACAGAAGGGCTTGCTAAAATTTGTTTAAATATATTGTTCTATTTGAATCAGCCAAGGTAGCCCCCCGCATTTTTACCATACCAAATCTGGCCCCCTTTGCAAAAGGTTTGGACACACCTGTTTAACTGATGACCCGTAGACGAGGCCAGCTTCTTTCACTCGGTACCAGCTAAATATTATTCAAAATGTAATGATGATGGAAGAAAAAGGCATCTTGAATTTGAAACTGTATGTTGTCGGCGATTGGCCTCGCAATGATCTTAATTGTGGTTGTCAGCCCAAAACCCTCTAAACATATATTAAATGCATCTTACCAGATATAAAATGACTACTACATAATCTGTGGTAATCATTTGGAGCCCAGTTTTCTCGTCGAATTGCAGCAGTCCATCTCGCTCTCCTCTCCGGGTATCTCGGAATACGGTAGAACGTCAAGTCTCTCCATCTATCTTCTCTGTTACTGCAACCATCCGCCACACACGCCTTCACCATTATGATTATTAATGTTAACGATATATGTGATATCTACCAAAGCATCATTTGGGCGTAGTTTGTAGGCTATAGGCTACAGTCAGGTATTATTGGAGCCACCTAGCATATTAGCATCGCGTTTGCAACGGCGTCACACTCCCTTGCCTCCTCCCCACTCCTGCTCTGCTCTCTCGTCTCCGTGAGTCCGTCTTTTTCCAGACTTTTCTCGCGTCAGTCAACAAACGTCGTAAGGCATAGTAACGCACGCCTTTCCCGCCTCAGTAACAGTAACGGCGTTGCCAAGATGAGAAAAATAATTAATTAGATTACTCTCTACTGGAGAAAATAACGCCTTTAGTAACGCCGTTATATTCTAACGACGTTATTAACAACACTGGTTATGTGTAGATAAATTGTTACTTTGCGGTCAAAAGTTCTATTTGTCTTGTTGTTAATGTTATTTTGTAGAATGAAAACATTATTCAGATGTTTGGGATGTCACAAAAGCAAAAAATAGCTGTGGGAAAGTCAAAGTTATGTTTGAAATGTATGCTTTTTTTTCTGCTGAAAGAAGAGAGTCTAATCTTTCGTTTGGTGGGTTCCATGTTTACATAGCGATAGAACAGAATTTTCAGTGGGCCTTGCAAAATCAGTCAAAATCCAGTAAAACGGCCGGGAGCGAAGGGCCTTGCTCCAGTGAAAATGGCTGGGAGTGAATGAGTTAATGTCACATTATGTGAGCCAAGCAATGTTGCCATTTTATTTGACGTCTTTCACAAATTAGCTTGATCTGTTGAACATTGTGTTACTAAAAGCTCGAACATTTTAATTTTTTTAGTAGGGCTGTCAAACTTATTGCGTTAACGGGCGATAATTAATTTTTTTAATTAATCACGTTAAAATATTTGACACAATTAATGCACATGCCTCGCTCAAACATTAAAATGACAGCAGTGTCATGTCCACTTGTTACTTGTTTTTGTCTCCCTCTGCTGGCGCTTTGGTGCGACTGATTTGTTGGGTCTAAAACTCGTTCTTTAACTTAGTTATTTACCCAAGGCAAGCTGACAAAAGGCAGGGCACGGTGAGACAGAGTCAGAGAGTTGACATTTTTCAACCTGCAGGTTGGGAGAGCCAGGAGACATGTTCCGCGACCAATGTCTCATTAGAGTCTCTCTCCCAGCTCTCCCGCGCTGCTAACTTTTATTGAGGGCTTGTTGATGAGCAGAATACAGTTACAACACTGTTGTCCAACGTGGCAGTATTCTAGTCATTGATTGAACAGTGCTTCCTGATTGAATTAAGTCACACTCCTGAGCAGGCAAGATATCTTTGTTTTGAACACACATTTGCACTCAAAGTACTGTAGGTTGGTGGAAAAGTACTGAGACGTTGTGTGATGAATCAACATATGTGTGTGTATCTATTGATCAGCAGAATGTGAGCAATCACTGGTAAGCACATGATTATGGGCTAAAACTGTATTCTTCATAATAGCTTTGGAGTGCACGTATAATAGCTGTGGGAGAGCAAACTGGCATAATATATTTGGCATACAACTTATCTTACAGATTTTATGCACCATGAGCATTGTGTAATGATTGACGTCAACAATGGCGAGCTACTAGTTTATTTTTTGATTGAAAATTTTACAAATTATATTAAAACGAAAACATTAAGAGGGGTTTTAATATAAAATTTCTTTAACTTATAATATTTATCTTTTAAGAAATACAAGTCTTTCTATCCATGGATCGCTTTAACAGAATGTTAATGTTAATGCCATCTTGTTGATCTATTGCAATAATAAACAAATACAGTACTAAGTACAGTATGTTGAATGTATATATCAGTCCTGTGTCTTATCTTTCCATTCCAAAAATAATTTACAGAAAAATATGGCATATTTTATTGATGGTTTGAATTGCAATTAATTACGATTAATTAATTTTTAAGCTGTGAGTAACTCGATTAAAATTTTTAATCGTTTGACAGCCCTATTTTTTAGTTATTCTTTTTAGCCGAATAGTTGCTGCACATTTTGTATTCTGTTGAAAAAAGACGGACGACAAATTGGACTGTTACACCAAAAGGTTGGCTCATTCATTATGCTTTTCCAATATCTTGATTCGATGTAAGATGGGTCATGCAGCCAACTGTAAATGCACCCTTCCTTTCCACGGTAGTCTCTCCAAAGCGACAGTTGCTCGTGTATGATTATCCAGATGAAACCTGAAGTGCATTGAAAATAAAACCGCATAAATAAAGACCCCAGGAGGCTCGGCCGCCATCAGCATGCAAATATTGTCATGTCATCACAGCCCGCTGCGCGACTAAATCTTTAATTAATTCACTAAACAGCTGGAGCAGGGATGGCGAATTGGATTTGGGATTTTTAATTTGCGCCTGCGATGACAGCTCTAATGATGAGGTGATGTTTTCCTAGCTGTAAATGCGAATTGGAATCGTGTCGATTTTACCCGCCCGTCAATGAACCGCCACCGAAATCGGAAAATAATTCACGCTCATAAAAGGAGCTGTAACCGCGTTAGGATGCCACGAGATGGCGGGAGATGACTTGAAACTGTAAGTATCACAAGTGATCCACTTAGCATGTACACAGTTATGAACCCATGGTACGTACATAACTTTATTCAGTAGTTAAATCATTGATTGGTTTAACTCTTATTTGATACACACAATGATATACCTCCTGGCTGGAAAAAAAATGAACAGGGTTCGATGAGGATAAACGGAACCGCCCGCGTGGACTATCCACAAAACAGCAAATATCACAGTGTATGATTTTTTGAACATTTTATTTGTATTATACTGCTGAAAATAAGTATTTGGACATCTGAGAAAACCACTGTTAATATTTGGTACAGTAGCCTTTGAATGCAATTACAGAGGTCAAACGTTTCCTGTAACTTTTCAGGTTTGCACAGACTGCAGCAGGGATTTTGCACCCCTGCTCCACACGAATCAATCAAGATTTTCTTTTGGGTTTGGTTCTGGAGGCTGGCTAGGCCCCGCCAGAACCTTGAAATGCTTTTTACGAAGCCACTCCTTGGTAATTCTGGCTGTCTGCTTCAGGCCAATGTCATGTTGGAAGACCCAGTCACGACGCATTCTCAATGCTCTAACTGAGGGAAGGAGGTTATTTCCCAAAATCCAAAAATACATTGTCCTGGTCATCCTTTTCTTAATACAGTGCAGTCATCCACCCCCAAAGCATAATACTACCACCGTACTGCTTCACAGTAGGGATGGTGTTCTTGGAATGGTACTTATCATTCTTCTTCCTTCAAACAGTATAAGTGGAATTAAGACCAAAAAGTACCATTTTAATCTCATATAACCACATGAATTTCTCCCATGCCTAGACTTCACGATATATTGACGGGACATGGGTCGATGGCCGATTAATAGGGGGCTCATCTTCGTCAAAGCTGACCGAGTGGAAACACAGACAAAGAGCTTTTTACGTTGAAAATTCTTGTGAATCAATGCTTAAATCCCTGAATTCTTTATAGATATGGACGTAAAACAGTCCTGATTCTTGGTTAAAAGCAAAAAAAAAAAAATGGGCAGTTAGCATTTATTTTACTTAAATATGTAAAATGTGCTGCTAGTCTTTAAGCCACTGTGGTGCTCCCTTATCACCACAAAGAGCTTTTTACGTTGAAAATTCTACTGAATAAATGCTTAAATCCCTGAATTCTTTCTAGGAATGGAGGTAAAACAGTCTCGATTCTTGGTTAAAAGCGAAAAACCAGGCAGTTAGCATTTATTTGACGTAAATATTGCGAATTATGACGCCAATGCCGTAGCAGTTAATTTCTCCCATTGATTTTTTTCACAACGTTTCAAAATGCATGCATGTTACAAAAAAATCTAAAAATTACCTTGAATCCTCGAACAAATCACATGTTCTTTGTTAATGTACAGTAGGGCAAATAAGCATTTTGTCAACCACCAATTGTGCAAGTTCTCCTACTTGAAAAGATTAGAGAGGCCTGTAATTATCAACATGGGTAAACCTCAACCATGAGAGACAGAATGTGGAAAATAAAACAGAAAATTACATCGTTTGATTTTTAAAGAATTTATTTCCAAATTAGAGTGGAAAATAAATATGTGGTCACCTACAAACAAGCAAGATTTCTGGCTGTCAAAGAGGTCTAACTTCTTCTAACGAGATCTAAAGAGGCTCCATTCGTTACCAGTATTAATGGCACCTGTTTTAACTCATTATCGGTATAAAATACACCTGTCCACAACCTCAGTCAATCACACTCCAAACTCCACTATGGCCAAGACCAAAGAGCTGTCGAAGGACACCAGAGACAAAATTGTAGACCTGCACCAGGCTGGGAAGACTGAATCTGCAATAGGTAAAATGCTTGGTGTAAAGAAATCAACTGTGAGAGCAATTATTAGAAAATGGAAGACATACAAGACCAATGATAATCTCCCTCGATCTGGGGCTCCATGCAAGATCTCAACCCGTGGCGTCAAAATGATAACAAGAATGGTGAGCAAAAATCCCAGAACCACACAGGGGGACCTAGTGAATGACCTACACAGAGCTGGGACCACAGTAACAAAAGCTACTACCAGTAACACAATGCGCCGTCAGGGACTCAAATCCTGCACTCCCAGACGTGTCCCCCGGCTGAAGCCATTGCACGTCCAGGCCCGTCTGCGGTTCGCTAGAGAGCATTTGAATGATCCAGAAGAGGACTGGGAGAATATGTTTAGGTCAGATGAAACCAAATAGAACTTTTTGGTAGAAACACAGGTTATCGTGTTTGTAGGAGAAAAAACAGTGAATTGCATCCAAAGAACACCATACCCACTGTGAAGCATGGGGGTGGAAACATCATGCTTTGGGGCTGTTTTTCTGCAAAGGGACCAGGACGACTGATCTGTGTAAAGGAAAGAATGAATGGGGCCATGTATCAAGAGATTTTGAGTGAAAATCTCCTTCCATCAGCAAGGACATTGAAGATGAGACGTTGCTAGGTCTCTCAGCATAAAGTGATCCCAAACACACTGCGAGGGCAACAAAGGAGTGGCTTCGTAAGAAGCATTTCAAGGTCCTTGAGTGGCCTAGCCAGTCTCCAGATCTAAACCCTATAGAAAATCTGTGGAGGGAGTTGAAAGTCCGTGTTGCCCAACGACAGCTCCAAAACATCACTGCTCTAGAGGAGATCTGCATGGAGGAATGGGCCAAAATACCAGCAACAGTGTGTGAAAAGCTTGTGAAGAGTTACAGAAAACGTTTGGCCTCCGTTATTGCCAAAAAAGGATGCATAACAGTATTGACCAAATACTTATTTTCCACCATAATTTGCAAATAAATTCTTTAAAAATCAAACAATGTGTTTTTCTGTGTTTTTTCCCACTCTGTCTCTCATGGTTGAGGTTTACCCATGTTGACAATTACAGGCCTCTCTAATATTTTCAAGTAGGAGAACTTGCAAAATTAGTGGTTGACTCAATACTTATTTGTCCCACTGTACCGAAGTACATTGTGTATCTGTACTTTGAGTACAAATATGAAGTGGTAATTTTACTTCACTAGATTTTACAGCACGTGTCTGTACTTTTTACTCCACTACTTTTCAAAATGTCGCCTATGTTACACATTACATTGTGAGTTGATTGTTTCGTTTTCAAGCCTCCGGCGCAATCGATAAGCCCTTTGCAACTATTCCGCAGTTGAACACTAGAGGCAGCAATACGAGCACAAGCAAAATTAGGCAGGTGAACAAGATATTGACAACAACAACAAAAACAACAAAACAAAAAAAACAGTAGTGTGCCTTAACATGGGTGCTGCACATGTCAGGAGAAAATACTTTTACTTTTTACTTATAAAGAAAATGTTAAAGCAAGTACTTTGTACTTAAACTTGAGTAATATTTTTCTTAAATACTTGTACTCCTACTTTTTGCCCCTGTAGCTGTACTTTTCTTCAGCAAAAAAGAGTTAGTACTTCATCCACCGCTGGTATTCGGATCTGTATGTCTATTGGGGTGATGAGGTCAAAGGTCACAGAGGTCAGAAAAGGAATTTCGCAATAACTTGATAACAGATTAGCCTATTTAACTCAATTTTTCTGAGTAGGTTCTAAAATGAGAAGAGCGTAAGGTCAAAAGTCATAACTCTAACAAATATGATGATGCTTTCAATTTGACTGCTTTGGTAGATGTCTGTTCTGTCAGAGTGCTCCTCTGGTTTCTTTACTTTTGTGTTTTTCTGAGAATGTGCCTAGCAACCACCTAAGCAAATATGTATCCAATTTTACCATCCATTCTGATGAAGGACACGTTAACAACAACCTCGCCGGCGTCTCCATTCTGTTGCGTTGCTGTGGAGAAGCGTGACTGCAGTGGTAATTATGACATCACTGCGCTTCTTCATGCTGACAGCTACCCCATCAGGAATTAAACATCAGACCCCCTCCTCTTCTATAGCTTTCATTGTCTTCGTACGACTTTGAATGTCGGCGCGCGAGGAGAGCAGCGGGCGCTCGGGCCTTTGATCCGTTTGAGGGGACGCGGGTTGAATTTGAATCCGAGGGCGCCCCGGATGACCGCATCGCAAACGTCAAGCGGCAACCTTGATGCTCGGCACCACGCTGCGCGGGCTTCATTAGGGAACTCGATGTATCGGACGTTCCGGAATGAGCAAACAACAATTTGCTGGCCCAGCGTGACGGTTGTCAGCAGTGTATGCAACTGTGCGCGTGCAGGTTATGCATAAAATGAGACCAACAAAATGCTTTTTATATAAAGGTTGCCAACCGCTGTGCTGCAGCACATTAGCGAGTCTTGGGAAATCAACCAATATTACTTAATTGGCCCCAAAATGTTGATGAGTTTAAGACAAATATTGTATCGTTCTTCCTCTAACGATTCCACTGAATTCACTTTAGTTTGTTTTGTTTTTTGTAACTTGTCCCGTTAGTCAGTTAGCCCTTTACAAGGCCCTCATTTAACTCATTGCCTATCATTGACGGCACTAGATGTCCAATCCATAGACTTCACCATAAGTCGACGGGACACAGAGCCTGGAGCTGATCGGTAGGGAGCCTATAGCGGCCTAAAAACAAAAACAGGCACCTCCGTTAGGTATATATGAGTCTCCATTAGCAGCGACATCAAAAAAATTCAAAGTAGTTCCCTAATATAATCCTGATTGATTGTTTTGGATAGAAGTAAAACAAAACTTAAAATGGCTGTTAAATCCTCAAATTTTATGCTAGATGCACAGAAATCACCAAATGCAGAGATAATCACCTATACTTTCACGATCAATAACAATATTTACATGAGTTTTTGCTCAAAATAGCAACTTAATTTTTTTTTTTTTGTGTGGAAATTTTCATCAGCTAATAAATGACTCAGAAACTGAATACTTGAGGAAAGCCAGCAGAATCATCTTAATTTTACTCAACAAAAGCAAAATTTGCATTTTTCTATTTACAAATACAACTCATTTACAGTGGGGAAAATGAGTATTTAGTCAATCACCAATTGTGCAAGTTCTCCTACTTGAAAAGATTAGAGAGTCCTGTAATTTTCAACATGGGTAAACCTCAACCATGAGAGACAGAATGTGGAAAAAAAAACAGAAAATCACATTGTTTGATTTTTAAATTTATTTCCAAATTAGAGTGGAAAATAAGTATTTGGTCACCTACAAACAAGCAAGATTTCCTGCTGTCAAAGAGGTCTAACTTCTTCTAACGAGGTCTAACGAGGCTTCACGCGTTACCTATATTAATGGCACCTGTTTTAACTCATTATCGGTATAAAAGACACCTGTCCACATTCTCAGTCAGTCACACTTCAAACTCCACTATGGCCAAGACCAAAGAGCTGTTGAAGGACACCAGAGACAAAAATTTAGACCTGCACCAGGCTGGGAAGACTGAATCTGCGATAGGTAAAACGCTTGGTGTAAAGAAATCAACTGTGGGAGCAATTTTTAGAAAATGGAAGACATACAGGACCACTGATAATCTCCCTCGATCTGGGGCTCCTTGAAAGATCTCACCCCGTGGCGTCAAAACGATAACAAGAACGGTGAGCAAAAATCCCAGAACAACACGGGGGGACCTAGTGAATGACCTACAGAGAGCTGGGACCACAGTAACAACGGCTACTATCAGTAACACAATGCGCCGCCAGGGACTCAAATCAATGTGATTTTCTGGGTTTGTTTTCCACATTCTGTCTCTGGTTGAGGTTTACCCATGTTGACAATTACAGGCCTCTGTGATATTTTCAAGGGGGAGAACTTGCACAATTAGTGGTTGACTAAATACTTATTTGCCCCACTGTATATTAACAGTCCTAGCCCTAACCCTGATCCAGTATAAAATTTGACAGAAAACAGGCAAGCCGTGAGGCAATAGAAACATTAGAATTCATCTTACAATGGGGCAAATTGTTCTCCCACTTGAAAATATTAGAGAGGCCTGCATTTGTCAACATGGGTAAACCTCAACCATGAGAGACAGAATGTGGAAAGAAAACCAGAAAATCACATTGTTTGATTTTTAAAGAATTTATTGCAAATCATGGTGGAAAATAAGTATTTGGTCAATACCAAAAGTTCATCTCAATACTTTGTTATATACCCTTTGTTGGCAATAACGGAAGCTAAACGTTTTCTGTAACTCTTCACAAGCTTTTCACACACAGCTGCTAGTATTTTGGCCCATTCCTCCATGCAGATCTCATCTAGAGCAGTGATATTGTGGGGCTGTCGTTGGGCAACACGGACTTTCAACGCCCTCCACAGATTTTCTATGGGGTTGAGATCTGGAGACTGGCTAGGCCACTCCAGGAACTTGAAATGCTTCTTACGAAGCCACTCCTTTGTTGCCCTGGCTGTGTGTTTGGGATCATTGTCATGCTGAAAGACCCAGCCACGTCTCATCTTCAATGCCTTTGCAGATGGAAGGAGATTTTCACGCAAAATCTCTCGATACATGGCCCTATTCATTCTTTCCTATACACAGTCGTCCTGGTCCCTTTGCAGAAAAACAGCCCCAAAGCATGATGTTTCCACCCTAATGCTTCACAGTGGGTATGGTGTTCTTCGGATGCAATTCAGTATTCTTTCTACTCCAAACACGAGAATCTGTGTTTCTACCAAAAAGTTCTATTTTGGTTTCATCTGACCATAACATTCTCCCAGTCCTCTTCTGGATCATCCAAATGCTCTCTAGCGAATCACAGACGGGCCTGGACTTGTACTGGCAGTGCAGGATTTGAGTCCCTGGCGGCGCATTGTGTTACTGATAGTAGCTTTTGTTACTGTGGTCCCAGCTCTCTGTAGGTCATTCACTTGGTCCCTCTGTGTGGTTCTGGGAATTTTACTCACCGTTCTTGTTATCATTTTGACGCCACGGGGTGAGATCTTGCATGGAGCCCCAGATCGAGGGAGATTATCAGTGGTCTTGTGTGTCTTCCATTTTCTAATAATTGCTCCCACATTTGATTTCTTTACACCAGGCGTTTTACCTATTGCAGATTCAGTCTTCCCAGCCTGGTGCAGGTCTACAATTTTGTCTCTGGTGCCCTTCGACAGCTCTTTGGTCTTGGCCATAGTGGAGTTTGGAGTGTGACTGACTGAGGTTGTGAACAGGTGTCTTTTATACCGATAATTAATTAGAAAAGGAGCCATTAATACAGGTAACGAGTGGAGCCTCGTTAGACCTCGTTAGAAGAAGTAAGACCTCTTTGACAGCTAGAAATCTTGCTTGTTTGTAGGTGACCAAATACTTATTTTCCACTCTAATTTGGAAATAAATTATTTAAAAATCAAACCATGTGATTTTCTGTTTTTTTTCCCACATTCTGTCTCTCATGATTGAGGTTTACCCATGTTGACAATTACAGGCCTCTCTAATATTTTCAAGTGGGAGAACTTGCACAATTGGTGGTTGAGTAAATACTTATTTGCCTAATTGTATGCCAATGAGTTAATTACGTAAACGCTATAAACTTTTATGAACTCACGGCTATTGACGAAAAAACGTTAGCTGCTAGCCCCCCGGACAAGTTGGATTGGACGTCTCTCGCTGTCAGTGGTAGCCAAGGAATAAAATACAATATCATAAGAATGCGAGTTTTCTCATGAAAAATCACATTACATTTTAGCCACGCTTTGAACACCATCATTTTCTGGACTGTTGACTAGCGCGTCACCACCCCACGTGTCGGCCTGCGGCGCCGTCGAGGGCTGATGGTGGGCGGCAGTGCTGCCGACGCCAGTCAATTGCCACTTAATAAACAGTGGAAATTTTCTATTAGTGCTTGTTAGAGCGTGTAAAGAATGTTGTTGTGTGGAACCGGAGGGGCAAGATGGCGCTTGAGTGTTGGAACTGACTACAGAATTGGAAATAGCACAATTTAATATGCGGTCATTTCAGAATTACTCTAGAAAACGGCTGACAGATGAAGTTCGATTGGAGTTCTCATGGAGCATGATATCCTCAGATGACATTGTGGTCTACAGTAGAAACAGGGAGCACTAGGGGGAACATTTACGCCGGAGGTGTCCAAACTATTCCACGTAGTGCCACAGTGGGCGCTGGATTTCATTCCAACAAAACAAGACGACATCTTTTCACCAATCGGATGTCTTACAAGTGTAATCAGTTGATTGCAGTCAAGTGGTGCTTGTTTTAGAAGAAACATCATTGGCTAAACTGTCTGTGCTCGATTGGTAGGAACAAAAACCAGGACCCACAGTGGCCCTTTAGGACCAATTTGGACTAGAGATGTCCCGATCCGATATTTGGATCGGATCGGATGCCGATATGGGCAAAAAAATGCGCATCTGTATCGGATCGGCCGACACGGAAAAATTCCGATCCAGACTTCCGATCCAGTTTTTTTTTTAAAGTCTAGTGCACCAATTTACATAATCCATTCCAGTTTTTGCTTCGGTTTCCCTAATATCCGGTCCGCATTTTACGGCACACCTTCCACACACTACATTACAGTCTCCCAATTTACCGAGAGACTTTATCGGTAAAAATGTCAGCTGTGTGGGATCATTTCACCTTAAAGGACGACAAAGAGACAGAATGCAACATATGCCACAATAAAGTCAAGCGTGGTGGTAAAGCTGTAAGAAGTTTTAATACAACCAACCTAATCAAGCATTTAGCGAAATACCGCCACAAACAATATAAGGAGTGTGTTAAGAAAACCGAAGACAAAAAGAAAGGTCCTACGCAACTAACACTGGCAGAAACGTTTGCTATGCGTGACAAACTGGCACTCCACAGTCCCAAAGCCCAGGGAATAACAGGAGTCATTGCCGAAGAATTCATTCTGGATGATGAGCCATTATCTCTCGTGAGTAAAGACGCACCATCCTACACTTAGAACCACGGTACAACATGCTCAGCCGTCATTACATCCTTGAGCGATTCAGCCGTTGAAGATTCGAGAACGATTCACAAACACCCAAATTCCGATTATTGAAATATGTCAAGTAAAGCGGAACTAACACACACCGCGGTCTTCGGGACGCAATGAGAAACGGACCGCATTGCATCCCGAGAGTAAACATCATGCTCAGATAGGCCGGTGTCGGTATCGGCCAGTATCGGTATCGGATCGGAAGTGCAAGACAATATCGGATCGGAAGTGCAAAAACCTGGATCGGGACATCCCTAGTTTGGACACCCCTGATTTACACTATCAAATATAAAACTTTCTTTTAGTGGGATGAATACGTATTGCAGTTCGGTCCACTTCACAGCATTGAGTCTAATCTTAGACATTTATCTCCCTGTGTAAAGCACCTGGAAGCAGCATATGGGCCAACGCCCTCCCGGGGTAACTGGCAGGGCAAGATCGGGGGTCTTAGCCTCCCTCTCATCGTGTCTACAAATCTCGTTTTAATTAGCTCACCTGCCCGCTTCGTCATCCTTTTCCATCCTCTGGTTGCACCGCTCTCCCTTTCCCCACGTGGGATCGCATTTACCTTCAAAGACAGTTTTACAAATGAGACTGACGATTGGTTTTGTCAAAGCCAAGATGCTGTTTTAGGGTTTTAACTCTTTCAGTGCTATTGAGGGTGATAGATGTCCAATCATGTGGCTCTTTTAATCCTTCTGCTGTGAATTTAAATGAGTTTATCACTAGTGGACGCCCAATCTATTTGAACTGGGAGGGGTGGCAGGAAATGAACATTCATTCAAATGGATTGGACGTCTATCACAGTCAAGCAAAGATGGCAAATTCCAGGGATACTAGGTTTTAGATTTGGGAGAAGATTATTTGTTTAATTAAAGTGGCGTTGAAATGGTTTATTTTAAAAGTTAACTGTCCTCTAGTCTGCCTCATTTCACATGGCTGAATCCAACTGCTCCCTGTTAAGACCAACGTAAGCTACGTTTTTGTTTATGCCAATATTTTTTAATGCACTTGTGAATTAGTTTATAGATATATTTAGCCGTTGGTGGGAATATGTCTCTGAACCGTTTGTTAAGAGCATTGTAAAAAAAAAAAACGTTAGCATTTTATAGCATTTAAGCTAGCGGAGTTTTGTAATTTAGCGAATTGTTCTTTTGTTGTACATAGATCCTCGTTTATTTATTTATTTATTTTTTTAATACCGTTTGACGCTCAACTCAAGTATTTTTATTTTCCATGTCCTTATCCAATTACTCGATTATTCAAACTAACTAGTTCATCGATTAATCGACTACTGAAATAATCGATAGCTGCAGCCCTAGAGAAAATATCGTTTGGCTGTATATCGCGATCCAAAACATCACGATACGCATCGAGTTTGAAAAAATTAGATCGCGTTATGTAGACTAGATGCACTTCCACAGGATTTTCGCAGTATAGCTCATAGATATTTAAGTGAAATTGATGCACCCATCTAGCAACTGTACCACAAGTAGCCGCCAGCCATATTGTGGCACTCATGAGGCAGGGAGGATAATTTCCCACTTATAATGTGAAATCAGAAGAACGGACTTCCAACCATATTATGTATAACAACATGTAATAGCACGCCATTTAATCAAAGGTCATTCAAACTTAAATTTTCAAAACAAAAAGCTAAAATGATCACATAACAACAAACTAAGTAGCATAAATAGCTATTAATGAAACAACTGGAACAGTAACCGAAGAAATCTGGCTCTTTTGATTCTTCTGCTGTGAATTTAAATGAGTTTATCAGTTGCTGTACCATTTGAACTGGGAGGGGTGGCAGTGAATGACTGGTTTTGTCAAAGCCAAGTTGTCCTTCATTTTTAACTCTTTCAGTACTATAAATTACGATAATACCGTAATATTCGGACTATAAGCCACTACTTTTTTTTCTTCATTTTGAATCCTGCGTCTTATAGTCCAGTGCGGCTTATTTATTGATTTATTTGGGTTAGTAGGTATTATTTTTATTTGACAGCTGGGTCCTAAGACATAAGACCGTCATAATTCTGACATGACACTATCATGGGCATTACTGAATGCTTATGTCATTAAGTGGCAAATTATGTCACTAATTCCTTTTACTGTAATTCCAGCTTGGATCTTTTGTATTAATTCAAAAGTGAGAAAATTTGCTGGATAACACTAAATGACATCTGTTATAAGCATTAATGAATTCTCATGACAGTGTAATGTCATAATAATGATTATCTAATAACAGTCTTATGGCACCACTGTCAAATAAAGTGTTGCCAAATCCCATAACTGGCAATTCATGAAAAAACTGGAACAGTAACTGAAGAAATATTTAGCACAGAACATGATTTTAGTTTTGTTTGTTTTTTTTCTGGCGGTCATTGTCCAGCTGCTTCCCCGCAAACGAGTCCTCTGCCCGCAGCAGGGGAACGATGAGCTCTAACTTGCTTGATCAACAAAGACAATCGACAACCCCGTTGCCGTGTGATATAATCCGGGCTAGTTTTGTGTGATTTTTCGCTTCGATAAGTGAAAATAAGACTTTGAGATGTCACTCGTTTTGGTTAGCATGTCGTCTAGCTGTCACCCCTCTTGGTTTGTTTACGTTCTCCGAAGCCGGGGCAGGGAAATGACAAAAGCCGGGGTAACTACGGCGGCATAAAATATCGTTTGGTAGGTGCGACAGTAAAGGTGAAGTCGATAGTTTTGACCATTATGGTGTAATTTTGCCATGTCGTACTGAATAAATGCATTTTTCTTATTTCATATTGCATTTAACACAAGACTGTTATTTGTCATGACTATACCATTTATTTAGCTTTTGGGGAAAAATACTTCAATAAAAAGAATTTTCTGTAAAAATTTCGGAGTAGAGAGACTGAAACAATGACAATTTTCGTCTGTCTTCGTCACATTGTCCTCGTTCTGAATAATTCCCCCTCAATGGGCTGAATTCTAAATCAGATGAAACCATGACCATGTCATCCTCCTGTTGGGGATCCTAAAGCCCTATAATGGTAGGCGTGGCTAAACGGTAGATTAAAAGACTAATTTCTAGGGTTGTTCCGATCATGTTTTTTTGCTTCCGATCCGATCCCGAACGTTTTAGTTTGAGTATCTGCCGATCCCGATATTTCCCGATCCGATTGCTTTTTTTTTTTGCTCCCGATTCAATTCCAATCATTCCCGATAATTTTTCCCGATCATATACATTTTGGCAAAGCATTAAGAAAAAAATGAATAAAACTCGGACGAATATATACATTCAACATACAGTACATAAGTACTGTATTTGTTTATTATGACAATAATCCTCAAGATGGCATTTCATTATTAACATTCTTTCTGTGAGAGGGATCCACGGATAGAAAGACTTGTGACTTTGTATATTGTGACTAAATATTGCCATCTAGTGTATTTGTTGAGCTTTCAGTAAATGATACTGTAGCCATGCCCAATGCATGATGGGAAGTGGAACCATGACTGTGCGTAGTGGTATCAATTGATATATCTTCTCTGCGTTGGGAAATAATATAAGGTGTTAAGAAAAAGATCATTTGCCGCATTGCTTCTGATGATATTTCTAATCGTAGGGAGAGGGATTGTAAGGCTTTAGCCAATTTAAAAAAGGCTCCAAAGGCTGCCAAAATTCACTCTACTCATTTTACACTGCTTTTTATCTCTCTATATAGGTAAAACGGCGCCAATAAAGATTGAGCGCGACAATGCGTTGAGTGGGTAGTGCAGCGCATGCATTAATTGCGTTAAATATTTTAACGTGATACATTTTTTAAAAAATTAATTACCGCCATTATTAGGATAAATTTGATAACCCTACCTTAAGCCTAAACTAAAGACTCGGGATGAGTGTAACATATTACGTTTGTAACGTTAAATACAATTAGAAAACGATTTAATTAAAAAAAAAAATATATATATATATATATATTAAAAAAAGGCATGGCCGATATTTTTTTGCCGATTCCGATACATTGAAAATGACATGATCGGACCCGATCGATCGGCATCTCTAATTAAAACCATTAAGAAATAAAACCAGGCTACCCTAGTCAGGGGAAAAAGCGAGTCTAAAAAAAGTGCGTCTTTAAACGAGATTTAAAAAGGCCTAAATTGGTAATGGTACGGATTTCAGGGGGTAGGCTATTACATAACCTGGGGGCAGCAACTGCAAAAGATCGGTCCCCCCACTGTTTAAGTCTTGACCTCGGAATTTGTAAAAGAAGATTAATTAGAAGACAATTAATAATATGGCTTCAAATCTGCTAACATACGCACTTTGCTGGACAAAACGACGGTCATTTTGACCAGTTCCAAATGGATTGGACATCTGGTGCTGTCAACGGCAGCTTATGAATTAATAAAATGTGATCCTCGAGCATAAAAGTATGTACTCCCTTCTACTTTTTTTTTTGCACAATGTGTCGTTTTGAATGCTAGGTGAAATGGATTGAAAATACCCCTATCAACCCCCTCCACAATTATTGACACCCCCACCTACTAACATAACAAAGCAATTTGAGCCGGGGAAAATTGTTTGCTATTCTCCAACGGCTGATAAAAACCCAGCAGTGGCATCCACCGGAAGGTTGTTTTTTTTCTCATGCCCTCCCGTAACCTCCATATGGTAGAGCGTTACGGCTGCCGGTAATTAATCAACTATAAAAAACGTCCTTTGGCGTGACGGGACGGGACGGAGGAACGGCAGTAGGGGAGCGCTCAGAAAAGTTTTACAGAGGAACGAGAAAGGTCGAGTTGCGCTTCGTGACGGAGACGAACATCCGGCGGGACGGGCGGGTGGTTTGGTGGGTGTCTCCGGCGGATGGAGAAAGCGGTGGCCGCTGACCTTTTTTTGTTTACAAACACACCCCAGAGAAGGGAAAAGGGGGCGGACCCTGCTTTCCGAGGACCATAAATCAGCTGTGATTGATAGTGGTCGGTGAGGAGGATGACAGAGAAAGGCGCACTCCCCCGCTTCTCCATCCACCTCCACTCCATCCCTCTGCGCTAGCCGATCTTTTATATTTACTGCTAAGTGGCAGAAATTAAGTCTCTGAAATGATTACCTTATTTTTTGGACTATAAGGCTAGGTTCATACCGCAGGTCTTAATGCATGATTCCAATTTTTTCGTGTTTTTCCGACTGGAGTGAGGCATTAACTTGACGGCCTGAACGGGAAATCACATAAAAGGGGACCATTTCAAATCCGATCTAGGTCACTTTCGTATGTGTTTAAAATCCGATCTTAGACAAAATTTCCAGAATGTGGCTGCGGTCCAAACTGTCAAGTCCCCCAAATCGGAATTCATGCGGCAATTACTTCAGCAAAGAGCGAGAAAGGGCGCTACGGTAGCGATGGAGCTAGGCATTAGCATTAGCACGAGCTTGAACGAGACATTTAGAGAAGAGGCGGGCTTGACAACAGTCGTTAAAAAAATAAAATGGGGGTGTGGGCAGGATAAGCCTGACAATGCTCAGTTTTCTTTCTGTGCTCCAAATGAACAATATTTCAAGATTGCTTACTCAGCCGAGAGTTGGGGCAAATTGTCCATATGTGTGCGCGTCATTAAGGGTGTTCCAAAAAATCAATTATTAGCTGCATCGTGTTTCGGCACGTGACGATTTGATTGCGATTCATAAATGTTCAAGAACGATGATTTTCCCTAATAACCTTTATGACAGCCACTAGCAGCAGAAAGTAATTCAAGACACGTCTGCCGCCCGGACACCTTTAACGGACGCACGCAAAATGTTGGATGTGAAGAGAATGCCACCGGCCCCCAGGGGGCAGTGCCTTCCTGTAAGAACGTCACTCCTACTAATAGGGGGAGAGTGTGTATTTGGGAGGAGAGATACTGTAGCTTATTGCTACGTCTCTTTGAGTTGTCCAGCAGTAGGTTTAAAGTGCGTATGACAGGAGAAAAAAAGTCTTAAATAGCATTATTATGTGAATAAGAATCATATTTTGAGACGATTCGACTATATACAACAATTTAGCAAAGCGCAGATGACGAGAAATTAGTGTTTTAATCTGCCGGTTAGCCACGCCTACCATTATAGGGCTCTAGCGTCCCCAACAGGTGGATGACGTCAGCAGAGTAACGATTTCATCTGTTTTACTATTCAGGATATAGTGGGGGAATTATTCAGAATGAGGAAAATGCGACGAAGACGGACGAAAATTGTCATTGTTTCAGTCTCTCTACTCCCAAAATTTTTACAGAAAATTCTTTTTATTGAAGTATTATTCCCCAAAAGCTAAATAAATGGTATGGTCATGACAAATATGTCTTGTGCTAAATGCAACATGAAATAATAAAAATGCATTTATCCAGTACGACATGGCAAAATTACACCAGAATGAGGAAAATGCGACGAAGAGAGCCGCAAAATGTCATGGTTTCAGTCTCTCTACTCCAATATTTTTACACGATATTCTTTTTATCCAAGCCAATAGCTAAAAAAATGGCATGGTCATGACAAATATCAGTCTCTAAATGGAATATGAAATAATAAAAATGCATTTATTCAGGACGACATGACAAAATTCCTCCCCAATGGTCAAAACTGTCAACTTGAACTTTACTGTCGCACCTCCCGAACGATATTTTATGCCACCGTAGTTAGCCCGGCTTTTGTCATTTCCCTGCCCCGGCTTCGGAGAATGTAAACAAACCAAGAGGCGTGACAGCTAGCCGACATGCTAACCCGAACCGAGTGATGTTTCAAAGTCTTCGAAGCAGAAAATCACACATAACTAGCCTGGATCATTTCACATGACGACTGGGTTGTCGATTGTCTTCGCCGATCGGCAACCCGCCCGATGGCAAACAAGTTAGAGCTCGTCGTTCCCCTGCTGAGGGCAGAGGGCTCGTTTGCGGGTACGCAGCTGGATAATGACCGCCGGACGAACCGGCCGACGTCGGAGGAGCGCGTAGCTGCCAAATGGTTAACACGAGTATGGCAAAATAATGCTTTACTACACGGCAAAGTTGTAAACAGCGAGATACTCATAAGAGGGCGGCTGCAGATGTTATGCAGCTAAATGGTAAATGGAGTTATACTTGTATAGCGCTTTTCCACCTTTCAAGGTGCTCAAAGCACTTTACACTACATTGCCATCTACCTACTGGTGACGCAACACCAGTAGCAATGTGGGGTTCAGTATCTTGCTCAAGGATACTTAAGCGAGTTCATCAGGACAGAGAATCGAACTCACGACCTTGTGTACTACTCTACCACTGAGCCACGCCACCCCAGCTAACATGACAATATGTGTATAAGGAGAGCTGTTTACATACCCATCCACGATCAAAAGTAATTACTCCTTTATTTAAAGAAAGTTTGTAGTGTTTACTTTGTAATCGCTGTATTCGCGGCTATTTTCAACACAAAGTTGCAATTTCTGATCGGTTGGAAAATTTGACAGAACACTGGGCACATGAAGAGGGCAATAAGCTGAGTATAGGGCTCTCCCGGTAGGGGGACGTGCGACATGCTGCTGGTCGTCGGCCGAGGGGACAAGGAGCATGTCAGCCACAAAATGCAAGCCACCTACATATTAAAATGATCCCACTATTTGAGATAATACAAAACACGATGTTTACTCACTTCCTCGTAAGTCCCATGGTCCCACAGTAGTAGGGTTTGTTTTGGCCAATATCCACCGGTGAATGGGAACTTTTGAAACCCCAAAAAGACACACACTCCTCTCCCTCGTACAGCAAGATTTTTCTGTAGCCGTTTGGCTGGCTTGATGCGAAAAATAAACAAATTAATCCACAAAATCAGCTGAATCCTTAGTCCTTCTCATACAATAGTACGGCTGTATAGTGAAGAGGACTCCTTCTCCCGTACACGTCACAGTGCCCTCTTCCTCAATGCAAGACCAAAGCCGTAAATCTGTCATTTTCGTAGCGCGGGATTCAAAAAATTGAATAATTATATCAATCGCTTCTTCACACATCCAAGCGGTCCATTTAATTCAGGAGCATAAAATACTGCGTGTATTATGAAATAAACATGCTTTTTCGTGTCACAGGCACTTTAAGTTGTCCAGCAGTAGGTTTAAGTCGTGTCAATTGGAAAAAGTCCTTAGTGTTTTGCTAAGTCCTGTGTCTATCAGAGGTGAGTAGACGAACCCTCCTGTACTGTTTAGCTTTTATTGTTGTTTTTTTTGAGAAGTTAATAGTTAGCGCCGAGCGCGATGCTAATTAGCACATTGTTTGGTGGTGTACAAAAGTTACTCCAGATGCAGAACGTTTAAAACCAGGATTAAGTACAGCGGGAACACTACAAACATGTGAAATAGTACGGAAATCTAGTATATAAATAAAAGATCCCGTAAATATTCACCTAATATAAAAATTATCTCTGTCCTTAGTTTTTGGATCGAATACACATTTCCAGTTGAAATGTAAAGCCCAGAGCAATAAACAATAAATCAGACGGGATTTACATACAGTGCCCTCCATAATTATTGGCACCCCTGAAAAAGATGTGGTTTTTAACTTCTATTTTTTTTTTTTTTTTTTTTTTAAATTCAAATAATATGGGACCTTAATGGAAAAAATGCCAGGCACACCAGACCCACTTAGAGTGTTTGTTGCCAAAAAGCTCAATCTTGGTCTCACACAAAAATACACACGGTCCCAGGCTTCAACTGGGACCGTGTGCTTTGGTCAGATGAGACACAGATTGAGCTTTTTGGCAACAAACACTCTAAGTGGGTCTGGCGTGCCACGAAAGATGCGCATGCTGAAAAGCACCTCATACCCACTGTGAAGTATGGGGGTGGGTCAGTGATGCTGTGGGGCTGTTTTCGCTTCCAAAGGCCCTGGGAACCTTGTTAGGGTGCATGGCATCATGAATGCTTTGAAATACCAGGACATTTTAAATCAAAATCTGTTGCCCTCTGCCCGAAAGCTGAAGATGGGTCGTCACTGGGTCTTTCAGCAAGACAATGACCCTAAACATATGGCCAAATCTACACAGAAATGGTTCACCAGACACAAAATCAAGCTCCTCCCATGGCCATCTCAGTCCCCAGACCTTGTTTTGTTGGCAAAAGGGGGTTGTACAAAGTATTAACACCAGGGTTGCTAATAATTGTGACACACATTATTTGATTTCAAATAATTTTTTCTTTATGTGGGATTTTTTTCCCCACTGAATGAATGCACTTGTATTGAAGGTTGGATTTTTGACTTTTTTTTTTATTAAGGTCCCATATTATTTGCATTAAAAAAAAAAAAAAAATAGAAGCTAAAAAACACATCTTTTTCAGGGGTGCCAATAATTATGGAGGGCAATGTATGAGCTTGTTATTCATCTAATTGAAAAATTATTCGCTGATTCGTTGACTATTAATCGTATCATGGTTTGTAGCTGCCACATTGTTGATAAATTAGGGTCGCAACACTTTTCATAGTCCTCTACTGGCACTGTCATGGTGTGACCAGATGCCAATGCTGATGTCACTTTGACGTGTGGTTGCCCTCCAACGAGGCTGGCGCGTCATCACTTACTAACAGGATAACAAAGTCCTCAGCAAACACCCGCGGGACGCTTTGAACCCAATTGAATTTGGGAAAAGTGTCAAAACCGGTGCCAATGTGTGTGTGTCGCTTTGATAAAATGCAGCGAGACAGCCTGGAAACAATGAAGAAGTCGGGAGGGAGAAGAAAAAAAAAGAATGTCCTGAAGTGATGTATGAGAAATCAATATTGATTTTGTCTCCTGTAGCTTGAAGCCGCCATCCACAATCCTGTTCACTGTGCGATGTTAGGCTTCTCGGCAGCCAGCACATCCTTACCTCAAGGCTTCCTCTGGGTGAGTAAGGCACTCACACTCTCATACACTGATCCACTCCGTAATAGTAACCAGAATCGATGAGAAGAAAAAGTAAAGTGCTTTTTAATGTTTTACCTTATCGTTCTCGCTTTAGCTTTACAAACGAGTGCTATTTGCATTTATATTTGAACAAGAAAGGAACCAGCTGACACTAGGCTAGTTTTGAATTTAAATTTTATTTCGGAATTTGGATATATGAGCACCCTGCAAGACATAAAGTCACATTTTTTGTAAGAAAAATGAAAATTCTGAGGAAAAATCAAAACACAGTATTAAATAAGAGCTGCAGATATCGATTATTTTAGTAATTGAGTAATCGGATGAGGAACATTTAATGCGTTGCAGAATACATTTTAGGAGATGTACAGTGGGGCAAATAAGTATTTAGTCAACCACCAACTATGCAAGTTCTCCTACTTGAAAATATCAGAGAGGCCTGTAATTGTCAACATGGGTAAACCTCGACAATGAGAGACAGAACGTGGGGAAAAACAAACAGAAAATCACATTGTTTGATTTTTAAAGAATTTATTTCCAAATTAGAGTAGAAAATAAATATTTGGTCACCTATAAACAAGCAAGATTTCTGGCTGTCAAAGAGACATACAAAAAGACATACAAGACCACTGATAATCTCCCTCGATCTGGGGCTTCATGCAAGATCTCACCCTGTGGCGTCAAAATGATAACAAGAACGGTGAGCAAAAATCCCAAAACCACGCGGGGGCACCTAGTGAATGACCTACAGAGAGCTGGGACCACAGTAACAAAGGATACTATCAGTAACACAATGCGCTGCCAGGGACTCAAATCCTGCACTGCTAGACGTGTCCCCCTGCTGAAGAAAGTACACGTCCAGGCCCGTCTGCAGTTCGCTAGAGAGCATTTGGATGATCCAGAAGAGGACTGGGAGAATGTGTTATGGTCAGATGAAACCAAAATAGAAATTTTGGTAGAAACACAGGTTCTCGTGTTTGGAGGAGAAAGAATACTGAATTGCATCCGAAGACCACCATACCCACTGTGAAGCATGGGGGTGGAAACATCATGCTGTGGGGCTGTTTTTCTGCGAAGGGACCAGGACGACTGATCTGTGTAAAGGAAAGAATGAATGGGGCCATGTATCGAGAGGTTTTGAGTGAAAATCTCCTTCCATCAGCAAGGGCATTGAAGATGAGACGTGGCTGGGTCTTTCAGCATGACAATGATCCCAAACACACAGCCAGGGCAACAAAGGAGTGGCTTCGTAAGAAGCATTTCAAGGTCCTGGAATGGCCTACCCAGTCTCCAAATCTCAACCCCATAGAAAATCTGTGGAGGGAGTTGAAAGTCCGTGTTGCCCAACGACAGCCCCAAAACATCACTGCTCTAGAGGAGATCTGCATGGAGGAATGGGCCAAAATACCAGCAACAGTGTGTGAAAAGCTTGTGAAGAGTTACAGAAAACGTTTGGCCTCCGTTATTGCCAACAATGGGTACATAACAAAGTATTGGGATGAACTTTTGGTATTGACCAAATACTTATTTTCCACCATGATTTGCAAAAAAAAATGTTTAAAAATCAAACAATGTGATTTTCTGTTTTTTTTTTTTCCACATTCTGTCTCTCATGGTTGAGGTTTACCTACGTTGACAATTACAGGCCTCTCTAAAATTTTCAAGTGGGAGAACTTGCACAATTAGTGGTTGACTAAATACTTATTTGCCCCACTGTAATACAAAGGTTTGCTAAGATTGCACTTTCAAAAGAGCATTAAATGCGAGTGAAAATCAAATTCCCTGAGTGTTTCTTCAAACTATGCAGAAATACACTTTAATTTCAAAATAAATTAAAATATTTGAGCTTAGCCTCAAACGGTATCAAAAATAAATCAATAAATGAGGATCTCTTTTCATTGTGTCAAAGTGTCATTTTGTCAGTGTTGTCCCATGAAAAGATATACTTAAATATCTACAGAAATGCGAGGGGTGTACTCACTTTTGTGATACACCGGACATGTTTTTGGACAGTTATTTTGTATTGAGAGGTACTTAAATGTAGGGGTGTGACAAAATATCGAAATGGTGATGTATGATGATACCTTGTGTCCCAAAAGGTTATTGATATGCTCCTGCCAAGAATCAAGATATCGTTTTAAAAAGATTTCAATGTTTAAAAAAAACAAAATTAAAAAAAATGAGCCAACAAGTTATCAAAATCTTGCACCATAATACAACCCCTAGCAAAAAGTATGCAATCACCAGTCTCGGAAGAGCACTCACTCAGACATTTTATCATGTAGAACAAACTCAGATAAAAAGCTTGAAAAAAATAATTAGTTCAAAAGTGCAACTCTTTAGCATTCAGAAACACTAAATGAAATTAATAAAAACATTTTGGTGGTCAGTAATTGTTACCTTTATAGAGCAAGTGCAGGAAATATTTATGGAATCACTCCATTCTGAGGAAAAAAAATATGGAATCATGAGAAACAAAGAAATAACAATTAAAACACATTTCTAGTATTTAGTAGCACCACCTCTGGCTTTTATGATTGCTTGCAGTCTCTGAGGCATGGACTTGATGAGTATTCTTCATCAATTTGGTGCCAGCTGTCTTTGATTGCAGTTGCCCGATCATCCATGCAGGTCGGAGCCTTGGTGTGGACCGTTTTTTTCAATTTCAATACGGTTGGGATCTGGACTATTTGCAGGCCATAACATTGACTGGATGAGTCTTTCTCCAAGGAACGCTTGAACAGTTTTAGCTGTGTGGCATGATGCATTGTCATCTTGGAAAATGATAAACATATTTTCAATTGAAGGGATAAGAAAGCTGCCTAAAATTTCAATGTAAACTTGTTCATTTATTGAAGATTTAACCACAGCCATCTCCCCAATGCCTTTGACTGACATGCAGCCCCATATCATCAAGGACTGAGGGAATTTTGTTGTCTTCTTCAAGCAATCATCTTTGTAAATCTCACTGGAATGGCACCAAACAAAAGTTCCAGCATCATCACCTTGTCAAGAGTCAAGAATCTGCATTGGGCAAGGGGATGATGCTGGAACTTTTGTTTGGTGCTGTTCCAGTGAGACCTTAAATGGCCCAAAATTACCTAATTGCTTGGCATTGACTGCCACTGACATAGACGTTCAATCCGTTTGAAGTGGGAGGGATGGCATTCGTTCATTCGCTGCCACCCTCCCAGTTCAAATGGATTGGACGTCTACTAGTGATAAACTAATTCCAATTCACACTAGAAGCTTGTTTTTCTGTTAATTAGTTGTTTGTAGAATATCCTAGAATGATTTCCTGACCAATGTATCGATAATCGTTGTATCGCCATATCGTCAGATCATCGTAATCGCGAGCTTTGTATCGCAAATCGTATCGTATCGTGAGGTACCAAGAGGTTCCCACTCCTATTTAAATGTTTCATTCCGATTTACACGGAAATTCGGGTTACATCGCCAACCTGGGAACAAAACTTGTTCGGAACCCTCGGACTGCCTGTATACATGACTATATGAATGAATCAGGGCTGTCAAACGGTTAAAATTTTTTATCGAGTGAATCACAGCTTAAAAATTAATTAATCGTAAGTAATCGCAATTCAAACCATCTATAAAATATGGCATATTTTTCTGTAAATTATTGTTGGAATGGAAAGATAAGACACAAGACGGATATACACATTCAACAAACGGTACATAAGCACTGTATTTGCTGATTACAACAATAAATCAAGAAGATGGCATTAACATTATTAACATTCTCTTAGTGATCCATGGATAGAAAGACTTGTAGTTCTTAAAAGATAAATGTTAGTAGAAGACATAGACATTTTATATTAAGACCCCTCTTAATGTTTTTGTTTTGATAAAATTTGTAAAATTTTCAATGAATAAAATAAACAAGTAGCTCGCCATTGTTGATGTCAATAATTACACGATGCTCATTGTGCTTAAACCTATAAAATCAGTCGAACCAAAGCGCCAGCAGAGGGAGACAAAAAAACACAAGTAACAAGTGGCCATCACACTGTGCTGTCATTTTAATCTGTTTGAGCGGGGCATGTGTGCTAATCGTGTCAAATATTTTAACGTGATTAATTTAAAAAATCAATTATGGCCCGTTAACATGATAATTTTGACAGCCCTAGAATGAATATTCCTTAAAGTGCCAAGGAAAACAATAAAATACAATTAAGCGATAGTTATGACGTAGATACACGTGACTTATTTGCAGACACCATTTTTTTCATTGTGATGTAATTTGTTTAAAAGTTTAAAATATGCGAGTGAATTTTTTTTTTAAGGAAATCATACTACAATACGAAATGTATTAAAAAAAAATTGTCAATTGATTTTGGGACATTTCTTGGTCATTTCTAAGGCTGCAGCTATTGAATATTTTAGTAGTCGATTAATCGATGGACTAGTTAGTTGAAATAATCGAGTAATCGGATAAGAAACATGAAAAAATACCTGAGCTGAGCCTCATACACAGTGTTGTTAGTAACGGCGTTACAAAATAACGGTTTTTTCAGTAGTGGGTAATCTAATTAATTACTTTTCTCATCTTGGCAACGCCGTTACCGTTACTGAGGACGGAAAGGCATGCGTTACTATGCGTTACTATATTGGTCGAAAAGTCTGAGGGAGACGGACTCACCGAGACGACAGAGCAGAGCAGGAGCGGGGAGGAGGCAAGAAAGTTGTAACGCCGAGCAAACGCGATGCTAGGTAGCTCCAATAATACATGTTGTAGCCGATAGCCGACAAACTACGCCCGCATGTTATTGTAGATATGGTAGACATGGTAGATATCACTTGTACTGTATATAGATATAACTAGATGCAAAATGACAGCCGCCATCTTAAAGCAGTAGGCATTTTAGGACGGCTCTGTTGTAGAGAACCTTCCTCGCGAACCTAAGTAACTTTTTATCTAAAATACTTCTAAATCGGCAAAATCTTGACTTGAATCTATCTTTAAATGATGAAACAGTTTTCAAACTTTCATATGTCGAAAGTAGAGAGAAGGGAACTAATGCAATAATGGGAGCAATTTTAACAACTTTTAACAGTTGATTCAGGGTAAAGGGTAAATTAGGGTAAAGAATTGGGCTCGGGCCAATTGTACCAAAAACCTCCACAAAAAACTTCATATAGTGTGGCCAATGTTTTTTTTTTTTTTTTTTTTTTGGAGGGAAAAAAAAAAAAGTAATTATCACCAATTACTTTGCCAAGTAACCAATTACTCTTACATTCAGGTAATTGAGTTAGTAACGCAATTACTTTTTGGGAGAAGTAATTTGTAACTATAATTAATTACTTTTTTTCAGTAAGATTAACAACACTGCTCATACAGTATAAACATTTTTTTAAATGATGATCTATGTACAACAAAAGAACAATTAGCTAACTTGCATAGAAAAAGTCTGCTAACTTAAATGCTATGCCTATCCCTAAATGCCTTTTTTTTTTACAGTGCTCTTAACAAATGGTTCAGACGCATAGTCACACAAAAAAACTGCTAAATATACCTATAAACTAAATTATGAATACATTAACAAAACATTAGCTCAAACAAAAACTTAGCTTACGTTGGTCTTAACAGGGAGCAGTTGGATTCAGCCATGTGAAAAGAGGCAGACCAGAGGGCAGTGTATCCACCCTAATCAATAAAACTAAATGCAAACACTTTCAAAATAAACCATTGCAACGCCACTTTAATTAAACGAATACTCGAAGCAATAAAATTTGAATGTTTTTTTTCTAATCGAATACTCAAGTTAATCGATTAATCATTGCAGCACTAGTCATTTCCTTTCGATTTTGGGGAATTTGCGGATCACTTCTTGTTAAATTTGGGTTACTGAACAGGAAGTGACCCGGGAATGTCCCCAAATGAATAGGAAGTGACTCAAAATCAACAGGCATTGTAAATGCCCTAAAATTAACATGAAGTGACCTAAAAATGCCCCCCAAACCGGTAACACTGGCTGTGAATGCTCTGTTTCAGTCCCATTGACTGTGCTTGACGTCTAATCTATGTTTGACCCTCCCAGTCAAAATGGTTTGGACGCCCAGCACCGTCAATGGCAGCCAATGAACATGGAGTGACCCCCAAACCGGTAAGATTGGCTGTGAATGCTCTCTTTCAATTCCATTGACTGTGCTTGAAGTCTAATCTATGTTTGACCCTCCCAGTCAAAATGGTTTGGACGCCCAGCACCGTCAATGGCAGCCAATGAGAAAACACAGACATCAACATTTCAATATATTGTCACACCCCTATCTGTCGCCTGTAGTGACCCCTATTAAGTATATTTCCCTTCATTTTGGATTTTCAAAATACAAAGCTGATGTGGGATAGTAGTGTTTTTCATTCGGAAATAAACTCGCAAGTCAAGAGTGAATCTCCAAGGCCAAAAACAGGCAGGCGCAGTCAAATGTTGCTAGGAAACTGAATTGGTGTAACATAAAGGTAAGTTGGAGGTAGGCGATGTGCTGCAGAGTCTTTGATGAAGCGCACCCGATCACAATGCAATGGGACTTGTGGGAGTTCAGCTGCAGCTGCCTGGAAAGAAAAGCAAACTGGAAGAAAAATAAGATGCAGTATTTATTTTTGGACTTGTTTGCGGTGGGTAGGTGGGCAGCTGATCAGGTAATCCTCTTCTGGCCCAGAAAGTGGCGAAAACTAGCGTAGGCCGCCCAAGGAAAAAGACAGGAAGCACGGATCAGCGTCCTCAGGTTTTCGCCTGTTAGAGATAAGTACATGACATTCATTCTCAATCTTGCCACTTTTCCAAAGACAAAAATAAAAACACGTTGAAGTCCATTTATCAAAGTCACGTGATTGCCCACAGTCCAAAATTTGCTGTTATCTCCTGTCCGTTAATTAGTTTGTGTGAGAGAATTTTATTCATGCTTAAAACACAACCATTATACATTTCATATTTTGTATGCATTTGTTATGCTTGCATGAGAACATTATAGCCAGGGGTGCACATAATTTTTTTGCCCAGGTTCTCAGAGGAGGACCTGGAGATGTGACTTGGTCCTCGTTGAGCTTGAGAGCCGACCCGCCTGATGCGATAAATTTATGACAAGCTTTACTTAGAGCCAATTAACTTTAATTGATTATATTAACAATTAATGCTTGATTAACATCAACTGTCACAACAAAATTGCCATTACTTTGAAGTGAAATGTAAAGAAATAAGAAGCACCAATTCAAAATAAAGGGCATTATGCGGCTCCCACATGAACTCCAAGCCTTTTTAAAAGTGGGATATCCTCCTCATAAGACCTCATTGAACGTGCATGTTTAGCTTTGTAAAATGCGAGCAAAAACACGTTTGTCAGTGCATGTCGCTGTTCATTACCTTTATTCCGCCACTTGTCCATAGGGCGAGTGGGGTCCTGTTTGACATCGATAGTTTGCTTAATTGCCACATGCGCTCTGGTTTTTTCGTGCTTTTCAAAGTTTGGATGGCTGAAATTCTTTGACCCTACATAAAATGCGCTGCTCTTATCCGCGACATTGGGATTCTCACGGCACATTTTGTACCGCATTTCCGTGCGAGCATCATTTGCTTCTAGCCATGGTACCTCCTGTAGCCACTTTTCAGCAAAAGTCCTTTTTTTCGGTAGCTCCGGTGACATCTCTGTCGTCTGTCTGTCTTTTGACGGGGGTGGGGGAACACGGAAGTAATTTAGTGATGGCCAAATGAAGCCTCATGAAGCAATGAAGCTTTGCAGCCAATTGGTTTGCACATGTAGCAAAGCTTAATGGTGCTTCATTTACCCTATGGCGCCATCAAGTGGTCTAGAAGCCCAAGAGGTCAACATTGTTAAGAATTCAATGGCTATTTGCTTAAGACAAAGATATGAATGTGCTTCTGTTAGTAATTTAGTATGTGAACAAAATACAACAAGTGCTAAGGGTAATTTGTTATTCATTTTTATTTAGAAATAATAGCTTTCCCACAGTGGCTGGCTTTAAACAGTTTTTTTTTGGGGGGGGAAATATTTCACCAGCTTTAGAAAATATTCTTTCACAAGGCACAGATGAAGCTGGGGTGCAGAGAAATGTGAGTACCAGTTTATATAAATTTGGGTAGGTATTCTTTTGTGCCTCCCAGTACACTAATGGATTGTTCATTCTGTTGATGTTTGGTTCAGATAGGTACACACACACACTCACATTTATATTAAAGTAGTTTTTCTCCCTTACCTTATTGAAAGCAATAAAATCAAAATGTTCCCATACGGGGGAGGATCGCTCTTTTCGCGCAGGTTCCATCGCAAGCAAAGGACAAGGCTCGAAAAAAGATTGCACTGGTTGCACTGTTGCGCACAGATGTAACAAGTACAGGAGCCCGAAATCCACAAAATGTGAGATAACAGGCGATCGCCATTGCGTTTTGCAACCAATTTATACCGTAGTCTGTCCTGTTTTTGCAATGTGCGCCAAACGTTGGATCACTTCCGAAGCACTCATGAGATTCAGCCGGCCGCCGGCGAGGCTTCCCACGTCATCATTTCCGGGTTTTGCCGAAATGAAGCGCGCCTCGCTACAAGCTTCGTGGAAACCCCCCTCCCATTACTCGACACAAGCTTCGGAACCTCGGCTCATTTCGTCCCATCACTAAAGTAATTACTCAGTGTGGCCTGCCTCTTCAAAATTTTGAGAAGTTATTTTCTCGTGTCCGCCGCAAATACAGTGGTCAGCCATCGGTACGCAAAAGCGTATGGAAGCCGTTGAGGGCCAGCGCATTTGTCTACGTCCAGTACGCATGCGCGCATGCGGACCACTTATGTGCACCCCTGATTATAGCATAGAGTATCGTTGTTATATTAATCTGTTGTAATCTTTTTGAGTGTGTCTTCTCATGGCCTTGACGATCGTAGACGGTATCACCATATGCCCAAATATGGACTGTTATGTTCTGTTGTTTTTCAATATGCCCTGAATGAATACAAGAGAGGACGATGTTTTCTTATCTTCGATCTAGCCGGGACCAGTGTTCAAGGTCTAAGCTCAAAGATGTTTTTGTATGGAAAAATACCAAGGTTTGTGAGATGACGAGTTTCGTTTCTTAGTAAGTTTCGGTTTTGTTTCTATGATGTGAACCCATAAATAAAGGCATGCCCTGCATGTCTCTTTAGTCCACATGCGGAGAGGCGCTTTGTGCGTGGCTCCGCGTCTGTACCCGAGAGCTCTTGTACATAAAGCCTTCGAAGATAATCAATCCATGGTTGGGGTCGTATTTATTTCTCTAATCGAGCTATTGAGGTAGCACTTGTCTTGGAGTTCAAACTTGAGCTTCCCTGACAGTTTGCTTGTTGTTCTGACTGATGAGTCAATGCAGTGTTTTTTTAGGGAGCATAAAATTATCCTTTAAAAAAACAAAGATTTTCACAAGAATGGGGTTTGTCCCGGCCGCGGATGAGAATCGAAATCCGATTCCAATTCCGAACTGGTTCCTAGTGTTTCGAGGCCTCGACATAACAATGAAAAAGCCTTAACGATTCCTAAAGACGCGTATTGCGTCGTCACGTGACGTGACGTGTCTTGTTGTCCAGACGCATCAAACTAGCATGGCGCCAAGAACCAGTCGCTCCAAAGTTTGGCTACACTTCACCAGGAAAGTGGGTGAAGATGAAAGGTTACGATGGTTTACCACGAGCATTGCAGCCATAAACACAACAATGACAGCACGTAGGTTCAAACGCTCGAAAGTGTGTCTTCACTTCACGAGGAAAAATGACAACAAAGCGACTTGCAGACATTGCAAGGTGGAGATAACTGCATCGGGAGGGAATACGACTGCACTGTCCTCACCGAGACGCAAAGGCTCAGTATTGGCTATACAGCGAGCTAAACTCCCAAATGACGATGCAGAAGACGTTGGTATAATATTCTGACTTTATTCAGCCTACACTTAAAGAGTGAAACTAAAAATAGAAATGAAACAAATCAATTTCATCCCCAATAACAAACTGGTTCGCATCAACGTAAATCAGCGATGATTAGCTGCTAATACAGTAATAACACAAACGGTTAGCATGTGTTCGCTAGCATTAGCACATCGTCAAACCACTATAAAACTGGATTTAAGTGTCCGATCGCGAGTGGAAACACACAACAACGACACAAAAGATGATATATACAGGCGTTGCCTCTGTAGATATTTTACAAACATGGACAGAGAACGTAGGCTCGTAGCAGTGTTTCCCTCTCTCACTAACTCGCTCACTCGCTTGGATGCTTTGTAGCTGTACTTCTTCTTCGCATGTAAGCACGCTCTTTTTCACGTGAGCGCGTTCTTTTTCACATGAGGAAGCGCAAGGGCGCCCCCACTTGAGCGGGAAAGCACACTAAAAACTAAAAGGCATGCTTTTCAATATAATGCTAAATAATACACTTTAACACATATTTCCAAAGGCAGAACAACGACCTATGTGCCAATATATACCAATTTTTAAAATTTCTATTAGAAAAATGTTTCAGTAAAATGTTACACATTCTTGTGTATTTGCCACTTATTTCCACAGTTAACATTGAGACCTTGGGCTTCTTTTGACCTCGTTGTGAATTTTTAAGGTTGTGACTTCTGATTCAACAAACTCGATGCCAATCAAAACGTTTGTTCTTCCTTTTCCCCAAATTAGAATCGATAAGAGAACCGATAAAGAATCGAATCGTTAAGCAATATCGATAATGGAATCGGAATCGTAAAAATCATATCAATTTCCATCGCTAGCCGTGGAACAGTGGACCAGCTCTACAGCCTCGGCAGGGTCCTCGAAGGTGCATGAGAGTTCGCCCAACCGGTCTACATGTGTTTTGTGGATTTGGAGAAAGACTGCGTCCTGTGGGGGTGCTTTGGGATTACGGGGTACCGAGCTCCTGGTGAGGGCTGTACGGTCCCTGTACGACCGGTACTGGAGTTTCGTCCGTATTGCCGGCAGTAAGTCGGATTCATTCCAAGGGAGGGTTGGAGACCGCCAAGGTTTTCCTTTGTCAGCGATTCTCTTCATAATTTTTATGGACAGAATTCCTAGGCGCAGCCGAAGCATTTACAGGCTCCGGTTTAGTTGCATCTCTGCTTTTTGCAGATGACGTGGTGCTTGAGGCTTCATCAAGGCGGGATCTCCAACTCTTACTAAAGCGGTTCGCAGCCAAGTGTGAAGCAGTTGCGATGAAGAAGAACCTCCAAATCTGAGCCCATGGTCCTAAGTCGGAAAAGGGTGGCGTTCCCTCTCTGGGTTGGGGAAGAGACCCTGACCCAAGTGGAGGAGTTCCAAGTATCTTGGGGTCCTGCTCACGGGTGAGGGTAGGAGGGAGCGGGACTTCGACAGGCGGATTGGTGCAGCATCTGCAGTGATGGGGACTCTGTAAAGCTTCATTGTGGTGAAGAAGGAGCTGAGCAAAAAGGCGCAGCTTTCAATTTACCAGTTGATCTATGTTCCTAACCTCACCTATGGTCACGAGCTGTGGTTCCTGACCAAAAGAACAAGATCCCGGATACAAACGGCCGAAAAATTCCCCCGCAGTGTGTCCGGGCTCTCCCTTAGAGATAGGGTGAGAAGCTTGGTCATCCGGGAAGGACTCAGGGTAGAGCCGCTACTCCTCCACGTTGACAGGAGGCAGTTAAAGTGACTCAAGCATCTAGTTTGGATGTTTCCTGTACGCCTCCCTGGAGAGGTGTTCCGGGCATATCCCACTTGTGGGAAGCCCCGGGGACGACCCAGGACACTCTTGCGAGACTGTGTCTCTCGGCTGGCTGGGATACGCCTTGGGATCCCGCTGAAGGAGCTGATTAAAGTGGCTGGGGACAGGGAGGTCTGGGCTTCCCTGCTAAAGCTCCTGCTCCTGCAACCCGACCCTGGACTAAGCGGTAGATGATTGATGGATGGATTCCTAGGTGCAGCTGAAGCATTGAGGGGGTCCGGTTAGGTGTCATCTCTGCTTTTTGCAGATGACGTGGAGCTTGAGGCTTCATCAAGCCGTGATCTCCAACTCTTACTGAAGCGTTTCGCAGCCGAGTGTGAAGCAGTTGTGATGAAGATCAGAACCTTCATATCTGAGCCCATGGTCCTCAGTCAGAAAAGGGTGGTGTGCCCTCTCCGGAGACCCTGCCCCAACTGGAGGAGTTCCAAGTATCTTGAGATCCTGTTCACAAGAGAGGGTAGGACGGAGCGGGAGATCGACAGGCGGATCGGTGCAGCATCTGCAGTGATGCGGACTCCGTAAAGCTTCATTGTGGTGAAGAAGGAGCTGAGCAAAAAGGCGTAGCTCTCAATTTACCTGCTGATCTATGTTCCTAACCTCACCTATTGTCATGAGCTGTGGGTTGTGACCAAAAGAACCTGATCCCGGATACAAGCGGGCGAAAGTTTCCTCGCAGTTTGTCCGAGCTCTCCCTTAGAGATAGGGTGAGAAGCTTGGTCATCCGGGAAGGACTCAGGGTAGAGCCGCTACTCCTCCACGTTGAGAGGAGGCAGTTAAAGTGACTCAAGCATCTAGTTTGGATGTTTCCTGTACGCCTCCCTGGAGAGGTGTTCCGGGCATATCCCACTGGTGGGACGCCCCATCAAACTGTTTTTCTTGGTCACCAGTGCAGCTGGCGTTTGGTACCTAAAGTGAACAATGATTGACAGGTTTGTGGCTTTGATCTGGCCAGAGATACCTCGGTAGCTCTACGATGAAAGGCACAAATGTGTTAATCATCGTTAAGCTTGATACACAGCCTGAAGTGTGCTGTGGCAACTTATTCATTGTGTAAGTAAGGGGCTGTTCTCGGCAGCGTAAACGTCAAAGCAAAAAAAACAAACAAACATATTTTTATTCGGTTTCGGATTTGGACTTGGTATCGGTTTATCTGTGAATGATGAAGATTGGTGTATATGAAATAGATCCAGGAAGCCATGTCTCTGCACAATTGCTGCTTTTATGAAGCAAAACAAAGTTGACATAAAAAAAAAAAATCTATTAACTATTGCATATGTGTACATTGCGATGGCGATGTTCAAACTATATATTGTGAAGGCCTGCAGACGACAATTAGCATTAGCGGTTAGCATTTGAAGTTAACTTTGGCAAATCAGTAAGCAAATTGCATTAACGTTAATATAGAGCTAGCAGTTAGCATTAACTAAGCATTAGAATCCACTTAACCAATCAATAGGCAAACACGGCACACAGACATTTAAGTAGCATTTTCTTGTGCATATTGACATTGACAGTCAAATAAAGAATGTAAAGCGTGAAAAAAATGTTTTCGATTTATTATATATTATTTCTCATTTTTGTATTCATAATCATTTTTTATTTTTAGTCTGATTTATAAATGTACTTATTTATTTTAATTTAGGCAGTTTTGGTCCTCCGCAGCGCTTTGTGTTTTTATTAGGTGGTTTTTTTTTTTTGCTTGTATTCTATTTTCTTGCACCTACTGCACTTACTTTCTGATTATATTCATAAAAAATACTCTACTGTGGCGTGCCAGGTCAAAGAACGATTACCCTTTCCCAGTGTTTGCCGACCAGAAAGATGAACGTGTGCAAAGGATTGTCACTCTTTTCATGCCGCATTATTTCCCTAAACACACATTATTTTCTTTAGCGGTCCCTAACCGGGCTGCCGTGGGGATGTGCTGACTCTGGTGTGCCTTGACACTCAATAACTCAGAAGGCTCCCTCTCTTCTTCCGATGCCGGCTCGCAAAATCAAAGAGCAATATGAATGAAGCCCTGAACGTTCAATAAGGAGCCTCTTCCATCTCAACACTGCTGGGAGTTTCTGCCTCATCTGGTTCGATGTGGCCCATCGCTCGGCTCGGCCGTGCTGTCTGTTACGAGTCAGACATTAATACCGACATTGGTGGTAAACCCCTGCCTCTGACCGGTTCGCCATTTCAAAAATTTGCGGTGTTTTTTGTGGAACTAAGCTAATTAGTCCACCACAGAAATCTCAGGAAAGCAGATTAAAAAAAAAAAAGAACAGTCTGCGAAGTACAGGGCGAAATGCACAATGGATCCATATGTCGCAGATTCAATGCATCACGGGGTTTTAAAAAGTATTCATCAAAACAAAGAAAATATACAGTGGGACAAATAAGTATTTAGTCAACCACTAATTGTGCAAGTTCTCCCACTATTAGAGCGGCCAGTAATTGTCAACATGGGTAAACCTCAACTATGAGAGACACAATGTGGAGAAGAAAAAAAAGCTAGAAAATCACATCGTTTGATTTTTAAAGAATTTATTTGCAAATCATGGTGGAAAATAAGTATTTGGTCAACACCAAAAGTTCATCTCAATATTTTGTTATGTCCCCTTTGTTGGCAATAACGGAGGCCAAACGTTTTCTGTAACTCTTCACAAGCTTTTCACACACCGTTGCTGGTATTTTGGCCCATTCCTCCATGCAGATCTCCTCTAGAGCAGTGATGTTTTGGGCCTGTCGTTGGGCAACACGGACTTTCAACTCCCTCCACAGATTTTCAATGGGGTTGAGATTTGGAGACTGGCTAGGCCACTCCAGGACCTTGAAATGCTTCTTACAAAGCCACTCCTTTGTTGCCATGGCTGTGTATTTGGGATCATTGTCATGCTGAAAGACCCAGCCACATCTCATCTTCAGTGCCCTTGCTGATGGAAGGAGATTTTCACTCAAAATCTCTCGATACATGGCACCATTCTTTCTTTCTTTTACACAGATCAGTCGTCCTAGTCCCTTTGCAGAAAAACAGCCCCGAAGCATGGTGTTTCCACCCCCGTTGCTTCAGAGTGGGCATGGTGTTCTTCGGATGCAATTCAGTATTCTTTCTCTTCCAAACACGAGAACCTGTGTTTCTACCAAAAAGTTCTATTTTGGTTTCATCTGACCTTAACACATTCTCCCAGTCCTCTTCTGAATCTTCCAAATGCTCTCTAGCGAACTGCAGACGGGCCTGGACGTGTACCTTCTTCAGCATGGGGACACGTCTGGGATTGCAGGATTTGAGTCCCTGGCAGCGCATTGTGTTACTGATAGTAGCCTTTGCTACTGTGGTCCCAGCTCTCTGTAGGTTATTCACTTGGTCCCCCCATGTGGTTCTGGGATTTTTGCTCACCGTTCTTGTTATCATTTTGACGCCACGGGGTGAGGAGGGAAGTGAAAGTCCGTGTTGCCCAACGACAGCCCCAAAACATCACTGCACTAGAGAAGATCTGCATGGAGGAATGGGCCAAAATACCAGCAACAGTGTGTGAAAAGCTTGTGAAGAGTTACGAAAACATTTGACCTCTGTTATTGCCAACAAAGGGTACATAATAAAGTATTGAAATGAACTTTTGGTATTGACCAAATACTTAGTTTCCACCATGATTTGCAAATAAATTCTTTAAAAATCAAACAATGTGATTTTCTGTTTTTTTTTTTTCCCATATTCTGTCTCTCATGGTTGAATTTTACCCATGTTGACAATTACAGGCCTCTCTTATATTTTCAAGTGTGAGAACTTTCACAATTAGTGGTTGACTAAATACTTATTTGCCCCACTGTAAGTCGCACCCACAGCCAAACTGTGGAAAAAAAACTGCGACTTATAGTCCGAAAAATACGATACTTACGTTTGATCATGGACAAACATGTAGAAAAGATCTCCTCAGACACATCCTGCCATGTTAGCTGCAGAACAACTGCAGCTGCTCTCGTATGACTCTTACTGTTTACGTCTTCGCCGTGTAGTTAAGCATTAATTTACGCCATATTCATGTTGACCATGTGGCAGTTACGCAGTCATCCGACGTCGGCTGGTTTGTCCGGCAGTCAAATGAGCCCTCTGACCGCAGCAGAGGAACAACAAGCTCTAACTTGCTTGCGGCCGGGTGGGTTGCCGATCGGCGAAGAAAATCGACAACGCCGCTGCTGTGTGACACGATCCGGGCTAGTTTTGTGTGATTTTTCGCTTCGAAGACTTTAACACAGCGGTCTCAAACCGACTCCACAAAGGGCCGCAGTGGGTCCTGGTTTTTGTTCCAACAGATCCAGCACAAACAGTTCAACCAATGAGGTTTCTACTAACATAAGCAGCACCTGATTGCAATCAACTGATTACACTTGTAAGAAACCAGATTGGTGAAAAGGTATTTGTCTCGTTTGGTTGGAATGAAATCCAGTACCCCCTGCGGCCCTTTGAGGACCGGTTTGAGACCACTGCTTTAACACATCACTCGGTTCGGGTTAGCATGTTGGCTAGCTGTCACGCCTCATAGTTTGTTTACATTCTCCGGGGCAAGGGCAGGGAAATGAGAAAAGCCTGACTAACTACGGTGGCATAAAATATCGTTCGGGAGGTGCGACAGTAAAGGTGAAGTCGACAGTTTTGACCATTATGGAGTAATTCAGCCACGTCGTACTGAAGAAATGCATTTTTATTATATCATATTCCATTTAGCACAAGACTGTTATTTGTCATGACCATACAATTCATTTAGCAATTGGGGAAAAAAATACTTGGATAAATGAATCTCCTATAAAAATATTGGAGTAGAGAGACTGAAACAAGGACATTTTGCGCCTCTCTCCGTCACATAGCCCTCGTTCTGAATAATTTCCCCTCAGTGGGCTGCATTCTAAATCAGATGAAACCAAGACCCTGCTGACGTCATCCTCCTGTTGGGGACGCTAGAGCCCTACAATGGTAGGCGTGGCTAAAGGGCGGATTAAAAGACTAATTTCTCGTCATCTGCGCTTTGCCAAATTGTTGTATGTAGTCGAATCGTCTCGAAATATGATTCTAATTCACATAATAATGCTATTTAGGACTTTTTTTAACCTTTCGTATGCACTTTAATGCCTATTTATGAGTGCAATAAAACTAAAACTCAAATGACATTATCTCCCGTTTTACTTGGTCGATTGACTTCAAGTAAAAACTGGTGTGGACCTCAACTTCCGCGCGTTCAAATGAGACCAACCAGTGGCACGTGTGTGACGTAATTACAACGTGACGAGGCTTCAAAGATGATATGCGTAAACGTGTCATTGCCGACACGTTCGGTGTCAATGGTGTGAATAAGCGTGTCCATGTAAATGTAGCTATTGACGGGGCTAGACCGTCCAAATGGTTTAAAAAATCTCGCAAAACAGTTTGTATTTCTCAGTAAATGGCTGACACGGAATTAGTTTGTATGAAATTAGTAAGTGATGTTAAAGAGGTGTGTCGGTACTTAATAGTCTTGCCGGAGCAGCTGTTAATATGTCCAAAGCTTTAAATAATGCGAGACTGTCATTTCCCTTGGCAACCGATGAAGCAGGCAGCGTGTGGGCAGCCACCGGCCTTGAACGCTGCCACACTTTTGCATGCATCTAATCTCACTTTGCGATGAGGGACGGATGCTTCGAAAGGCTTAACCAAGGTTGTTGGCCTTGCTTTATTTTATGGCTTATGAATGTCTAAGAGGGCCTTTAAAGTTTTGATTGTAACACCTTGACGACTATTGTCTACAATTTGTCACCACAGTTTCTATTTGGAATGCATTAATTTATTTCACTGCCATTGTTCCATCATTGCCAGCCCCCAGTCAAAATGGATTGGACATCTATCGCCGTCAATGAAAGCTAGTGAGTTAATAAATGGATGGAAAAGGGAAAGAAATTCCCAAACTAACTATTAAACACATATGTGCGAGGCAGGAATTAGATGGAATTCAGGAAAAAAAAACTCCTTCACATACAGTTGGGCAAATAAGTATTTATTTAACCACCAATTGTGCAAGTTCTCCTACTTGAAAAGATGAGAGAGGCCTGTAATTGTCAACATGGGTAAACCTCAACCATGAGAGACAGAATGTGGGAAAAAAACAGAAAATGACATTGTTAGATTTTTAAAGAATATATTTCCAAATTAGAGTGGAAAATAATTTCACTAAATCAGGAGTACTTTAGATAAAACGTTATTTAGGTTCGCTACAACAAAGCCTTCTAGAGAAGTCTTCTGTTTTAAGATGGCGGCTGTTCACTAACGCCGTCAAGTCCATCATTTCGCATCTAGTTTCCTATACATGTTCTAATGCCGCCGTTGTCTATCATTTCGCATCTAGTTCTACATACAAAAAAACTGAAAATCCCATTGTTTGATTTTTAAAGAAATTATTTCCAAATTAGAGTGGAAAATAAGTATTTGGTCACCTACAAACAAGCAAGATTTCTGGCTGTCAAAGAGGTCTAAATTCTTCTAACGAGGTCTAATGAGGCTCCACTCGTTACCTGTTTTAATGGCACCTGTTTTAACTCATTATCGGTATAAAAGACACCTCTCCACAATGTCAGTCAGTCACACTCCAAACTCCATTCTGGCCAAGACCAAAGAGCTGTTGAAGGACACCAGAGACAAAATTGTAGACCTGGACCAGGCTGTGAAGACTCAATCTGCAATAGGTAAAATGTGGGCGCAATTATTAGAAAATGGAAGACATTCAAGACCACTGATAATCTCCCTCGATCTGTGGCTCCATGCAAGATCTCACCCCGTGGCGTCAAAATGATAACAAGAACGGTGAGCAAAAATCCCAGAACCACACGGGGGGACCTTGTGAATGACCTACAGAGGGACCACAGTAACAAAGGCTACTATCAGTAACACAATGCGCCCCAGGGACTCAAATCCTGCACTGCCAGACGTGTCCCCCTGCTGAAGAAACTACACATCCAGGCCCATCTGCGGTTCGCTAGAGAGCATTTGGAAGATTCAGAAGAGGAATGGGAGAATGTGTTATGGTCAGATGAAACCAAAATAGAACTTTTTGTTAGAAACACTGGTTCTCGTGATTGGAGGAGAAAGAATACTGAATTGCATCCGAAGAACACCATGCCCACTGTGAAGCATGTGGGTGGAAACATCATGCTTCGAGGCTGTTTTTCTGCAGAGGGACAAGGACGACTGATCTGTGTAAAGGAAAGAATGAATGGGGTCATGTATCGAGATTTTGAGTGAAAATCTCCTTCCATCAGCAAGGGCACTGAAGATGAGACGTGGCTGGGTCTTTCAGCCTGACAATGATCCCAAATACACTGCCATGGCGACAAAGGAGTGGCTTCGTAAGAAGCATTTCAAGGTCCTGGAGTGGCCTAGCCAGTATCCAGATCTCAACCCCATAGAAAATCTGTGGAGGGAGTTGAAAGTCCGTGTTGCCCAATGACAACCCCAAAACATCACTGCTCTAGAGGAGATCTCAATGGAGGATTGGGCCAAAATACCAGCAAAAGTGTGTGAAAAGCGAGCCTCCGTTATTGCCAACAAAGGATAAAACAACAACAACAAAGTATTGAGATGAACTTTTGGTAATGACCAAATACTTATTTTCCACCATGATTTCCAAATAAATTCTTTAAAAATCAAACAATGTGATTTTTTTTTTTTTCCCAACATTCTGTCTCTCATGGTTGAGGTTTACCCATGTTGATAACTACAGGTCTCTCTAATATTGTCAAGTGGGAGAACTTGCACAATTAGTGGTTGACTAAAAACTTATTTGCCCCACTGTATCACCATTTCGAAATTTTGTCATACCCCCAGTCCTTACATCCGTGGATGCCTGTAAACTAGTAAATTGTCGATGGTGCGGCTTATTGCCAGGTGCGCTCTATAGTCCAGAAATGACGCTCCTTTTCGAGTGGGCAAGCTAACCGCTGCTAATAGCGGACATTTGCTAAAACAGATTTCCCGATTTTCTTTGGTATTTACATCGTAGAGTCTAGGGTTGTTCCGATCATGTTTTTTTGCTCCCAATCCGATCCCGATCGTTTTAGTTTGAGTATCTGCCGATCCCGATATTTCCCCATCCGATTGCTTTTATTTTTTTGCTCCCGATTCAATTCCAATCATTCCCGATAATTTTTCCCGATCATATACATTTTGGCAATGCATTAAGAAAAAAATGAATAAAACTGGGACGAATATATACATTCAACATACAGTACATAAGTACTGTATTTGTTTACTATGACAATAAATCCTCAAGATGGCATTTACATTATTAACATTCTTTCTGTGAGAGGGATCCACGAATAGAAAGGCTTGTGATTCTTAAAGGATAAATGTGACTTTGTATATTGTGACTAAATATTGCCATCTAGTGTATTTGTTGAGTGTTCAGTTAATGATACTGTAGCCATTTAACTATATTTTTTTGCCGATTCCAATACTTTGATTCCAATACTTTGAAAATGACGTGATCGGACCCGATCCATCGGGATGCCGATCGATCGGAACATCTCTAGTAGAGTCCGAAAAGCATCAGACAACAACTGGAGCCCCTCGTCTCCGACTCGAGCGTAGTTCACCGCCACTGTCTCGCGCACTCTAAAGCAATCTAATTAAAGCTGGCAAAGCATTTTGGAAGTGGCCGCCTCCCCCCTGAGTGGCGAGCGGGACCGAGTCCAGATCAACACTCCACATCGCTCGTCTCCCTAAACGAGTGGCGAGCGCTTTGCCAGGAACGTGGCGGCGGATGTCACGAGGGGCTAAAACGTGAGCGTGCAAACGGCGAGGCGGGCTGAAGCGTGTAGGTGGGGAGGCGCCACTTGAAACCATCTTTTTTCCTCTCGGCCCGCTAATTCCTCGCTATCGTTGTCTTCGCAGTCTGTTCAACAGAGCGTTATTTGTTCTGGCTCGTCCTCCAGAGCCCACAGGATCTCTCCTGTCCAGATCCCGCTCGCTGATACAAATCAAACAAATGATTGCATGCAAATACGGGTGAGCGTGGAAGAGAGGGGCTAAAGACTATATTTAGCTCCTGTCAGCGTCGCGTGATGTGATTTAGGCAAGGAACAAATCCCCGCTTTCCCCCCGCCGAGAAGGGTCCTCGTGTTTCGTGCCAACGTCTGGCGAGGCGCCTCTCAGAAGAGATTAATGAAGCGATACGGGCCTTCTCACCGTGGCGTCGTCACATGGACTTTCAGGTGGCGGGACGTGGAGGGATAACTCGTTCGCTGCCATTGACGGCGATTCAATCGGCTCGGAAGTCTTTCTCTGTCAGTGGAAGATTGGCACTAAGTTCTTCAAAAATGTTCTGTCTTTGTCACCAGTTTCGGGCCACTTCAGAATAATAATTAGTTTTTGTGACAAGTAATTACTAACTGTAACTGAGTTTGTAACTCATTTAGTGCCGCGACGATTAATCGATTAACTTGAGTATTCGATTAGAAAAAAAGATTCGAATAAAATTTTGCTGCTTTGAGTATTCGTTTAATTTAAGTGGCGTCTTAATGGTTTGTATTGAAACTGCATTTAGTTTTCTTGATTTGGGTGGATACATTACCTTCTAGTCTGCCTCATTTCACATGGCTGAGTCCAGGTGCTCCCTGTTAAGACCAACATAAGTTAAGTTTTTGTTTGAGCTAATTTTTTTTTTTTTTTTTTTTTTTTATGCATTCGTAATTTAGTTTAGGTATATTTAGCCTATTTTTGTGGGAATATGTGTCTAAACCATTTGTTAAGAGCATTGTAAAAAAGTTAGCATTTTAAAGCATTTTAACTAGCGGACTTTTGCTATGTAAGTTAGCCAATCGTTCTTTTGTTGTACATACAAGTTGTGGTCAAAGGTTTACGTACACTTGTGAAGAACATAATGTCATGGCTCTCTTGAGTTTCCAGTTATTTCTACAACTCTGATTTTTCTCCGATAGAGTGATTGGAACAGATACTTCTTTGTCACAAAAAACATTCATGAAGTTTGGTTCTTTTATGACTTTATTATGGGTGAACAGAAAAAAGTGATCAAATCTGCTGGGTCAAAGATATACATACAGCAGCACTAATATTTGGTAACATGTCCCTTGGCCATTTTCACTTCAATTAGGCGCTTTTGGTAGCCATCCACAAGCTTCTGGCAAGCTTCTGGTTGAATCTTTGACCACTCCTCTTGACAGAATTGGTGCAGTTCAGTTAAATTTGATGGCTTTCTGACATGGACTTGTTTCTTCAGCATTGTCCACAAGTTCTCAATGGGGTTTAAGTCAGGACTGTGGGAAGGCCATTTGAAAACCTTAATTCTAACCTGATTTAGCCATTCCATTACCACTTTTGATGTGTGTTTGGGGTCATTGTCCTGTTGGAACACCCAACTGCGCCCAAGACCCAATCTTCGGGCTGATGACGTTAGGTTATCTTGAAGAATTTGAAGGTAGTCCTCCTTCTTCATGATCCCATTTACTCTCTGTAAAGCACCAGTTCCATTGGCAGCAAAACAGCCCCACAGCATAATACTACCACCACCGTGCTTGACGGTAGGCATGGTGTACTTGGGGTTAAAGGCCTCACCTTTTCTCCTCCAAACATATTGCTGGGCATTGTGGCCAAACAGCTCGATTTTTGTTTCGTCTGACCATCTGACTTACCTTTGTCCATGTGATCAGCAGCAAACTTCAGTCGAGCGTTAAGGTGCCGCTTTTGGAGCAAGGGCTTCCTTCTTGCACAGCAGCTTCTCAGTCCACGGAGATGCAAAACACGCTTGACTGTGGACACTGACACCTGTGTTCCAGCAGCTTCTGAGTCTTGGCAGATCTGCTTTTTGGTGATTCTCGGTTGAATCTTCACCGTCCTGACCAATTTTCTCTCAGCAGCAGGTGATTACTTCATGAATGTTTTTTGTGACAAAGAAGTATCTGTTCCAATCACTCTATCGGAGAAAAATCAAGAGTTGTAGAAATTACTGGAAACTCAAGAGAGACATGACATGTTCTTCACAAGTGTATGTCAACTTGTGACCACAACTGTAGATTCTCATTTATTTATTTTTCACACCGTTTGAGGCTCAGCTCAGGTAATTTAATTTTTAATGTTCCTTATCCGATTACTCGATTATTCGAACTAATGGTTCATCGATTAATCGACTACTAAAATAATCGATAGCTGCAGCCCTAAACTCATTTACTCCATCTAAAAGGTAATAAGTTACCTGGCAAAGTAACTAGTTTATGTACATTACTGTGTATCACAAAAAGTGAGTACACCCCTCGCATTTCTGCAGATATTTAAGTATATCTTTTCATGGGACAACACTGACAAAATGACAATTAGACACAATAAAAAGTAGTCTGTGTGCAGCTTATATAATAGAGTTCATTTATTTTTCCCTCTAAATAACTCAAAATATAGCCATTAATATCGAAACCCTGGCAACAAAGGTGAGTACACCGCATAGAAACTAGGTACATCCCTAAATGTCCAAATTGAGTACTGTTTGTCATTTTCCCTCCAAAATGTCATATGACTCGTTACAGGAATGCTGTCAGCATTTCTGCAGAGATTGAAGAGGTGGGGGGTCAGCCTGTTAGTGCTCAAACCATACGCTGCACTCTACATCAAATTGGTGTGCATGGCTGTCACCCCAGGAGGAAGCCTCTTCTGAAGACGGTACACAAGAAAGCCCGCCGGTCTCATCAGACTATAGGACATGGTTCCAGTAATCCATGTGCTTTGTTGACATGTCTTCAGCAAACTGTTTGTGGGCCTTCTTGTGTACTGTCTTCAGATAGTTATTGTGAATCGATGACAGAAACTATGGCGAATTTTCATCATGTTCTCGTGTCGTCAGATGACAACTGGCATCCATCTGGTTATGTTTCAGTTTCTCAAGACACGTTTGCAGCGCCTCATCGTGACCTCATTGTCATGAAAAAAATTGTTCGTTGACGAAACATTTTCGTTATCGTCATCGTTGACGAAAACAACACTGCTTACATGTGTGTTTTGGAAATATAGTCATCCCACGTTTTACGTGGTTAATGACTATTTGTCAATGACGACTCACCAGGAACTTTGTGAAATCGGCTTGTAATAAATTTTCGTCATTTACTTAAAGACAGATCCTGTTTGTATCATTAACTGATCATTAATTGGTGATTAATCAATTATCTATTTTTCGTGGGAGCCGTAATTCCTATGAAGCTGTTTATATTTACTGTATATATAGTTGACCAGCATCTTACTGGTGACACCAGCAAAAAAATAAATAAATAAATAAAACTTTTACTGTTTTTTTTTTTTTTTTTTTAATTCGGTGCATCGATGCAGTTTATTCATGAATGTATTCCCTTTAATGAATGGCTTCTTTATTCCCTTTTCCACTATTTATCATCTCTGACATTCAACACATTTTCAGTTTTTTTGTTCCAACATTAATATTCACACATATACACTCTTATAAATAATCTACAAACACCCGACAAAGTAAAAACAAATACAAGAGAATAATTTACCCGCGACTATTCGATCAATCTCATTTCAAAAATGTTCAGCCTTGTCATTTAGTCGAGCGTAATAAATGTTCTGTCCTTTTCTGTAACACTCTCACAGCTTCCAATAAAACTGTCTTTGTCCATATCTGCCTGTTTGCCACTCATCCTCTGGCAACAGAATCAACATTATTGCTTAATATAACCTTGGTTTATTTGACTGATGTGCTTATTTTGTTCTTGTTTTTCTGTAGTTTGTCGCCTTCTTTTTATGAAGTTATGCCGATTCTGGCCAGTTTAGTCAGACTCCAACTTCATGACATCGCACACACAATCCTACCAGGCCCTGCCTCCTATAGGCACATTTCTTCACCCTTTATACAATTTGTTATTGTTGTCTTTTTAATATAATCTTTTATTAATTAACCAGAAAATAAATGCAGCTAGAAACTGCAATTTCTGGAGAAATTACTCTGGGTCTTTACCATGTGGAGATACAGACAATGTTCCCTCTAATTTTTCATGTGTCTGAGCAAACACACAATCTCCCTGAGCACACTACGGCCCATGGTGAGCAACATCAGATGTGTACCGTATTTTTTTGGGACTATAAGTTGCACCAGCCAAAAAATGCGCAATGAAAAAGTAAAAACATATATGTCGCACCGGCGTATAAGTTGCATTTTTGGGGGAAATTTATTTGGTATAATCCACCACCAAAAACAGACATGTCATTTTGAAAGGCAATTTAGAATAAAAATACAATAGAGAACAACAGGCTGAAGAAGTGTACGGTATGATAACATTACATGACTCATAAACAACGAACTGAGAACATGCCTGGTATGTCAATGTAACATAGCTATTTAGAGTTATTCAGATAACTATAGCATAAACAACATGCTAACTAGCAACAATGATATAATAATGTGTGAATAAGTTCACATATAAGTCGCTCCAGAAAATAAGACGCACCCTCTGCCAAACTAAGAAAAAAACTGCGATTTATAGTCCGAAAAATACGGTACATAGCGGCCACACACACCAGTATCATGCCTTTTCACGCCTATTAGCATTTCTACTGCCCGTAAATTATCCAGTAGTAAGAGCATTTAATGATTAATATCCATAATTAAAATATCTTAATAAATGTCACTGGAATACACACCAATCTGACTTAAATTGTACCTTATTTTTCACGTCTTAACATATATAGGATTTGGTGTACTGATATGTCAGTGCTCTCATCTACTATCAGTGTATGCCAGGGTGCATTTTTAACACTGCACATAGTCTCGTTCTCCACTATATCATTGATTGAGTATACAAATTCAAAGGCATAGTTTTTACTTCGCCAGCTTTCTGGTATACTCACATACTTTGCCATGTGATTGTGGATTTGTTGAACTGACACCATTGAAGCATTCATTTCGATGGTGAGTAAAATATTGTCAATGAGAACTTCAACTTGCTCTGGGTCAGATTTTGTTTTGTGGGACAGCTCGTTTCTCTTCTGTCGGTCTTTTGCATTCTCCCGCAATAATGTACTAATCCCCTGTCGCATCTTGAGTCTTTGTCATTTTCAACAGCTTTAAAATGACTTTTCTGCTGAATATGACGCTTGAGGTAGTCCAACTTCCATTCAGTCCACATTTTTCCCTCTGAAAACTCACTTGGTACTTTGGCTTCAGTTTCACCGCTTGTTCGTCTATTTGCACATGCTAGGACAGCCACTCCTTCTTATATGGACCGCATTTCTTTTTTTTACTTTGGCTTGGTGAGTGGATGTGTCGCTGCCCGTTCGTTTCGCCATGATAAGGGGTTGGCCTTTACGTCTCTCAACTCCGCCGCACTCACGCACTGTTGTCAGCTTGCTAAAACTACACCGCGCGTGTAGGCTGGGCAATACGCAAGCAATGTCAATGCTATGATTGGCTGCGTAGCGGAAGTGAACCTTATCGTATCATTTGCTGGACACCTGTCACTCACCGAGTTACAACATACGTTTCTGTTGATTTTTTTTTTTTTTTGTGCGCAGCATTGAATTTGTTGTGCGCAGAGTAGGTGCCAGCAGTGCGCGATTGCGCACGCGCGCAGCATAGAGGGAACATTGGATACAGATCTTAGCCCCGCCCAAGTTTGTCTGAGGACATTTCGGGGACAATATCAGGTCACTTCCTGTTGATTTGGGGACATTTCGGGGACATGTCCAGGTCAAATCAGGTAATTTGGGGACATTTGGGGGTGCGTGTCCTAGTTATATCAGGTCATTTGGGGGACATTTGAGGGGCGTGTCCTGGTCATATAAGGTCATATGGGCATATTTGGGGGGCGTGTTCTGGTCATATCAGGTCATTTGGGGACCTTTGGGGGGCGTGTCCTGGTCATATCATATCATTTGGGGGGCGTTTCCTGGTCATATCAGGTCATTTGGGGGACACATCCTATTGTTAACTGGTCATTTCCTGTTGATTTGGGGACATTTGTTTTTTTGCCATTGAAAATTAATGGGAAATTAGAACGTCCGTGGCCGTCAATGGCATCGACTTACATTTGCGTAAATGGAATCCAAGTACATTAGCATCAATAGAATATAATTTAACATAATCTTTTATTAAGTAACCAGAAAATAAATGCGGCTAGAAACTGGAGAATTTCTGGAGAAATTACTCTGGGTCTTCGCTGTGTGGAGATACCGATCTTAGCCCCGCCCAGGTTTGTTTCAGGACATTTCGGGGACAATATCAGGTCACTTCCTTTTGATTTGGGGACATTTGGAGGACACGTCCTGGTCATACCAGGTCACTGCCTGTTGATTTGGGAACATTTCGGGGACATGTCTAGGTCAAATCAGGTCATTTGGAGACATTTAGGGGTGCGTGTCCTGATCATATAAGGTCATATGGGCACATTTGGGGAGCGTCTTCTGGTTATATCAGGTCATTTGGGGGGCGTGTCCTGGTCATATCAGGTCATTTGGGGACAATTGGGGGGTCGTGTCCTGGACATATCAGGTCATTTGGGGGACACATCCTATTGTTAACTGGTCATTTCCTGTTGATTTGGGGACATTTGTTTTTTTTGCCATTGAAAATTAATGGGAAATTTGAATGTCCATGGCCGTCAATGTCATTTACTTACATTTGTGTCAATAGAATCCAAGTACATTGGCATCAATAGAATCAACAAACATGGCCGTCAGTGACATTAAACAAAGTAAATGCCATTGAAAATGAATGGGAAATTTGGACGTCCCTGGCCGTCAATGGCATCGACATCCATATGCGTCAATGGAATCCAAGTACATTGGCATCAATAGAATTGATATACATGGCCGTCAATGGCATCAATACACTATAAATTCCATTTGAAATTCCAATGAAAGCGAATGGGAAATTTGAACCAACGTTGCATCCTGTTAAAAAGGAATGGGAAAGATTTTGGCAATTTTTTGGGGAACCGTACATCTTTGCTAAATTCTGCATACAACTTTTATGCCCCGTACTGTCCTGGAATTTTTTGTTTAATTTAGGCGATTTGGTCCAAAATTGTACGACAAGTAGCGTTTCGAAAAAAAAATTGTCCCCCCCCCCCAAAAATAAACACATGTTTGAATGGAAAATTTTGGGGGGGGTCAATCTAAAAATTCCTAGCGGCGGGCAAAAATTCCGGTCACTTTGACATTTGAACGGTGACGGTCTCTCAATCGGTTTGGGCTGTGCGGCGCGCCAAAGGAATTTTCGTTATCGCCATCGTTGACGAAAACCACGCTGGTTTGATATCTATCGCTGTCAATGGCAGTTAATTTTGGGGCATCTACAGGTCACTTCCTGGTCACTTGGGGTTACTTTTTGTTGATTTAAGTTCAATTCTGGTTCACTTGCTTTTGATTTTGAGGGCATTTGCGAGGGACTGCATTTTGGGTCACCTCCTGTTGATATCAGCAGCTCACTTCCTGTTGATTTGGGGACATTTCGGGGACATGTCATATTGGTATCAGGTCACAAAATGTCAATGAGCTGTCATGGCAAATGGTCAAAAATCGCAAGAACCTATGTTTTCCTGCCATTGAAAATGAATGGGAAATTTGGGCATACATGGCTGTCAATGGCACCCCATTAGAAAGGAATGGGACAGTTTTTGGCCAATTTTGGGGGAATCGTACATTTTTGCTAAATTTTGCATTCAACTTTTATGCCACTTACCGTCCTAGAATTTTTAATGTGTAAATTATGCAATTTGGTCAAAAATTGTACGACAAGTTGTGTTTCGAAAAAATTTTGCCCCCCAAAGTGAAATTCTGGTTCACTTGCTTTTGATTTTGAGGGCATTTGCGAGTGACTTCTGTTTATTTTACTGCATTTTGGGTCACTTCCTGTTTATCGTTATTCAATTCGGCATCACTTCCTGCTAATTTTGAGTATTTCCGTAGTAAATCATTTCTATCAGAGGAGTAAAATCACAAATGAAAATGTTTTCCTCCACAAAGGCCAGTGTTTGCATGCAACACAGGAAATGAAAGCTTCCCCATTAAGGCGGACACGTAGCATCTGGCGTGCGGATTGCTTTGTTACAGTCATTATGATTGGCGGCGGTTTGTTCCAGTGAATTGCTCGCTTGTCTGGCAGGGCCCTAGGCTTTAATTGCGCCGATGACAACGCCGGACTCCGTCCCATAGAGGATGTTTGTAAACCCAAATTGAATGATTCATCATATTCGTGAAAATTTAACAAAGAATCAAGAGGAAATTTCTTTGAATACCCTGAATCCAATCAAATACCACCACCAATGTGACCGTGAAATGTGAAAATGTCAGCATAAGTGGTAAAAACGACGAACTCCGGCGATCAATTCTTTCTTGACCCTGTAAACTTGCTAAGCAACGCTGATCCTTTTCGAGAACTCGCTTGAACTTTTTCTCCCGCAATAAAAAAGACAGTAGATGATAATGTGTTTAACATTCAACTTGAGCAGCGGCTACAAATGACAAAGTCAGAAAGGATAATTGATTTGATATTTCACTTTATTCAAACTGCTGACAGGGAAAGTATAGTCAATCAAGCACGCGGAATTTCCATGAAAGCACTGAAATAGGTTTTAAACATTTATTTAACTGTTCAGACACTCTTAAAAATGATTAGATTTTTATAGTAATTCATGGTTAGGATTAGTTGGAAACTGGATTTGTGGGACAGATACATATATTATCCATCCATCCATCCATCCATCGTCTACCACTTAATCCGGGGTTGGGTTGCGGGGACCCAGCCAATTCAACCAGCTCCTCCGGCCGAATTCCAAGGCGTTCCCAGGCCGGCCAAGAGACATACCGTAATTCCCAGAATACAAGGCGCACCCCAAATTTACTTGTAAAATCTAGGGGAAATTATTGTACCCATTTATAACGCGCACCCTAATTTTAGCACCAATAAATAGAAGAATACAAGAAAACAGCTCGTGTACAGATACAGAAATGTCATTTGACTGATTGGTGAAACACAGCACAAGCAACATTGGTAGTTCAAAACATTACCATAAACTGACAATATTTACGGTAATAATATGATTTGACAACTTCTCCAACTTACCAGAATCTAGGAGAAAACAAAACAGATGTGACTTTTCTTTTAAAGCAGACATGTCCAAAGTCCGGCCCGGGGGGGCAAATGCGGCCCGTGGACAAATTTCATCCGCCCCCAGCCTCTGTCATAAAATCAATAACGTCTGGCCCACACACAGACTTAATAAATTGGTCAGGAATACTGCTACCAGCATATGAAGTTGCTTACACACTAAATGCTGCTCCTTAAAAACATGTTTACGAACGAATGGAAATTTTGGGGGGTCCATCGAAAAATTCCTATAGGTGGGTGAAAATTCCGTCATTTTGACATTTGAACGGTGACGGTCGGTAAATCGGATTGGGCTGTGCGGCGCGCTGAAGGAATTGTAGTTATCGTCATCGTTGACGAAAACAACACTGGTTTGATGTCTATCACTGTCAATGACAGTTTCTCCAGTTAAATGTGGAGAAGACAGAGGTGATCATTTTTGGGCCGAAAAAGGAAAGGTCAAAGATAAGCAGGCAACTTAGCACAATGTCACTTACAGCTACAAATTAAGTCAGAAACCTTGGCGTAATTATTGATTCAGACCTAAAAATTCATAGCCATCTAAAGTCCGTCACTAAATCCGCTTATTACCACCTAAAAAATATAACCAGAATTAAGGGGCTTCTGACTCAACAAGACATGGAAAAACTTATGCATGCATTCATTTTCAGCAGATTGGACTATTGCAACGGTATATTTACAGGTCTTGATAAAAAATCAGTCAGGAAGCTGCAGCTAGTACAGAATGCTGCAGCCAGAATTCTCACAAATACAAGGAAGCTGGACCACATTACACCGGTTTTGAAATCGCTACACTGGCTTCCAGTGAGTCAAAGGATAGACTATAAAATACTACTGCTCGTCTACAAAACACTTAATGGCCTTGGACCAAAAATACATGCTTGACTTGTTAGATTCCTATGAGACATCTAGACCTCTAAGGTCGTCTGGAACGGGTCTTCTGCATATTCCAAGAACAAGAACCAAGCAGGGTGAGGCAGCATTTAGTTATTATGCTCCTCACCTCTGGAACAAGTTACCTGAACGTCTGAAGTATGCTCAAACTGTTAGCTCTTTTAAATCAGGGCTAAAAACGCTTTTGTTTAGCACTGCATATCCATAACTGGCTATATATTTCAATCTACCTGCTTACTATTCCTCTTGTGCTTATCTCCATTGCTGATTTCACTTATTATTATTAGTAGTAGTTTTTGTTTTATTTTTAATTTTGCTTTATTTTTATTTATTTATTTTTATTCTATTTGTGATTAAATGCGATCTTTTGTCTTGGTTTTTACGTTGTATTGATTTAGATGTGATTTTTATGATCTTCATGTGATGTAAAGCACTTTGAATTGCCTTGTGTTGAATTGCGCTATATAAATAAATTTGCCTTGCCTTGCCTTGCCTTATTTACCCACTAAAAGGCAGCAGCACTCTAAGCAACATTACCCTGTGTGACCCTTTACTCCCAATATTCTAAAACGGTGACAATCAACAAAAACAAAGTTGACTATGCGACGGCCGACGCTTCAAGGATAGTTGGAAATTGGAGTATTTCTTCACTAGAATGCGCAACAACTGTGTTTTTCTCATTTGCAAAGAGACAGTCGCTGTTTTTAAAGAGTTCAGTGTGAGGGGATATTGCTGACATGTACGACAAGATTACAGGGAAGATACGTAGCGAGAAACTTGAAGCTAGTTTAACTTCACAGCAGCAATATTTCGCAAGAGCCCGAGATTCAAAAGAGTACGCCACAAAGGCTAGTTGCGAGATTGTTGAAATTATTAATTTAAAAAAATAATAATAAAGCAAATGTGACACAAAGAATGGCTTGCTAAAATTTGCTTGAATATATTGTTCTACGTAAATGACGTCAGCCAAGGTCGGCCCACCACGTTTTTACCGCACCAAATCTGGCCCCCTTTGCAAAAGGTTTGGACACCCCTGGTCTAAAGGCTGCTGTATATCTTGCTCGTTTCATCATGATGAATAAATGTTTCTTCCATGGATTGATAGGGTAAAATGAAAGTGAGAACGTAAGTCGGAAATCCTTGAGAGCTCATCGCTGTCAACACGACAGTAGGGCTGCAGCTATCGAATATTTTAGTAATCGAGTAATCGACTGAAAATTCTATCGATTAATCGAGTAATCGGATGAAACAAATATATTTTTAGGTGAAGAGCAATTATAAATATACATGAGAAAACAAGACATTTCATCTAATCTTGAACCATTTTCAGTCAATCAATGTCTTTGTTTTCGATGTATATTGTTGAAAACAGCCAACAATTGCATCTCAGATGTAACTAGAATAAAAAAAAAAAAAAGACTTAATTCACTGCTTTCACTCAAAAAACCTTTAGATCTTATTAATTTTTTTTGCAGTGTTCAAAATAAATGTATGATACAGGTTGTATTGGAGAACATTAGGGACCAGTGCTACTTGGTGTTTTATCCAGCAATGACTACTTAGCTAAAATTGATAGTTAGCATTATTGAGTTTTTATTTTACACCCTCATCACTCCACAACGCTAGGTTATGTTAAAGCCTGTATGTAAGACACGTTAGCCACGCATCGAACGTGGTCATAATTAATAGAAACCTAGCCCTCCGCAGGGCTAACGTTATGTGTCATGAGCTAATGACATTAAAGTTCATCTTATTTATTAGCGCTTAGCGCTCTTTATTAGCACTTAGCGCTCTACTGCTATAAGATGGCGGCTGTTTACTAACGCTGGCCAGACGCGGCCGAGTCTGTCATTTCGCATTCACGCATACATGTACATACATACATACATGTAGATACATGTGATCTCTATGAGACTCATCAGACGCTACCTGCTACCAACGTAGCATCGTGCGGGCTAGTATTTCGCAACGTCGGCGTCGTTTGTAGCGGCTGTCGGCTGCAGTAAGTTTTTTTTTTTTTTCTTCTTCCTCTACGCACGTGACATCAGCGCGTTGTCCCGCATTAAAAGTAGTCCGAGCAAAACGTGATGCTTAGAGCTGTCAAAATAAACGATTACTCGAGGTGAATAAAATTACTCGGATCAGTTTTTAAACTCGAGTTACTCGAGTTGCTCGAGTATTCGTTTCAGCTCTACACGACAGTAACAATAGGAACTATTGTTATTTGGGTTTGAGTTTCCCGAGGGACCGATATAGTTGACGGACACAGGAATTGTGTGTGCTTACGTTTGTTATGGTCCGAGTTGCGGAGCTGCAATAAACGTAGACTCAAATGAGTTCAAGAAACTAAATTCTGTGCTTTATGAAGAGTGAAAAAAGCAGAATTGAACGCAGACGAAATCATTCGGCCGATTCGAGTGAAGTATTACCGAAATAAAATGGTGACGTCACGTACCGAGATGGTCGGCAACGGGTCACCGCATTCGTTTCTTCAACACAACGTGGCCGTATCAATAAAAAAAAATCGGTTTTTATATATATATTTATATGTAATATATATATATTTCTGTCTCCATCCATGTACCCGTTTATAATGCGCACCATGAGTTTACAAGTTGATTTTGCGGAATAAAAGTGCGCGTTATATTCGGGAAATTACGGTAGTCTCTCCAGCGTATCCTGGATCCTCCCTGGGGCCTCCCTCCGGTGGAACATGCCCGGAAAACCTCTCCAGGGAGGCGTCCATGAGGCATCCGAACCAGATGCCTGAGCTACCTCAACTGGCTTCTTTCAACACGGCGGAGTAGCGGCTCAACACCGAGTCCCTCCCTATCTCTAAGGGAGAGCCCGGACAACCTGCCGAGGACACTCATTTCGGCTGCTTGTATTCGCGTTCTTGTTCTTTCGGTCATGACCCACAGCTCGTGACCAGAGGCGAGGTTATGAACGTAGATCAACTGGTAAGTCGAGAGCTTCGCCAAAGCTCCTTCTTCACTACTACAGAGTCCGCATTACTGCAGATGCTGCACCGATCTGCCTGTCGATCTCCCGCTCCCTCCTACCCTCACTCGTGAACAGGACCCCAATATACTTGTACTCCTCCACTTGGAGCAGGATCTCATTCCTGACCTGGAGAGGGCATGCCACCCTTTTCCGACTGAGGACCATGGTCTCTGATAGGGGTGTGCCATCTTGTGCACCCCAGGATTCGATTTGATTACAATTCAGGGTGCTACGATTTAATTCTTGAACGATGATTACGGTTTTGATGATGACCGCGGTTATCACGATTATCGATGCATCGTGCATTACTAATTAATTAAGTAGCCAAACAAATTTTTGTCCATTATTTACCGTAATTTCCCGAATATAACGCGTACTTTTGTTTCAGTAACACTTCACTCTGATCGGCCAAATGATTTCGTCTGTGTTAAATTCTGCTTTTTTCACTCTTCATAAAGCACAGAACTAAGTTTCTTGAACTCATTTGAGTCGACGTTTATTGCAGCTCCGTAACTCGGACCATAACAAACGTAACAACACAGTCTTCCTGCGTCCGTCAACTATATCTGTCCCTCGGGAAAGTCAAACCCAAATAACAATAGTTCCTATTGTTACTGTCGTGTCGACAGCGGTGAGCTCTCTCGGATTTCCGACTTACGTTCTCACTTTCATTTTACCGTATCATTCCATGGAAGAAACATTTATTCATCATGATATAAGGAGCAAGTTATACAGCAGCCTTCAAAAGAAAAGTCACATCTGTTTTGTTTTCTCCTAGATTCTTGTAAAATGGAGAAGTTGTCAAATCATATTTTTACCGTAAATAATGTCAGTTTATGGTAATGTTTTGAACTACCAATGTGCTATGCTTGTGCTGTGTTTCACCGTTCAGTAAAATTACATTTCTGTATTTGTACACAAGCTGTTTTCTGTATTCTTCTATTTATTGGTGCTAAAATTAGGGTGCCCGTTATACACGGGTACAATAATTTCCCCTAGATTTTACAAGTAAATTTGGGGTGCGCGTTATACAGGGGTGTAACCAAATTTTTGGTACGGGGCAAAATGGATTTTGGTATGTCTTTTTTTTTGTTTTGTTTTGTTTTTTTTTAATATGAGCCATTTTTTTCCGGGGCATATGGCATTTTTGCAGGCCATGCACGTCCATGCCATTAACGGCTATGCACGTCCAAATTTTCCATTCATTTTACATGGCAGAAAAACATGTTGGGCTGTGATTTTTGGCAAAATCAATTTTGCCACATGGCAAAAAAATGCCACATACCAAAAAAAAAAAAAAAAAAAAAAAAAAGCCACATGGCAAAAACAATGCCACTACACAAAAGCCATTTTGCCACATGACAAAAAAATTCCACATGGCCAAAAACGGTTTGCCACATAGCAAAAAATGCCACATGGCCAAATCCGCTTTGCTACATAGCAAAAAAAGAAAATGCCACATGGCCAAATCCATTTTGCCACATGGCAAAAAAACACTACATGGCAAAAAGAATACCACTACACAAAATCCATTTTGCCACATGACAAAAAAATTCCACATGGTCAAATCCGTTTTGCCACATAGCAAAAATGCCACATGGCCAAATCTGTTTTGCTACATAGCAAAAAAAGAAAATACCACATGGCCAAATCCATTTTGCCACATGGCAAAAAATGACACATGGCAAAATCCATTTTGCCACATGGAAACAAATGCAACACGCCAAAATCTATTTTGGCACATACCCAAAAAAAAATGCCTCATGGCAAAATCAATTTTGGCACATGGCAAAAAAAAACCACATGGCCATAATCAATTATGCCACATGGCCAAAATCAATTTTGCCACATGGCAAAAAAAAAAAATGCCACACGGCAAAATCAATTTTGCCACATGGCCAAAAATAATGCCACATGGCAAAATCAATTTTGCCACATGGCCAAAAATAATGCCACATGCCAAAATCATTTTGGCACACACCAAAAAAATGCCACATGGCCAAATCCATTTTGCCACATGGCAAAAAATGACACATGGCAAAATCCATTTTGCCACATGGAAACAAATGCAACACGCCAAAATCCACTTTGGCACATACCAAAAAATAAAAATGCCTCATGGCAAAATCAATTTTGGCATATGGCAAAAAAAGCCACATGGTCATAATCAGTTTTGCCACATGGCCAAAATCAATTTTACCACATGGCCAAAAATAATGCCACATGCCAAAGTCCTTTTGGCACACACCAAAAAAATGCCACATGGCAAAATCCATTTTGCCACATACCAAATACCGTATTGGCCCGAATATAAGACGGCCCTGATTATAAGACGACCCCCTCTTTTTCAAGACTCAAGTTTGAAAAAAGACTTTTTGAACACCAAATTATTTTTTTATACAGAAAATAATTACAGTACATCCGAAACAAATGATTTTAACAATGAATATGTGAGAGAAAGCATGTTATTTTGCCTCATTCAAATCTTAATATCTGTACATTTAAATATGTAAACTAAAGTGCAATCACATTCGTAAATGAATGGCTTCTGGTTTTTGAAATGTAAATAAACCAATCTATTGTGATTTAACAACAAAATTGCAATAACTGCATTAACCATCAAAGTAAAGTCTAACTGTAGCTTTAGTCTTGAAACAAATCTGAATAAGGAAAAACATTGCAATAAAATAATGAGCGTAACTGAGATTTGTCATGACAGAACATCGCTTCAATAATATCTGGCGCCATCTATTGTTGTGAATGGGGAGAGTAGCTGAGATCTATCATGATAGAACATTGCTTCAATGATATCTGGCGCTATCTAGCGTCATGGATGGGTACAATATCTAGACCGCAAATATAAGACGACCCCCTCTTTTTCAGTCTTATTTCAATGCAAAAAACGCCGTCTTATAGTCGGGCCAATCCGGTACCACTTTTCGTTCTCGGCACTGCTGAAAAAATCTCCACCCAGAATGGGAATGAGAAGTCTCTTGTTTCCATGTGACCGTTCTGTCATCCTCTCAACATGTAATAGCTAGTTAATTAGCTAAAAGATCATAAATTCTGGTAATGATATCACAACAAGATTTACAGAAAAAAAGGGAGCGTTCCCTGATGCATTGTTTTGGGTGGGATAACGATGAATGGTATTTTAAAAAATAAATAAATAAAGTAGCATGGTTTGAGTGCCGAATTTGTTTTCTTAATGTAAAATTGTATCAGTGCAGTCATTTGTCATTGCTCACCATTTTATAGCATCTATGCAAACTTGAAATTATTAATCAGTGATAAAAATTAAGTAAAACCAGACTACGAAACCGGAGAATATTTTCCATTGACAGGATGAAATTCAAACCTTTTGGATCATTTTAACTACACAAGCACTCGAAACGATTAGCCAAGTATGAAATAAAGTTTTCGATTACGTTAATTGAATTCCACTATTCTATACTTTTTATGAGTCTTGAATCAAGGTGACTCACCTTTTCACGTTACAATGAAGTGTTTTCCACGCTACACCAAACATTTATTTTCCTTTTTACCTGAACATTTTCTTTCATTTTCCTTCTTTTCGCAGGTGGCGGCCGGCGCGGAAGATCAGGGCCAGATCGAGATATTCTCCCTCAACAGACCTGTGCCGAGAGCTGTGAAGAGCCTGCAAGTGGGCTCCGCCGTCCGCTGTCTGGAATACGTGCCAGAGGTTTCTCCCGCCGAGGAGACGGAGGACGGCGCTCACAAGCTCCAGCCGGGGAACAGCACCGGCGTCTGTGTCGGTTTAGATGACGGACGGTGAGAAAGACGCTTTGACATTTCCATGAAAGTTGGAATTACGGTGTTCATTTGAGTTCATCGTCTTTAGAATTCTGGTGTACGGCAGCGTGGACGCTACGGCTCAGTGCCTCTTGACCCTTAGTAACCCCCAGGGCTGCCCTGTTCTGTGCCTGAAACACTCGCCTTGCTTCCTGTTTGCCGGTTTGCACGACGGTACCTTGATGGTTTATGGGAGGAAAAACGGAGGTAAGCTTCCAACATGCTTTGTATTTTTTGTTGTCGCCGTTTAGGCTACGTTCACACCGGAGATCAATTGAGATTTTTTTGCAACATGTACCTGACATTTTCATGCAGTCTAAACTAGGGGTGTGACAATACCGTATTGGCCCGAATATAAGACGGCCCTGATTATAAGAAGACCCCCTCTTTTTCAAGACTCAAGTTTGAAAAAAGTCTTTTTGAACACCAAATTATTTTTTTTTATAGAAAATAATCACACTACATCTGAAACAAATGATTATAACAATATATTTGAGAGAAAAAAGCATGTTATTTTGCCCCATTCAAATCTTAATATCTGAACATTTAAATATGTATGGATCTTGCCATGTGGCATTTTTTTGCCATGTGGCAAAATGGATTTTACCATTTGGCATTTTCTTTGCCATGTGTCTTTTTTTTTTTTTTTTTTTTTTTGGTATGAGGCATTTTTTTTCGGGGCATATGGTATTTTGCAAGCCATGCTCGTCCATGCCAAATTTTCCATTCATTTTAAATGGCATAAAAAATTTTGGCAAAATCAATTTTGCCACAAAAAAAAAAAAAAAAAAAAATGCCACATGGCAAAAAGAATGCCACTTCACAAAATCCATTTTGCCACATGACAAAAAAATGCCACATGGCAAAATCCATTTTGCTACATGGCAAAAAATGACACATGGCAAAATCCATTTTGCCACATGGAAACAAATGCAACACGCCAAAATCCATTTTGACACACACCCAAAAAAAAAAAAAAATGCCTCTTGGCAAAATCAATTTTGGCACATCGCCAAAAAAACCCCCACATGGCCATAATCAATTTTGCCACATGGCCAAAATCAATTTTGCCACATGGCAAAAAAAATGCCACACGGCAAAATCAATTTTGCCACATGGCCAAAAATAATGCCACATGCCAAAGTCCTTTTGGCACGTACCAAAAAAATGCCACATGGCAAAATCCATTTTGCTACATAGCAAAAAAATGCCACATGGCAAAAAAAAAAATGCCACATGGCAATTTTGCCACATACCAAATACCGTATTGGCCCGAACATAAGACGGCCCTGATTATAAGACGACCCCTTCTTTTTCAAGATTTAAGTTTGAAAAAAGACTTTTTGAACACCAAATTATTTTTCTACAGAAAATAATTACAGTACATCCGAAACAAACGATTATAAAATTATATTTGAGAGAAAAAGCATGTTATTTTGCCTCATTCAAATCTTAAAAATCTGAACATTTAAATATGTAAACTAAAGTGCAATCACATTCGTAAATGCATGGCTTCCAGTTTTTGAAATGTAAATAAACCAATCTATTGTGATAAAACAACAAAATTGCAATAACTGCAATAACCATCAAAGTGATTTCTAACTAACTGTAGTCTTGAAACAAATCTGAATAAGGAAATACATTGTAATAATGCAAACTGGTTAAAAACTTGAGAGTAGCTGAGATCTGTCATGATAGAACATTACTCCTCAACTTCAGCATTCGGTTCAATGATATCTGGCACCATCTAGCGTCGTGAACGGGTATAGTTTCTAGACCCTGAATATAAGACGACTCCCACTTTTCAGTCTTATTTCAATGCAAAAAACACTGTCTTATATTTGGGCCAATACGGTACTTACTTTTTTTTTTGTTGTCTAGTTATTTTTAACCATTTTGAGAGATGTTTTTAAAATTCTAGGGTTAAAAAAAAGATAATAAAGAGTAACAATAAGTATGTCGAAAAGGTCATATACCGCGATACTTTGTAGCCCAAAAAAAAAGTGCCACTGGCTTGACCACGGCATTAGAAAACGCGGCTGATTCAGACAGCAAGCAGACAACAATAACATAGGGATTGCGTGAAAAGGTTTATTGAACACACAAAAAAACACACGATTGCCAAAATGGAGACACAAAAAGGGTAGTAGATTGAGATCGATTTAAAAAAAAAAAAAAAAAAAAAAAAAAAAAAAGGGAAACCGCAGTAAGAGGCAGACAACTGAAAAAAAACAAGGTAATGATGCAACTAGTAATGAAGGGATATACAAACTGTCCACTTGCAGCAAGTTAATATCTTGGCAAGCCGCCTAGGATCGGTTTAAAGACACTTCGGATGAGCTGGAATTTGATGCAGGTACGACGTTGGGAACTCATCCGACAGCTCTGTATAAACAATTCATGCCAGTCGTCATACTGGCTTCGTTTGCTAGCTTGCACAGACATTTTCCCAGACCAGCCCAACCGCGTCATCACCCGCAGCGTGCATTGTGTGCGTAAAACACGGCGTCCTCCGTAGGTCAATACACGTACTAAATATAACAGATTTTTAAATCGATGGCAATAATATCTGTGTTTCTAATAACATATTTTAGTAAAAGAGAACAATTGTGGCTTATTAGTGCTTGTAGGCCCTAATAAGCCACAATTGTTCTATTTAAGTATGAGGTTCCCTTTAAAGAAACAAAAAAAAGGAACCAACATGTTGTATTCGAAATCTTACATTAGAATAGTTTCTACATTAGCTCACAGGCTGCTAATGACGGCGCTAGACATCCAATTCATTTTGACTGAATTGGACGTATAGTGCTGTTAATAACACTGAAACCAGAGCATTCACAGCCAGTCTTTTGTGGGCATTTACAGGTCGATTCTTGTTGATTTTAGGGCATTTACAGGTTACTTTCTGTTGATTTTAAGTCACTTCCTATTCATTTGGGGACATTCTTGAGTCTCTTCCTTTTGAGTAACCCAAAATCAACAGGAAGTGACCTGCAAATGCCCCCAAATCCAAAGAAAATGACCCATAAATGCCCCAAAAGGGAAAGGAAATGACCAAAAATGAACAAGAAATGACATAAAATGCCCCCAAATTAACTTATTGTCTGTCATTGATGGCCATAGACGTCCAATCCTTTTGTAGTAGCATCTAAGGATTAATTCCATAATCGATTAATCGAACGATTAATTAATCGATTAATCAGATAAATTTCACTTCTTTCAGTTACCTTCACAAGTCACCTTAAAGTTGTTTTCGGCTTGTTTCAAGTGTCAATGAAGACAAAATGGATGACTATTTCCTTCAACTATATCGATTATCAAATTTGTTGGCAACTATTTAATTAATCGATTGAATCGATTAGTTGTTGCAGCTTTATTAAGAAGCTAGTTCAGACAGTAAGATGTCCAAAAATTGGCAAAAATGTGAAATGTTGTTTTCCAAAGAAAAGCAGATTTTTGTTCATGTCCTACTTTGACTTAACAAAAATATAAGAAGAAATCTGATATTTACAACTCAAAAGGTATTTGTTTTAATTTCAAGTAAGGTCCTAAACGGTTTATCGGTTATCAAAATAGTTATATATAATTAGAGATGTCCCGATCGATCGGGATGATCGATCGGGATGATCGATCGGGTCCGATCACGTCATTTTCAAAGTATCGGAATCGGCAAAAAAAAAAAAAAAAAAAAAAAAATATATATATATATATATATATATATATATATAGTTTTTTAATTGAATCGTTTTCTAATTGTACTTAACGTTACAGACATAATGTGTTCCAGTCATCCAGAGTAGTTTTGGCTTAAAGTAGGGCTATGAAATTTATTGCGTTAACGGCAGTAATTAATTTTTTTAAATTAACCACGTTAAATAATTAACGCATGCGCTGCACGACCCACTCACGCATTGCCGCGTTCAATCTGTAAAGACGCCATTTTACCTATAGATAGCGCTAAAAGGCAGCATATAATGAGTAGAGAGAATTTTGACAGCCTTTGGAGCCATTTTTAATGTGACTAAAGCCTTACAATACCTCTCTCAGCTATTAAAAATAACGTGGGAGGCAATGTGGGGAAGAAAATTAGTAGTTGATTATTTTCTTAACACCCTATGTTCTTTCCCAACGCAGAGAAGATATATCAATTGGTGCCCCGAATCGGGAGCAAAAAATCGGATCGGGAAATATCGGGATCGGCAGATACTCAAACTAAAACGATCGGGATCGGATCGGGAGCAAAAAAACATGATCGAAACAACCCATATATATAATAATATGTAATAATATAATGATAATAATATAATAATAGTTGTAATATAATAATAGTTAATTGTTGCACCTCTAAGTATGACCTATACGAAGTTCAACCTAAAATACATACGTTTTTAACCACAACGATTTAACCGAGAGGATTTACGATATGTTATTTAATTTTTAAAGTGTTTTTCAAATTTCGCATTTTCCACAGTATCCTTTTGTTTAGACTGAGAAAAAAACTGATGTCACCTTTGGATTCAGCACCCAAAAATGATTAAAACCAGCTCTCAGACCTCCAACAGCAAAAATAATGTTCCTCGGTGTCGAGCCAGTGATTCAAAATTGCTGTCAACTTGCAGCAAACAAATAAACAGAACAATTCTAATGATTGCACAATCAACAAAAGCCAACAATTCAGTTGGTGGATCGATCTTATAATGAATACACACATCATCTATTTTGCTCGTATGTTAGCTGCCACACGCGAGGCGCATCGCACCGAATCAATGGCCGACCACCTTTCCCTTCGCATTGTTCCTGTCAGCGCCAAAACAACAGCATGCGCCAGACAACATGTCAGATGCGGTGAGGCGTTACACGCTCCCAGCAGCGCTTCTCCCCCCTTCCCCCTTTGGAAAAAAACTTCCTACCTGGATGTGATATCTCGTCAAACAGGCCCTTGCTGTCCTCCCAGCTAAAATAAATAAACAAAAGGATGATTAATTACATAAAGGGGAGGAGTATTAACAGTTTTGTTTATGAGAAGGCAGGACAGAAGACCTGGAAGGCTTTCAGCACATCTGTTAACCCCTTATAGGGCGTTCATTTAGTTCAAAAGCTAGTCTCACACTATCAATGGTACTGAAATATAAGCATTCACAGCCAGTCCTTCCAGTTTAAATGAATGGGACCTCTATCAATGTCAGTGGCAGGCAATGAGTTCAACACTATGAAATTAAAGTGCAAATGACATGACAAAAAAAATCTTAAATAGCATTAGTATTGGAATTATTGGAATTATGTTTTGAGACGATTCCACTATATACAACAAATTGGCAAAGCACGGATTTATGAGAAATGTGTCTTTAAATCTGCCGTTTAGCTACTAATGTCATTATAGTGCTCTGGCGCCTCCATCTTGGTGTTGACGTCAGACAACAAGCGATATCAGCGGATTTAACATTGAGCTCAATGGAGGAGGAAGCGTTTTTCAGCGATTCTGTGGATTTTTCTAACAATATTGTCGATCCAGAGGAAGCACAGTGGGGCAAATAAGTATTTAGTCAACCACCAATTGTGCAAGTTCTCCTACTTGAAAAGATTAGAGAGGCCTGAAATTGTCAACATGGGTAAACCTCAACCATGAGAGACAGAATGTGGAAAAAAAACTGAAAATCACATTGTTTGATTGTTAAAGAATTTATTTCCAAATTAGAGTGGAAAATAAGTATTTGGTCACCTACAAACAAGCAAGATTTCTGGCTGTCAACGAGGGCTAAGGAGATCTAACGAGGCTCCACACGTTACCTGTATAAATGGCATCTGTTTTAACTCATTAACCGTATAAAAGACACCTGTCCACAATCTCAGTCAGTCACACTCCAAACTCCACTATGGCCAAGACCAAAGAGCTGTCGAAGGACACCAGGACATCAGTAACACAATGCGCCGCCAGGGACTCAAATCCTGCACTGCCAGACGTGTCCCCCTGCTGAAGCCAGTACACGTCCAGGCCCATTTGCAGTTTGCTAGAGAGCATTTGGATGATCCAGAAGAGGACTGGGAGAATGTGTGATGGTCAGATGAAACCAAAATAGAACTTTTTGGTAGAAACACACGTTCTCCTGTTTGGAGGAGAAAGAATACTGAATTGCATCCGAAGAACACCATACCCAATGTGAAGCATGGGGGTGGAAACATCATGCTTTGGGGCTGTTTTTCTGCAAAGGGATCTGTGTAAAGGAAAGAATGAATGGGGCCATGTATCGAGAGATTTTGAGTGAAAGTCTCCTTCCATCAGCAAGGGCATTGAAAATGAGACGTGGCTGCGTCTTTCAGCATGACAATGATCCCAAACACACAGCCAGGGCAACAAAGGAGTGGCTTTGTAAGAAGCATTTCAAGATCCTGGAGTGGCCTAGCTAGTCTCCAGATCTCAATCCCGTAGAAAATCTGTGGAGGGAGTTGAAAGTGCGTGTTGCCCAATGACAGCCCCAAAACATCACTGCTCTAGATGAGATCTGCATTGAGGAATGGGCAAAAATACCAGCAACAGTGTGTGAAAAGCTTGTGAAGAGTTACAGAAAACGTTTGGCCTCCATTATTGCCAACAAAGGGTACATAACAAAGTTTTGAGATGAACTTTTGCTATTGACCAAATACTTATTTTCCACCATGATTTGCAAATAAATTAGGACTGTCAAACGATTAAAATTTTTAATCGAGTTAATCACAGCTTAAAAATTAATTAATCGTAATTAATTTCAATTCAAACCATCTCTAAAATATGCCATATTTTTCTGTAAATTATGGAATTGTTGGAATGGAAAGATAAGACACAAGACGGATACATACATTCAACATACTGTACATAAGTTCTGTATTTGTTTATTATAACAATAAATCAACAAGATGGCATTAACATTAAAGTGCCTGTGACACGAAAAAGCATGTTTATTTCATAATACACGCGGTATTTTATGCCCCTGAATGATATGGACCGCTTGGATGTGTGTGGAAGCGATCGCTATATTTATTTAGTTTTTTGAATCCCGCGCCATGAAAATGAGTGACTTCCGGCTTCGGTCTTGCATTGAGAAGGAGGGCGCTGTGACGTGTACGGTAGAAGACGTTCTCTTCACTATACAGTGTACTGTTGTGTATGAGGACGAAGGATTCAGCTGATTTTGCGGATTAATACTTTTATTTTTTGCATCACGCCAGCCAAACGGCTGCAGAAAAATCATTCTGTATGCGGGAGAGGCGTATGCGCCTTTTTGGAGTTTCAAAAGGTTCCCATTCACCGTGGATATTTACTGTGGGACCATTGGACTTACAAGGAAGTGAGTAAACATCTTGTTTTGTATTATGTCAAATACGAATACAGTGATTACAAAGTAAACACTATAAAATTCCTTTAAATAAAGGACTACTTACGTTTGATCATTGATAGTCATGTAAAAAGCTATCCTCATGCTCATTAGCAGTTAGCTGTTAGCGCGTTAGCTACACAACAACTCCAGCCACCCTCCTCCAGGGAACGAACTGTAAATTGCTCTCCGCCGGGCGGTTTGCCGATCCGCAAAGAAACTCGACAACCGGGTCGTCATGTCAAATAATCCAGGCTAGTTATGTGTGATTTTCCACTTCGAAGACTTTGAAACATCCCTCGGTTCGGGTTAGCATGTCGGCTAGCTGTCACTCCTTCTGGTCTGTTTACATTCTCCAAAGCCGGGGAAGGGAAATTACATATGTCCGATTTAGGTGTCATAAAATATCGTTCGGGAGGTGCGACAGTAAAGGTGAAGTCGACAGTTTTGACCATTATGGAGTAATTTTGCCAGTAAATGCATTTTTATGATTTCATATTCCATTTAGCACAAGACTGTTATTTGTCATGACCATGCCATTTATTTAGCAATTGGGGAAAATACTTGGATAAAAAGAATATCCTGTAAAAATATTGAAGCAGAGACAGAAACAATGACATTTTGCAGCTCTCTTCGTCGCGTTTTCCTCGTTGTGAATAGTTCCCCCTCGACGGGCTGACTGGTCCTTCTCAAGCCATTTATATAGCTATTGGGGAAAAAAACTTGGATAAAAAGAATATCCTGTAAAAATATTGTAGTAGAGAGACTGAAACACTGACATTTTGTGGCTCTCTTCGTCGCGTTTTCCTCGTTCTGAATAATTCCCCCTAAATGGGCTGAATAGTAAAACCGATGAGCATAGTCTACCGCTGACGTCATCCACCTGTTGGGGACGCTAAAGCCCTATAATGGTAGGCGTGGCTAACCGGCAGATTAAAAGACTAATTTCTCGTCATCTGCGCTTTGCTAAATTGTTGTATATAGTCGAATCGTCTCAAAATATGATTCTAATTCACATAATAATGCCATTTAAGACTTTTTTTCTGGTGTCATATGCTCTTTAACATTCTGTTAAAGCGATCCATGGTAGTTCTTAAAAGATAAATCTTAGTACAAGTTATAAAAATTTTATATTAAAACCCCTCTTAATGTTTTCGTTTGAATAAAATTTGTTCAAAAAGTTTAATCAAAAAATAAACTAGTAGCTCGCCATTGTTAACGTCAATAATTACACAATGCTCATGGTTCTTAAACCCATAAAATAAGTGGCACCCAAGCACCAGCAGAGGGTGACAAAACATAAAAAAAAAACAAGTAACAAGTGGCCTTGAGACTGTGCTGTCATTTTAATCTGTTTGAGCGGGGCATGTGCGTTAATTGCGTCAAATATTTTAATGTGATTAATTTTAAAAATTAATTTCCGCTCGTTAACACGATGATTTTGACAGCCCTAAAATAAATTCTTTAAAAATCAAACAATGTGATTTTCTGTTTTTATTTCACATTCTGTCTCTCATAGTTGAGGTTTACTCAAGTTGACAATTACAGGCCTCTCTAATATTTTTAAGTGGGAGAACTTGCACAATTATTGGTTGACTAAATACTTATTTGCCCCACTGTATGTGACATACAGTACCCCGCAGTACGTCCCACAGTACATCCCAGGATGAGCATAATCCGAAACCCCCTCCAAGATTCAAGAGGAAAGAACTGGTCTGTTGTTCCACAAGCAGAACGGAACCCACATTGTTCCTCCTCAATCTGAAGTTCGACAATCGGCCGGACCCTCCATTCCAGTACTAGGAGTAGTAAGAGTAGACTTTCCTAGGGAGGCTGAGGAATGTGGAAATAACATGTGACATGATATAATAATATTAGGGCTGTCAAACGATTACAATTTTTAATCCAGTTAATTACAGCTTAAAAATTAATTAATCGTAATTAATCGCAATTCAAACCATCTATAAAATATGCCATATTTTTCTTTAAATTATTGTTGGAATGGAAAGATAAGACACAAGATGGATATATACATTCAACATACGGTACATAAGTACTGTATTTGTTTATTATAACAATTAATCAACAAGATGGCATTAACATTATTAACCTTCTGTTAAAGCAATCCATGGATAGAAAGACTTGTAGTTCTTAAAAGATAAATGTTAGTACAAGTTATAGAAATTTTATATTAAAACCCCCTTAATGTTTTCGTTTTAATAAAATTCGTAAAATTGTCAATCAAAAAATAAACTAGTAGCCCGCCATTGTTGATGTCAATAATTACACAATGGTCATGGGTACTTAAGCCCATAAAATCAGTCGCACCCAAGCGCCAGCAGAGGGCGACAAAACTCCATAAAACACAATTAACAAGTGGGCAGTTCACTGTACTGTCATTTAAATCTGTCTGAGCGGGGCATGTGCGTTAATTGCGTCAAATATTTTAACGTGATTAAGTTAAAAAATTAATTACCGCCCGTTAACGCGATAATTTTGACAGCCCTAATAATAATATGTAAATAATTTGACACATAAGTCTCTCCAGAATATAAATCGCACCTCTGGCCAAACTATGGAAAAAAACTCCAACTTTGTCTGGAAAATACCGTACTATGAAACATGACTTAGTTAAATTTTGGGGCTGCTTTGCTTCTAAGGGGTTTCAACTTCCTCACAATACAACCTTTTTTACAGAGCTTATTTACACATTCAAAAATGAAAGATACAATGAAAACAACTACATATGTTCCGCAGCAGCACAGCTGGCTTCCCTTCTGCAAGCAAAATTTCACAGAAGGGGGTGAATTTAACCTTTTCATCACGCCATGCAATTAACCCACTGGAGTCAAAAGGCATTGTAATGCGATGAAAGGCAGGAATAAACAACTCCAAATGTTAATTAAATGGCCGAGTGCGGCCCACTCTCTAATTTGACTTCATTAATGCGCAGGAAAGGAAATGCATATGTAATTCAATTTATAATCAGGCGCCTGGGTGGCAGGGCTTTGTGATTAATCCTCAAAGAAGACAACGGTCCACTTCCCTCGCGCTCCGGCCAAGCGAAACGTCACAGAGGTGGAAGACGAGGATCATACTCCAATTTATTTGTTGCAGGAAAAGGGCAGTGTGTCACTCCTGACATTTTTTTTTGTTTTTTACAGCCTCACAAAATGCAGCTAAGTGTGAAATCACCGGACACTGGGTCATGTGCTCGGCAATTAAAACCATTACATTGGCAAATTATTTGGAAAGCAGACGCTAATTAAAATGATCCACAAAGTGCTTTCTTTTCATCTCTTTTATACCAGTGTGTGTTTGTTTTATTACACAGAGAGCTCTGTGTCCTGTAAATAAGACAAATGAACATACCGTAATTTTCGGACTAAATAAGGCACACCCGACTATAAGCAGCCACCCAAATTTGACACGAAAACAGCATTTGTTCATAGATAAGCCACAGATGTCCTCACTGTATTATGGGATATTTACACCAAAAGATATTAACCGGTAACACTTGATTTGACAGCAGCATCATACGACTATCATAAGACCAAATGAACCACCATGAAGCTTTGAACCAATTGGCTGCAAAGCTTCATTGCTTCAAGAAGCTTCATTTGGCCATCACTTCTCCCTTGGAGGGAGACAGTCAAACTCTGCTGCCACCTGCTGTTAACACTGTTGTTGTAAAACACAATCAAAATTCATGTTCTTTGCTAATTATTTCTTCTGTTACTGTTCCAGTTGTTTCATTGATTGCTAGTTATGACATTTGGCAGTGTTGTCACGGATTACTTAAAAAAGTAATTTAATTACTAGGGTTGTTCCGATCATGTTTATTTGCTCCCGATCCGATCCTGATCATTTTAGTTTGAGTATCTGCCGATCCGGATATTTTCCGATCCAATTGCTTTTTTTTTGCTCCCGATTCAATTCCAATCATTCCCGATAATTTTCCCCGATCATATACATTTTGGTAATGCATTAAGAAAAAAATGAATAAAACTCGGACGAATATATACATTCAACATACAGTACATAAGTACTGTATTTGTTTATTATGACAATAAATCCTCAAGATGGCATTTACATTATTAACATTCTTTCTGTGAGAGGGATCCACGGATAGAAAGACTTGTGACTTTGTATATTGTGACTAAATATTGCCATCTAGTGTATTTGTTGAGCTTTCAGTAAATGATACTGTAGCCATGCCCAAATGCATGATGGGAAGTGGAACCATGACTGTGCGTAGTGCTACCAATTGATATATCTTCTCTGCGTTGGGAAATAACATAAGGTGTTAAGAAAAAGATCAGTTGCTACCTAGCGTCCCCACATTGCTTCCCATGATGTTTCTAATCGTAGGGAGAGGGATTGTAAGGCTTTAGCCAATTAAAAAAAGGCTCCAAAGGCTGACAAAGTTCACTCTACTCATTTTATGCTGCCTTTTATCTCTCTATATAGGCAAGGCAAGGCAAATTTATTTATATAGCACAATTCAACACAAGGCAATTCAAAGTGCTTTACATCACATGAAGATCATAAAAATCACATTTAAATCAATACAACGTAAAAACCAAGACAAAAGATCGCATTTAATCACAAATAGAATAAAAATACATAAATAAAAATAAAACAGAAATAAAAATAAAACAAAAACTACTACTACTAATAATAATTGAAATCAGCAATGGAGATAAGCACAAGAGGAATAGAAAGCAGGTAGATTGAAATATATAGCCAGTTATGGATATGCAGTGCTAAACAAAAGCGTTTTTAGCCCTGATTTAAAAGGGCTAACAGTTTGAGCATACTTCAGACGTTCAGGTAACTTGTTCCAGAGGTGATGTCTCATAGGAATCTAACAAGTTAAGCATGTATTTTGGTCCAAGGCCATTAAGTGTTTTGTAGACGAGCAGTAGTATTTTATAGTCTATCCTTTGACTTACTGGAAGCCAGTGTAGCGATTTCAAAACTGGTGTAATGTGGTCCAGCTTCCTTGTATTTGTGAGGACTCTGGCTGCAGCATTCTGTACTAGCTGCAGCTTCCTGACTGATTTTTTATCAAGACCTGTAAATATACCGTTGCAATAGTCCAATCTGCTGAAAATGAATGCATGCATAAGTTTTCCATGTCTTGTTGAGTCAGAAGCCCCTTAATTCTGGTTATATTTTTTTAGGTGGTAATAAGCAGATTTAGTGACGGACTTTAGATGGCTATCAAATTTTAGGTCTGAATCAATAATTACGCCAAGGTTTCTGACTTGATTTGTAGCTGTAAGTGACATTGTGCTAAGTTGCTTGCTTATCTTTGACCTTTCCTTTTTTGGCCCAAAAATGAACACCTCTGTCTTCTCCTCATTTAACTGGAGAAAATTCTGGCATACCCATTCATTGATTTGATGAATGCATTTACTCAGGGAGACTAAGGGACTATAATCACGTGGGGACACAGAAATGTACAGTTGTGTGTCATCTGCATAGGCGTGATAGGAGATGTAATACTGTTCCATTATCTGAGCTAACGGAAGCATATAGATGTTAAATAAGAGTGGTCCAAGAATTGACCCTTGAGGGATTCCACACGTGAATTTGGTTCGTTCTGACTGATAGTTTCCGATTGACACAAAGAAATCCCTATCATGTAAATAGGATGTGAACCACTGAAGAATAGTGTCAGTAAGCCCTACCCACTAGATACATATAGGTAAAACGGCGCAATTACAAATTGACCCCGACAATGCGTGAGTGGGTCGTGCAGCCCATGCATTAATTGCGTTAAATATTTTAACGTGATACATTTTTCATAAAAATTAATTATCGCCGTTATCGGGATAAATTTGATAACCCTACCTTAAGCCTAAACTCTTGATGAGTGTAACATATTATGCCTGTAACGTTAAATACAATTAGAAAACGATTTAAAAAAAAAAAAAAAAATATATATATATATATATATATATATATATATATATATTTTTTTTTTTTTTTTAAAAAGGCATGGCTGATATTTTTTTGCCGATTCCGATACTTTTAAAATGACGTGATCGGACCCGATCGATCGATCGATCGGGACATCTCTATTAATTACTGATTACTGATTACACCTCAAAAAGTAATTTAGTTACTTTACTGATTACTTTACTATCAAAGTAAGTAAGTTACTTTAAAAGTAACTTATCAGTTACTTTTTACCAATTTTTCTCCTTTTGCTGCCTCAACATAAAAATAACAGACAAATGTGATCGCGTGTAATTGAGTTTTTCCACATAAGGCTTAATCTTTGAGTTAGCGGGGGTTTAATTAGTCGAAGGAGTTCATTTCAACCACCATTGTCTCGCCCTAGCTTAGCCATTCCGGAGCCCTAAAACTAAAAAATAACAGACAAACTGCACGAAATTTGTTTAAATCAACTCCAGCGATTAAACCCCCGCTAACTCCAAGATTAAGCCTAATGTCAAAAATTCTGAACTTCCCCTTTGAAATAAAGACCTAGCCGTTAAAATGTTGTCTATAAAAGTTGTAAAGCAATAAAACAAACAACAAAAATTAATGAAATGAACAAAAATCCTACAACGTAAAGTTTTCATAATGGGTCAAAATCATTTTTTGAACAGATCATGTGACTAGCACCTTGGAGACTATCCTTTGCTAGCTTTGCTAGCCAAAATTACATCAGAGGAGGCAAGATGGATATTTAGAATTTCTTTAAACCTAAACTTTCAAACGCTACCAACAACAACTTGAACAATTGATTGAACTCGAACAGTGTCAAGATGTGTATATATGTACAGTATTGGCCAAAAGTTTGGAGACACCTCAAAGATGGATACTTTGAAGAATGTAAAACACAAAAACTGTTTTCAGTTATTTCACTTTTTTTTTTTTTTTTTTTTTTTTTTTTGCCATTCAACATGTTCGTTCATAGTTTTGATGTCTTCAGTGGAAATTAACAATAGTAGTGAAAATATATAAATCGCAAAAATGATGAAGTGTGTCCAGACTTTTGACTTTTGTTTCAGAGTCTTCAACATGCTTTTCCCCCAGTCCCCAAATGTAAAACTCAGCCTATGATTACAAACTCTGACTAAAAAATGTACATAATTACACATATTATAAAGGCTGGTTACAAACTGTAGAAGTGCTGGCTGTCTCGGTACCTGTCGGCTTTGTTTCGAGTTTTTTCGCGTTGTGCTGTAATTTCAAGTGCTTCCTTGTTGATTTGGATGTTGAGTTTTTAGCGGTCAACAGTCTTTCTGAGCCAGTGCAGAGTTTGCAACGCACGGAGATATTTTTGTCATCTTTACTGGACGGATATGTGAAGTAATGGCTGTATCTCCAGTGAGCAAATTCAGCTGTTTGTTGTATCTCTCCGGCTCCATTACTGTTAGCATCCTGATAGGTAGCCAGGCTATGTTGTTGACCGACGTGGCGACAGCGCGCACACAGCATGGTAATACACGTGACCCGTCTTTTTTTCTGATGAGAAGACGTGAGATGGGATGTCACTCCCAAACTCAAGAGCAGTATTTTCTATTCAAATGCTCTTCGTTCATGACTACAATATTCTTCATTCTACATACAGTATGAGGCAACAACAAAATAGTAACGCACCGGCACTGAGAAAACGAACTTTAATCAGATTACTGGCTTGAAAAAATTAACACGATAGACTGCTCAATACTGAAAGAAAGTAATCAGATAGATTACTGACAACACTGGCATTAGGTAACACTTTATTTGACAGCGGCGCCATAACACTGTCATTAGACAATCATAATTATGACATGACACTGTCATGAGCATTAATGAATGCTCATAACAGATGTCATTTAGTGTCATCCGGCAAATTAACTCACTTTTGAATGGATGTAAAAGATCCGAGCTGGACATAAATGCCGTTAGTGACATAATTTGCTGGATAACACTTAATGACATCTGTCATAAGCATTCAGTAATGCCAATGAAAGCATCATGTCATAATTATGACGGTCTTATGACAGTCTTATGACGCTGCTGTCAAATAACGTGTTACCTATTAACCCAAAATCAATAAATAGGCCACACATATATGCCGCAGGATTCAAAATGAAGGAAAAAAGTAGGGGCTTATATTCTGAAAATTATGGTAATTAGATTTTAGGTGGGGGCTCGCATTTTGGCGTACGAGTACCAAGGTTGCTACAATTTTTTATATTAAAATTACTAACACATTATTATATCATTTCACGTGTTATTTTCACACTAAACCACAAGAGAGCACTCAAGGCCTGTGTTTCAACATTAGTGGTAACTTATAAAAACAACTGAGGAGGGCCAAACAAAATTTTAATAGCTATGTTACATTAACAGACTGGGCACGTTCTCAGTTTGTTGTTTATGCGTCATGTAACGTTACCTACCTCTGATATTAGTAGGTGATAGATAAATAGATAGCTTTTCCGTTATGATTAGTGCCCATAGAAAAACGTTTACACTCATAAAACAAAAAGTACTGGCGCAAACATTGTGTACAGTTTCAAATTTTGGTGAATATTCATTACTGTTCTTCAGATGTTCAGATTAGGGCTGTCAAATGATTAAAATTTTTAATCGAGTTAATCACAGCTTAAAAATTACTTAATCGGAATTAATCGCAATTCAAACCATCTCTAAAATATGCCATATTTTTCTGTAAATTATTGTTCGAATGGAAGGATAAGACAAGACGGATATATACATTCAACATACTGTACATAAGTAATGTATTTGTTTATTATAACAAAAAATCCAGAAGATGGCATTAACATTATTAACATTGTTTCTGTGAAAGGGATCCACGGATAGAAAGACTTGTAATTATCAAAAGATAAATGTGAGTCCGTATATTGTGACTAAATATTGCCATCTAGTGTATTTGTTGAGCTAAACGAAATGTTTGAATAGAGTTTGACCAAAGTCTGAGTAATATTTTGCATAGCTATTTTGATTGGGAATGCCAGTTCTCTTTGCATTGAGCGCTTTTCTTTTTGTGAACATTATTTCTTTTTGAGAGATAAGAATATTATTTTTGTTGTGCTTTCAGTAAATGATACTGTAGCGACTTAACTGTTTTGCCCAAATGCGTGATGGGACGCTGGGCAACCATAAATGTCAGTGGTGGCTGCAAATGGTATATCTTCTCTGCGTTGTGTTCAATACAGTGGTTAATAAAAAGATCATCTCCCATTATTCTTCCCCACGTCACTCGCCACAATGGATATAATTGTTGTGGAAGAGATGCCAAAGCTTTTGCCAACAAATGGCGCAGCCCCAATGAATGCCTGTGTCCACTCCACTCGCTTGTCTCTGCCTCTTACCTCTCAATATACATAAAACGGCGTCATTGTAATCTGTTTGCGGCAGTGCGTGAGTGGGTCGTTCCGTGCATGCGTTAAATATTTTAACGTGATTAATTTAAAAAATTAATTACCGCCCGTTAACACGATAAATTTGACAGCCCTGGTTCAGATACATTAAAAATAATATAAAACATTAACATGCACACAAATGCATAAAATATGTGCATACTATGCAAGAAATTACAGTATTTCTTGAATGTAACATTTATCATTTTCACATTTTAAAAAATTTAACAGATGATCCCTGGGACCCGGATTCTGGCAGAAGCGTGAGCTTGGGTTCAGATCCGGTACGGACCCTTTTGGTGCTCGACGACTCGGTGTGGGCAAGTTGCGGAAATTCGGTCACGGTGGTTGACATCTGCAGCCTCAGCACTCAGGTAAACATAGAATCACTGACGTATCAGTTTTATGTTTTTGCAGCAAATATGTGGACACGTTGTTTTGTACAAAATCCTAGGGCTGGGCGATATGGTATGGTAGGTATCACGATAAATTGAGCAGATTTACCTCGATAATGATAAATGACGATAAATTCGCCCGAGCGGACTGTTATATAATTTGAAATTTTGAATCAATGCATGGAATACAAATGAACCGTTTCTCGTTAAATTTATTTACCAGCTTTCAATTTAACAATTGCACATGCAGTCTAAACATTAACCCTTGAGAGTCGAAGGACGCGCCGGCGCGTCCTCAGCGCACGTCGTCTTTGAAGCACCCTCGCGTTTTAATTACGTCACCCACATGCCGTTGGTTGGTCTCGTTTTAAAGTGCGGAAGTTGCGGTTTACTCTCGTTGTTATTTGAAGTCAATCGACCAACTAAAACGTGAGATATTGTCATTTAAGTTTTATAGTTTTATTCTCCTCTCAAAAAAACATTAAAACGCTGCATGGATCATTTGTTTATGTCTATATTTCCATCATTTCTTGTCCTTTTTCAAAACGGAAGCTCCATGAAAAAAACACAAATCAAACGAACCCTTTCGAAGTCACAGTGGAAGCACAAAATGCGTTTTTTTTTTTTACAAATATAACTGCCGTGCGAGGTTCCACCGAACGAGAGGCAGGAGTGTTCTGACGCAGCGAGGGGGCGAGCGACGGCCGTTTGAGTCAAGCAAGCGGGCGAGCGACTTTGTGTGACTTTGAGGATGAACGGAAAACTAAATTTAGCGCAAGCAATTGTGCTTTTTGATCAACTTGAGGAAGAGGGTGGTCCAAATTCGTCATCATCGTCTTCCTCGGAAGAGTCCTCGAGTGAAGATAGTGACGGATTTGAACACGTGGGTGACGCCATCGACGAGCAGAGGTAAGCCAACTCACTTTTTTTTTTTTTTTTTTTTTTTTTTTTTTTTTTTTTTTAATGCTGTAAAAGTTTCTTTTGATATTGCAAGACGAAGTTAATTTTGATGCAATATAAGTGCGTGTTTGTGTATGTAATAATAAAATGTGCATATCAGATCAAAGTATAATTTGTGGTCTTCTTTCTATATGAAGATTAGGGATGTAGCACATATTCAGCTACGGTATTCTTTCTATTGTCATACATATAGATTTCCATTATTATTTATTGCTGTATATATTTTTATTTTATACTTTATTATTTTCATAAATACTGACTTTTGTTTCATGTACATTTATAGTGACAATGAAAGTAAAGTGAAATGAAAATGGAAGGGTGGAAAGAGGACCGACACCCCATGGAAGTGTGGGCTGTGATGTAGCCCTGTGTCTAATTCCAGGACGAAACTGCTTTTCGGAGTGGCATGCCTGAAAAAAATTTAACTTGTTTATTGTAAATATTTTTGAAAATACTTTTTTCCCCAATGTTATATATATATATTTTTTCCCACAATCAGTCTTCTCAATTTGTGTATATAAATGTGTGTTCAAGAAGCTTGATTGTGTGTACATAGTTTTCATCAGGTGATGGGCCGCAATACCTAAACTCATAAAGAGATGGCCTCTAAACACTTTTTGTGTTAGATGGTATATTTTTTCACTGTTCTTCACTGTTTGGTCTGCTGTATATAACCTGTTTTGACTAGAGCATGTATAAATGCAAAAAACGCCTATGGCTATACCTGTTGTTTATGTTGAATTGTCAAATAAAAGACTATTTATTCTAAATTTTTTTGGTTGAATGTTCATCCTAACATGTTGAATAAATATTACAAAGTTTCAAAACGGTTCGTTACGCATGTTTGGTTGTCAATTGGACATCAATATTAAAAATTTTGACAAAACGATTTTGGAATTTTTGGTCTTTTTAGGCCCAAAATTATGATTTATAATTGGTCAGTGAAGGAAACAACAGTTTGGACATGAAGTTCAAGGTGTCACAAAAAAAGGGACCAAACCAGGCCATCGTAAACAATTCTGTCTTTGAAATATAAAGGCAACTTCAAAGGCATGCAAAATCAGACAAAATAGGCCCAGACTTAAAGGGTTAAGTATTAAAAACAAAATCTTGTAAACAAAAAGAATTCTAGTGTGAACATTTATAACAGCTTGTATGACTTGTACAACATTATAAAAATCAATATGACCACTGTGCAAACATGTCATTCTAACACAAATGACTTGCAGCTTTAACATTACACTTCAGGCAACTTATTGGTAATGGCTGCTGTGACATAATTATTCAACACAAGTGTTTACGTCAAGGTTTCAGGTTTTTTTTTTTCCCCGAAACATTTTTAATACATGCACCCCCCCCACACAGACACAACCAGATTAAAGCTGTATTGCTCTGATGCCAATGAAACATTTAAGGTTTTATGATGGCAGAATAAAGCAAACACAAACAGAAAAATAGCTGTGGCCATTAAACTGTCATCTTATATATAGGCTTCACTGTTGGATTCTACTTTATGCTGAGTGCTTTACCATCATGAAAGCTTTCTGAGAAATCACACAGAGATGCCAAATAATGCGACATAATGATTGCTACATGAAGTCCGTGCCCAGTCCACTCATTAATTTCAGCCGTTTCGACAAGGTTAGAGCCGCTATCATACTCTTTCACGTTCATTTGTAGCCGCTGTTAGCCGCCAGCGTTAGCCTGTTTCTTGGCTACCAGAAGAAAGCACTGAAAGCATCCTCTCCTGAAATCGTGAGAACCAGGGAGGACAGCGGGTGAAAGCCCGTCTGGAACCCGCCAAGAGTTTACTTAATGTCGGGTGAAAGTTTGGCGAAGCTAACTTAAGCCCAACTCCATCCCGTTTACTTGTAGCGTTAGCCGCTAGCGTTAGCCTTCCGGGCTTCTATTTGTTTGGCTTCCTGAAGTCCACGTGACTCCATACGCAAGCACACTGTCTGCTTTCTTAAAGGGGAATGAACATAGCCGTACAACACAGAGTCAAAGCGGGATGAAAAGACTATACAGTGGTACCTCTACATACGAAGTTAATCCGTTCCAGGACCTTGTTTGTAAGTCGAAATGGTCGTATGTCGAGCAGGATTTTCCAATAGGAATACATTATAATTCCATTAATTCGTTCCACAGCTCAAAAACCTACATTAAATCCCTAATAAATACTGCTGGTACTATGACAAATTGCAATTACACATAGCAAAACAAATCAATTATAAATAAAAATCGGAATAATATAATAAAAATAATAAAAATAATTCCTGTATTAATGTAATGAATCGGGTTATAATGTGGCGGACGTTTTATGTGCTACCTGAACGCACCGCGGGGCTGACGTGCCAGAGACAGAGAGCGGTGAGCTTGAGAGTTTCACTTTCACTTTTAATGTTTTCTTGAGAACACCGTCAATTGCAGCACACAGTAGGTGTTTTGTCTTGAATAAGTTGTGAAATAAATGATAAAAACGTGGCGAATCTGGCAATTTATATGGAGATGTTACCACAATAAGAATTGTTAGCTTAATTTATAAAGACTGGCGAACGATGGTCGGAGGAGGACTGTGGAGATTTATTGTTTAGCCATTTCACGGATGTCCAGCCCACGCTCATATTTTTCAATCATTTGCATTTTCATTTAGAAGGTAAGCATCAACTTTTTCCTTGTTTCACCACCTGTACCAACCTTTTTTTTGAAACCTGTGTCGATTTGTCACACAAGAAAATCCGTCGTGCATTCGTCTGCGGTGCTGCCATGTCGTCGTATTTCGAGCTTTTCGTCGGATGTAGAAACAAATGGCGAGTCAAATTTTACGTCGGATGTCGAAAAGATCGTGTATCAAAGCGATCGTATGTCGAGGTACCACTGTATTTTCTTGTTTTATTAAATTACCGAATTTACCGACATGGTCAAAATTACGTCGGTCATCGTGAAGAATTTCGGTGATGGTAAATTTTCGGTTTACCCCCCTGCACTAGAATATCCTAGAATTATTTCCTGACCCATGGATTGATAGTTGTCATAACGTGAGATCATTGTTGTCGTGAGCCTCGTATCTCAACCATATCGTATCGTGAGGTACCCAAAGGTTCCCACCCCTAGTTTACATATGCAAAATAGGGCTGATTTGCTACATCAGGAACTGGAGTTTCTTTCCTACACCAACTATGTCTGTTTTGAATCTATGCTGCAAAAAAACCTCAAGCCCGTAAAGGCTTTTCTGAGTGAAATGTGCTTTAGTGACAGCTCTTCCAATAGGGTAACGATCCGAAATACATACTCTGAATAGACTGTGATGTGTAGGATGGAGACGTCTCCTTAAGTTGCCTTGCTCTAGCGGTGAGGACTTAATGAGCCGAGTTGACCGGAGAGCTTAACAGGTCAACATGGTTACTTCAGAGCCAACCTTGTCTTTCTCACTAATGTGCCCTCATGAGGCTTGTCTTGACACGGCGCCGGCAAGCAGAACTGGCGGTCAAACGTATCACCGGATAGGCCTCACAGGCTCACCGGTATGTATTATCTATATTTTTTAACCTCCACGTACAGACGCAGCACGTCGACATGAATTCCGCCGGACGCTGCCGTTTGTCTCATTTGACGCCGCTTATCCACGAAGCCTCGGAGGGGATCGGCGGCGACGTGCGCGCAATATGAGTGGCTATACAATCAAGTATATTGCTGACAAAGCTGCACATGAATGGAGTGAGGATTGCTCGGCATGAATAAATCATCAGACATAAGGATGTAGATACCCTGTCATAAGCTCCGCAGAGCCTCGGGATGAATTTGGAAGACATCGGGATTATGCGTCCTCTAGCTGTAATGTAGTCATCATCATATATTTGTTGACTGAAATCTAAAAGGTGTGTAGATTTCGAAGTAAAACGCGTGCGCAAATTCCCTTCAGACTTCTATGTGACCTCTGTTATGGATCGAACTGTCATGTCAGGTTGTCATGGATCAAAGTGTCACAGGATTGGATTTGTCATTTATAACCTATAGCAGGAACAAGGGTGCATTGCTAAAAATTGCTGATTTTCGTGATGCACTGAACCAGGTGTCATATTTGTGTTTTTAATGCATTTTAAAATCAGTTGTTGCAATTGGCTAAGTTGCATAGCAAAAGTCTGCTCGCTTAACTTATTCACTCCCAGCCATTTTCACCGGTGCAACCCCCTTCGCTCCCGGCCGTTTTACTGGATTTCGACTGATTTTGCAAGGCACACAGAAAATTCTGTTCTATTGCTATTAGTGGTGGGACTCGATTAAAATTAATAATCAAGTTAATTACAGGGTCTGTAATTAATGAATCGAAATTAATCGCATTCTGAGTGAAAACCATATATTGACAAAACAAATCATGTTCTCAATCGCTGCTCAGCCTTCACCGTGTACGGACGCACGCTGAGCTCCTGAAGCACTCTCTTATCTTAACCGATAAGCGCTCAGGGCCAGCAAGCTCGACTCCCAGTATGGCTCCAAAGAATTTGAAACCTGGAGACTTGGATGAAATAAAATCCTCCATACAGAAGTTGGAGGTCTCCTTGACTGGCTTGATTCAAAACCAGAATCAAGAAATCGTCAGAGAGCTCCAGTTAATTCGCGCTGAAAACGAGAAACTCAAGCAATTGGTCAAGGAGAGAGATGTTCGCATCAAGAGGCTGGAAATTTTGCCTGACGAACTCGACCAGTGCCGACGCGCAAATGAGCTCATCATTTCTGGATTACAACTGACGCCTGGCCCAGGGGACACAGTGGCGCAACTGGCAATTGCTAAGGTGAAAGAGTATGGAATAAACATGGAACCACTGGACATCCGTCGCTGCCTTCTGCTCCCATCTGGGGGGAAAGGACCAGCGACGGTGCTCATGAAGCTGGCAGACCACAAGACCAAGACTGCCCTGCTTAACCAGCGCCGCCACCTGAAAGGGTCGAAGATTTTTTTTGCATGACAACTTGACTCGCCGAACTGCCACAGCAAACAGATCCAAAAATGTCAGGGACACGACAAAGTCATAACCTTGTACGCCCTGAAATTAATCGAGATGCTTGACTGGACGCTGAGTTACTAAACCCAGATTGTTGACTGTGTTATTTTACAGTTTTGATGTATGTTCCATGCCTGAATGTGCGTCTTTAGTTGTATGGGGGACGGGAAACTGATAAGCATATGCTTCATCCCGTCCGCCTTTGTCTTCTTCTTCGGTTCCTTCGGGCAAATCATATCACATTTTGTAATTGTCAATGATACCGATGATGATGATAATAAAATTCCATTCATTCATTCAAAAAAGCCTTTTTGAGCTTAACAACAAATTTATTCCTGTTAATATGTAATGTCATCAGCCAAGAATTGGTCTAAGTGCTCATACAGCTATTCAGGTTTCAAGTGTTTCGGCAGCCTGATTATTCATGTTCTTTGAAAACATTTTTCTTTAGATATGTAAAGAATTAAAAAACTAACTAACTACTTTCCAGTGCGTAGTATACAAGATAAAACGATGAGGCATAAAATATCACCAAACATTTTCTATCAAATAGTGAAATGTAAACACTGATAATAAAACTGCAAGAAAATAGCAATCAAAGTGCAACACTTCAACATTTAAGTTTTTTAACAATCCGTACCAATTGTTGTGACTTTTCGTTCAATCTCCCAGGACTCAGCTACCGAAAAAATCTGGTCTGCACAGTTTACTGCATAGTGTCTGTCGTTGGCTTTTTGCACAGTCAGGAATTACTCAAGGAAGTCCAGTGGTCCCGTGTCAAAGCAACATACTCGACAGACTTCAATAGGTCTTCTTTGGTCTGCTTTTTGTCATCGTATAGCAGCTTGCACAGGTTGCTAGCTTAAATGTTATATAATGCTAATATTTACAGCAATTGGCTAACTTGCATTTCAAAGGTCCGCTAGCTTAAATGATATGTAATGCTAATGTTTACAAGAATTGCTTGACTTGCATAGCAAAGGTCCGCTAGCTTAAATGCTATATACTGCTGTGGTCACCCTTTGTTGGACATAATTCACCCACCCTACTTGTCTGTTTGGCCGAGCGCGTTACCGGCTGCGTCACAGTCACGTGACGGACCTTATAAAGAGCCGCGCGCGTTCCGGCTCATTAGAGAGAGAGTGCACGAGAGTTGGACACAGCAATTTGAGCAATAAAGACTCTTAGCAAAGCATCCCGCTTCACTGGTGACCCCGACTGCCTCGCTGAAGTCTCAGAGGCAGTTTGAACACTTTCGGCAATGGCGGCTATTAGCTTTTTCGAGCTTCCGACGTTTTCCGAGTCTTCTGCGGCCGCGTGGTTCGCTAACGCGGAGGAGCAGTTCGTCCTCCGTGGTGTTTCCGACGACACCATGCGCTTCTACCACGTGGTGGCCGCGCTCGGGTACTCTACGGCGGTTAGAGCACAGCGCTTCGTGGTCTATCCGCCGAAGGTGGGCAAGTACACGGGGCTCAAGGCGCACCTCCTCAGACTTTATGAACCGTCGTACAAATCGACTTCAGAGGCGCCCAAGGTGCCCGCCTCGCGAACCTTGCTGCCCGTGGTACCCGCCATAGATGGCGGCACTTCCGCCCCGGTTCCTCGCAGCCGTACTGCTGTCCCGGTACCCGCGCCACCGCCGCGCGCTTCTGCTCTGGCTCTTCCCGACGCCGAAGTTGCTGTCTCGCCTCCGGCCCCGCTCTCGCTCGCCTCGGCTCCGTCGCCGCTCTCCGTCGACGCCGCTGCGCCCGTCCCTGGCTTTCCCGGCTACGGCGCCGTTGCGCCCGCCTGCGGCCTACTCGACGACGGTGCGCCCGCCTGCGGCCTACTCGATGACGGTGCGCCCGTCCCTGGCTTTCCCGGCTGCGCCGCCCTTGCGCCGGCCTGCGGCCTACTCGACGACGCCCCGTCCGCCTGCGGCCTACTCGACGACGCCCCGTCCGCCTGCGGCCTACTCGACGACGGCCCGTCCGCCTGCGGCCTTCTCGACGACGCCCCGTCCGCCTGCGGCCTTCTCGACGGCGTCCCGTCCGGCCCTGGTCCCCTCGACGGCGTCCCGTCCGGCCCTGGTTTTCTCGGCGACACTTCGCCTCACGACGTCATTGCTGCGCCTGCTTCTGGCCTTCCTAACGACGCCGCTCCAGCACCTGCGCCTCTGGAAGTCTCCGAGGTCGCCCCTCTACTGGCGCCACTGGACGCCGCCGCCTCTGACCTCACTCCAACGCCTCCGGGAGTCTTCGAGGTCAGTCATCAGCCTACGCCGCTGGCCATCGCCGCTAGCCTTGCTGCTGTGCCGGCGCCTCCGGTAGTCTCCGAGGTTGCATGTCGGCCAGCGCCAGCGAACGCCGCCCCCGACGTCTCTCCTCGTCCTCCGCCTTTGGACAACGATGACGTCGCTCCGGTTTCGGCGTTTCCCCCGCTCCTGCTACGACCGGTCGGCCTGGTTCGTCTCGCCTGTCGCCCTTGTCCACGACCGGGCGACTCCGACCGCCGCACCGGTCGCCGTCGTCTCCGGCCTCGACCGGCCGATTCCGACCGCCGCGCCCGTCGCCCTCGTCTGCAGCCTCGACTGGGTGGTGCTGCTCGTCGCAAGTCTCGACCGCTGCTCAGCGACGCGTGCCGCCTCTCTCGGCGTCCGCTTCTCCGGCCTCGCCTGCGCGGTGCTGCACGGCGCGCCCCTCGTCATGGGCGTCCTCCAGACCGTTCTGCTCGGACGTCCCGCATCTGGCGTTCTGGACGGCCGCCTGATCGTCGCGTTCCGTCGCCCGCCGCCTGGCATCCTGGGCGTCCTCCAGACTGTTCTGCTTGGGCGTCCCGAGTCTGGCATCCTGGTCGGCCGCCTGACTGTCCGTTCGGTCGTCTTCCACTGACGTCCCAGCCGCGCAACCCTTCCGTTCCGTACTGTTGATTCGGGTTGCGCCTGGCGTCCTGTGTGGGTGAATTCTGGGGGGACCTGTGTGGTGACCCTTTGTTGGACATAATTCACCCACCCTACTTGTCTGTTTGGCCGAGCGCGTTACCGGCTGCGTCACAGTCACGTGACGGACCTTATAAAGAGCCGCGCGCGTTCCGGCTCATTAGAGAGAGAGTGCACGAGAGTTGGACACAGCAATTTGAGCAATAAAGACTCTTAGCAAAGCATCCCGCTTCACTGCTAATGTTTACAACAGTTGGCTAACTTGCATTGCAAAAGTCCGCTAGCTTAAATGATATATAATGCTAATGTTTACAACAGTTGGCTAACTTGCATTGCAAAAGTCCGCTAGCTTAAATGATATATAATGCTAATGTTTACAACAATTGGCTACCTTGCATCGCAAAAGTCTGTTAACTTAAATGCTATATAATACTAATGAGTACAACAATTGGCTGACTTGCATAGCAAACGTCCGCTAGCTTAAATGCTATATAATGCTAATGTTTACCAGATAGTTTCTGGTGCGCACTAGAAACAATCTGGTACGCACGAGAAACCATCTGGTGCGCACCAGACTGCTTAAAATTATTTTATTTCTGTTGATATCCCTTTAGGGGCTCAATAATTAATCATGTTTATTTCATTTCCATTTTAATTAATGACACAATTAAGTATTTATTTAAAGATGTGTTTATATTTTTCATTCTGTCCCATTTGGTCCTCCATAACCGACGATTTACAAGGAAAATGCAAAAAATCATAACTTATACATTTCTTGCCTTCAGACTACACAAACACAAATAGTCGTTTTTGGGTCTTAGTTGTAAAAATATCCCTAAAAAAGCAGAACGTCCGCAGATGCTTCTACTCTGATCAATAGCGAACATCAATCAGTGTTCCTTCCTCCTCCCATTACTCGACTCAAACACGAGCAGAGGACACCTTGTCACCCAGCGTGACCGAAGACTAATGAGCTGTTCAGATCCTTCGTAGCGTCCCCGATTGCGGTGTTTAGTGGAGCTGTTGTTGACATCGGGGGTGTGACACATCGCTACCGTCAACCTTGACTGACCACCTCATCGTTGCGGGTGTATTACTTGGTATTTGATGTGTTCTACTGTCTAATGTGTTCTATTTCATTCATACCCGTCTCACTGGTCGTGACATTTTCGCGGAGGCAAGCAGTTGTCACTCACGGACTAATGCAATGGTGAACGTTCATTCGCCCCTCCCGGTCAAAATGAATTGGACGCCACTTTCTTCACATTTTGGGTCACTTGCGGTCCATTTTGGGGCCATTCAAGGAAGTTTTGTGTTGTTGTCAAAAATAATAACCACAAATGGAGAAACACTGAAATAGTTTGTGGAAATACAGTATAACTCAATTTAAGTCAGAGGTTGCGCTAGACTTTTTTGTTGTCTGTCATTTTGACTGACAGGGTCATAAAAATCCGGTCATAATCTATTTTTACCCGTCACTTAAATTTTTAAAATGATAATAATGACATTTTCAATAGTATTTAGTTTTCATTCATTTTTAATTAATATTCTGTCCGAACAAGCTTAACAGAGAATCCACACCGTGCCATCACACATCAAGCAGATGAATATGTAACTTTTTCTCCGCAGTGACAAAAACGGCTGACTGTGGCCCCAGTAGGTAGGCTACATATGGAACAATGAAATTAACAGTTCACCTGCTGTGTTCTGATTGCAGTCTCACACCTTCCTCCTGGTGCGCATGGACTTGAATTGCGTGCCCGCTTGTGCAGTCCCTCTTTTTTCACCTCTTTTATCAACACCATCGTCGTTTTGGGGCTTTTTGAAGAAACTTCGGACACTCCTTGACACGCCTTGACATTTTTCCGAGTAAGGCCAATGACGTCATGCATCAAGAGAAAATAGCTAATTAATATGCTTATTCGCCACCCTGTGGTCTGGGGTGTGAATTGCAACCTGTCAAAATGACAGATGGATTTCAGTTTTTTCCGTCACCGTTTTAAAAAACCGGTCAGAGACGGAAAATATTCGGTTAACGCGACCCCTGATATAAGTATTTTTATTAATGTCATATCAAAAATATTTCAAAAAAACCCATTTTTTTAGTATTGATAAAGTTGAAAATTTTAGTATCGTGACACCAGTACAGCTAGTCCTCGGGTTACGAAGTATTCGATTTCAACTTCACGAGACCGGAGTCTCGTCCACTATTTTGTCCCCAGACGTGGTCTGTCCTCACTAAACTTGAAGTTGTTGAGCTTTCCAGACAGCAAACAAGGCAATTGTCCTTTTGACTTCCTTCACTTTTGACAAGTTGTAAAGCTGCAACACACATATGAACACTTAAGTTCAAAACGACACGCATTTTAACAATAAAACACTTGGCACAAAACAATTTCTGTTCAAACATCCATCTAGTCTGATGAATATGTAAATATAGTACTGTTCCCTGACAAGTCTTGTTGCTTATCCATTTTGTCGAAACAATTGCTAATAACATGACTTATGAATTATTCAGTTGGTTTCAGAAATGGCTTATATTAAAGCTCAGACCCTCCCAAATGATGTTGAATGTGCAAAAATATATTTGTTTTACTGAAAAAAGATGGAGACATAAAGGTCAGATTTTGGCAAGACAAAAGTTTTGTTGCCTACAGAAAGTAGTGTGAAAATTGAACAAAAAATGTACTTCAAAGACAGAAATATGTTACATAACATAAACGAATTAAGTAGTGGTGCTGTGAGATCCAAATTTAATATTTTGTATGACTTCCGTGGGCTTGAAGGACTGCATCCATGCAATTCGGCAAGGTTCCATACAATTTATTGATGAAGTCATCAGGAACATCAAAGAAAGCAGTCTTGCATGCCTCCCAGAGTTCATCAACATTCTTGGGTTTCGTCTTCCATGCTTCCTCTTTCATCCTACCCCAGACATGCTCAATGATGTTCATGTCTGGTGACTGGGCTGGCCAGTCCTGGAGGATCTTGATCTTCTTTGCCGTGAGGAACTTTGAGGTAGAGATTGAAGTATGCGATGGAGCACCATCCTGCTGCAGAATTTGTCCCTTTTTATGGTTAGGAATGTAAGAGGCAGCTAAGATTTGTTGATATTTCAGACTATTTATGTTGCCTTACACCCTGCAGATCTCTTGCACACTCCCATACTGGATGTAACCCCAGACCATTATTTTGCCACCAAACTTCACTGTTTTCTGAGTGAATCTCGGATCCATGCGGGCTCCAGTAGGTCTCCAGCAATATTTGTGGTGACTGTGGTGTAATTCAATGGAAGATTCATCTGAAAAAATCCACCTTTTGCCACTTTTCCAGCTTCCATCCTTTTAACAGGTTGTGGGCCTTGGCAAATATTACACGTTTTTTTATTTGTCTGCACCCTGAGAGATAAATAGTCTGTAATATCAACAAATCTTAGCTGCCTCTTACATTCCTAACCATAAAAAGGGACACATTCTGCAGCAGTATGGTGTTCCATCGCATACTTCAATCTCTACCTCAAAGTTCCTCTAAGCAAAGAAGATCAAGATCCTCCAGGACTGGCCAGCCCAGTCACCAGACATGAACAGGATGAAAAAGAAAGCATGGAAGACGAAACCCAAGAATGTTGATGAACTCTGGGAGGCATGCAAGACTGCTTTCTTTGATGTTCCTGATGACTTCATCAGTAAATTGTAGGAATCCTTGTCGAACCGCATGGATGCAGTCCATCAAGCCCACGGACGTCATACAAAATATTAAATTTGGATCTCACAGCACCACTACTTTATTCGCTTATGTAACATATTTTTGTATTTGAATTACATCTTTTGTTCAATTTTTACACTACTTTCTGTAGGCGACAAAACTTTTGTCTTGCCAAAATTTGACCTTTATGTCTTCATCTTTTTTCAGTGAAACAAATACATTTTTGCACATTCAACATCATTTGGGAGGGTCTTACCTTTCATATGAGCCATTTCTGAAATTAATTGAATAATTAAAAGTCAGGTTATTAGCAAATTGTTTCGACAAAATGGATGAGCGACAAGATTTGTGTCCAGGACTGTAGATTAAACTAGCCAAATTTGCCTATCTGATATCTTAAATGCTACGAATGCTAACGTATTTAAAATTCTAATAGCAAATCGCTCACACTTTTTTTCCAATAATGATTGTTTTGTTGATACAGTGATTCCATTTGTATTGTGAAGCTTCTTTGTCTGGCTTGAAAAGCGCTCTAGAAATAAAATGTATTCTTACCGATCGATCGGGTCCGATCACGTCATTTTCAAAGTATCGGAATCGGCAAAAAAATATCGGACATGGCTTTTTTAATTTTTTTATTTATTTTTATTTTTTTTTAAATCGTTTTCTAATTGTATTTAACGTTACAGACATAATATGTTGCACTTATCCAGAGTCTTTAGTTTAGGCTTAAGGTAGGGTTATCAAATTTATCCCGATAACGGCGGTAATTAATTAAGAATTAATTTTTTAAAAGAATGTATCACGTTAAAATATTTAGCGCAATTAATGAATGCGCTGCACGACCCACTCACGCATTGTCGCGCTCAATCTGTAATGGCGCCGTTTTACCTATATAGAGAGCTAAAAGGCAGTGTAAAATGAGTAGAGTGAATTTTGCCAGCTTTTCGAGCCTTGTCTTAAATGGCTAAAGCCTTACAATCCCTCCCCCTACGATTAGAAATATCGTGGGAAGCAATGTGGGGAAGCAAGGTAGTAATTGATCTTTTTCTTATCACCCTATTTTATTTCACAACGCAGAGAAGACATATCAATTGGTAGCACTAAGCACAGTCATGGTTGCACTTCCCATCATGCATTTGGGCATGGCTACAGTATCGTTTACTGAAAGCTCAACAAATACACTAGATGGCAATATTTAGTCACAATATACAAAGTCACATTTATCCTTTAAGAATTACAAGTCTTTCTATCCGTGGATCCCTCTCACAGACAGAATGTTAATCATGTAAATGCCATCTTGAGGATTTACTGTCATAATAAACAAATACAGTACTTTTATACTGTATGTTGAATGTATATATTCGTCCGAGTTGTATTCATTTTTTTTTTCTTAATGCGTTGCCAAAATGTATATGATCGGGAAAAATTATCGGGAATGATTGGAATTGAATCGGGAGCAAAAAAAAAGCAATCGGATCGGGAAATGTTGGGATCGGCAGATACTCAAACTAAAACGATCGGGATCGGGAGCAAAAAAACATGATCGGAACAACCCTACTTATTCTTCTTCTTATTATTATTATTATTTCACGTAACTTCATAAACTGTAGCTGTAAACTTAATTACAAATGCATACACAAACATATATTAGCTGAAACAACTTACAGCCTTATGTGGGCCAAACCAGAGCGCAGCTAACCTTTATCTATGTCAGACGTCTATCTCTGCTTCTCAGTCATACAAGGCGACAGCCCAGCCAGACCCAACGCTGCCACCAGAGGGTAGTGTATCCTCCATCATTAAACATTATACAGTGGTACCATGACATACGATCGTTTCGACACACAATCTTTTTTTTTATCCGACGTAAAATTTGACTCGCCATTTGTTTCTACATCAGACGACATGCTTGACATTTGACGATTTATGACAGCGCCTCAGTTTCTTTGTTTTGCCAGAAGACAGAGTCACGGCAGATTTTCTTGTTAGAGGAAACGCGGGTTCCAAGGTTAGTGCAGGTGGTTATCAAGGAAAAAGTTGACGTTTACCATTGAAATGAAGATGGAAATGATTGGAAAAATTCAGCATGGTGTGCCACATTAGAACCCGATTCGTTACATTATTACATGAATTATTATCATTATTGTAATTTTATTCTGATTTTATTAATAATCTATTTGTTTAGCTATGTGTAATTGCCATTTGTAACAGTACAAGAAGAGTATTTACTAAGCATTTAGTGTTGGTTTTTCAGACTGTGGAATGAATTAATGGAATTGTAATGTATTCTTATGGGAAAATCCTGCTGTATTTTTTTCTCTTAATCAGTGCACTTTTTGAGAAGTGACAATACTGTAATTTTCCAAACAAATGACATTTTTATGCAAAACAAAAACATTTCCAAAATAGGGTTTCATTTGCATTTTCATGTGCTTAATTCTAGCTGTTGTTCTCGCTTATTGTGTGCCTTCAAACAATCTGTCCATCATTTTAGTCTTTTATCATTTTCAGCACCTGAGTGTATCTTTGTATGCCCACCTAAAATCCACACCGCTTGGCGTGAATGCTCGGTTACCCTTTGTTGAGCTGTCTTAGAAGTGACAAGAATCTTGTTTGCAGCTTGATATGAAGATTTCGTTTCATTTAGTTGTGTGTGTGCCTTGATTGTTTGCCCTTGAAACTAAAATATAATACCAAAATATTTATGCTTCATCTCATCCTTCGCTTTTAAAGTGGAAATCTTGGTCTTCCTTTCTGTCATAAGTTCTTTTGTTGTGGGTCTAATCACCACAGACATGTCATTCCACTGCTGCCAACTCTCCCAGTCAAATGATTGGACTTCTATCACCATCAATGGCATGTATAGAATGCTTATCTCAACTATTTTTTTTGCTCCCGATCCGATCCCGATCGTTTTAGTTTGAGTATCTGCCGATCCCGATATTTCCCGATCCGATTGCTTTTTTTTGCTCCCGATTCAATTCCAATCATTCCCGATAATTTTTCCCGATCATATACATTTTGGCAATGCATTAAGAAAAAAATGAATAAAACTCGGACGAATATATACATTCAACATACAGTACATAAGTACTGTATTTGTTTATTATGACAATAAATCCTCAAGATGGCATTTACATTATTAACATTCTTTCTGTGAGAGGGATCCACGGATAGAAAGACTTGTGACTTTGTATATTGCGACCAAATATTGCCATCTAGTGTATTTGTTGAGCTTTCAGTAAATGATACTGCAGCCATGCCCAAATGCATGATGGTGCAACCATGACTGTGCGTAGTGCTACCAATTGATATATCTTCTCTGCGTTGGGAAATAACATAAGCTGTTAAAAAAAAGATCAATTGCTACCTTGCTTCCCCACATTGCTCTCCATATATTCCTAATCGTAGGGAGAGGAATTGTAAGGCTTTAACCAATTAAAAACGGCTTCAAAGGCTGCCAAAATTCACTCTATTCATTTTACGCTGCCTTTTATCTCTCTATATAGGTAAAACGGCACCATTACAATTTGAGCGCGACAATGCATGAGTGGGTCGTGCAGCGCATGCATTAATTGCATTAAATATTTTAACATGATACATTTTTTAAAAAATTAATTATCGCCGTTATTGGGATAAATTTGATAACCCTACCTTAAGCCTAAACTAAAAGACTCTGGATGAGTGTAACATTATGTTTGTAACATTAAATACAATTAGAAAACGATTTGATTAAAAAATATATACAGTGATACCTCAGCTCACGAACTTTTCGCCTCAAGAACATTAAATTCGCGAGCATATAGTCTCTGCTGACGAACTAGTTTTCGGCGGACGAACCAAACCACGCGGTCGAACAGCGCCACGAGAAGCTGACGCACGCTCACGGCGTCCCAGTTCGTCCTCTCCCTTTCGTTGAGTGCGGACGTGGTTTGTGTTTGATAGACATTTTGGACCATATTGAGTGTACTTTTGCTATTATGGGACCGAAAAAGACCCCACCACAGGCTAGTGTTAAGCCTAAGAAGACATTAAAGAAAATAAGGTATATTTTTGTGTAGTTTTAAGGCTTATTTAGTAGAAAATTATGTTTTATGGGGACCTGGGAACGGATTATTTTCATTTTAATGGTTTCTTATGGGAAATAAATGTTCGGAAGACGAACTTTTCGCCTTACACACACTTTCTGGGAACCAATTATGATCGTGAGCTGAGGTATCACTGTATATTAAAAAAAGGCATGGCGGATATTTTTTTGCCGATTCCGATGCTTTGAAAATGACGTGATTGGGATCATCTCTAGTGTCTACGTTAGCTCACTGGATTGGACGTCTAGCGCCGTCAATGGCACAGAAACATGAGCATTCACAGTCAGTCTTTTGTGGCCATTTACAGGTCAGTTCTAGTTCCTTTTAGGCCATTAACAGGTTACCTCGCATCAAAGTTGTCCGACTTAGGTGCGCTATTTTTGGCTGAGGCTCGAACCTCCGGCTCATTTCACATGGCTGAATACAGGTGCTCCCTGTTAAGACCAACATAAGCTTCGTTTTTGTTTAAGCTAATATTAGTTTTTTTAATGCATTCATTATTTAATTTATAGGTATTTTTAGCCTATTTTTGTGGGAATATGTGTCTGAACCATTTCTTAAAGGGATCCTGTTTTTAAGACAAGTAATTCTTAAAAGATACATGTTAGTATGAATTATAATAATTTGATATTAAAACCCCCTCTTAAAGTTTTTGTTTTAATAAAGTTTGTAAAATTATTTTAAGTGATGGGTCGCCATTCTTGTTACGTCGCAGTGCGTGATGTCACTGGTCCCGTTGCGGAAATCCCAGCGCGTCACTCGTTAGCTTTCCCAACATATCGTCAGTTCTACCCTTCCTATTTGAACCAGATCTGAAAAGTGAAGAGCAGGACAGCACTGTCGGTCGTTCGCAAGACGAGCTTCAGGGAAAAATGCGTGCAGCAAATTGTCACACTTGGCAAAATGGAGCGGACTCAAGTGCAGAAGTCAGTCTTTTAATGAACACAAATAATCAGAAGCAGTAACAAACTGAGGGCGCTCCAGAAGGAGGAAATAACAAGCTATGAAATAAAATGGGACAAACGGGAAACAGGAGAGCCAGGCAAAAACGCACTGGAGTAGAATACTATAACAAAGGACTTTGCAACAAGCATAAAAAACAAACTGTAGAATACTATGAATAAACTCACAACGTAGAATATCATGGACGATGAACATGGGCTATAGTGAAGACGAAAGACGAAGACACTTTGGCACGAGACTAGGGAGTGACAAACAATTTAAGCACATGATGAATAGGACACAGGTGGGAACAATTGGTAATCATAATGAGACAGGTGAGACAGCAGGAAGGGTGAGTGGTGGAAACAGGAGGGTGAGGCTTCAAAATAAAGCAGGAAGAGAATATACCAAGAATATACCCAGGCGTGACACAAATACCTGATAAGACAAAAGTTGGGAATGCGAGAGAGTCCTGTTGGGAAGTCCGGTTGGGAGCGAGAGTGTATGCTGTCCGGTTTTATTAGCAGATATTCAAGGTAAGCATATTGCGTTTTCAAACTTATACTAATATAATTATGTAGATTGTTAGCATCCAGTGCTGTCGTGTGCTTTACATACAGTACAGGCCAAAGAGCACAGCTTGTGTCATCCATGTCTTGTACATTGTAACGCGTGGTAGCTAGGATACGTGTATAAAAGTACCAAAAAGGGGAGAAGCTTTCACTTATGCACATTTATTCACAAAAAATAATATTTCCACCTTGGCCACTTTTCACTCGGGAGCTCAGCAGTACGCAAACACGCGTTCCCTGACGAACTCCCAATATTGTTGTAAGGTCCACGTCAGAGTCACTGTCGTCACTGTAGCGTGCCATAGTGCTTTAATTATTTAGTATGATTTTGGGAAAACTCCCATGAAGAATAGTCAACAAAAAAGATGGCAATAGTAATCCAAAACTGCGCTTTTTTTACTCACTCGAAGATCCAGGAATTAGACAGATACCATGGCAATGTCGCAGCCGCGATTAGGCCGTCGATTCCACAAAATAGACTGATCCGAAAAGCCGCTGTGGGACTGACAAATCAAAAAAATGGACAGATCCGAAGCCAATATTGCAGACGCGGTGGGACCGTCGGATCCAGAAAAAAGACGGATCCCTTACTTGACTGAGGATCCAGGAAAAATGTTCGGGCGCTAGTTGTAACGCGTGGTGGGTAGGATGCGTGCATACAGGGACCAAAAAGGGGAAGAAGCTTCCACCTGTGCACATTTATTAAGTAAAAATAATAATTCCACCTTGACCACTCACTTCACTCCCCTTGTTTCCATTTGACTGGAAATTGCTTCCAAAAGCAGCACATCGTGGCATTTTACTTCGCGAGTTTAGGCAGCAATAAGCAATTGTTGAACACGCAAGATACCAATGACGTCATCACTGCGAGCCCGCAAACCATGGCGCCAACTAACGGTCAAAATATGGACTAAATATTATTAAATATTGCCATTGATTTAACATTTTATGTGTTTCTAGCAACATATTTTAGTACAAGAGAACAATTGTGGTTTATTAGAGCCTACATCAGGGGTGTCCAAACTTTTTGCAAAGGGGGCCGGATTTGGTGTGGTAAAAATGTGGAGGGCCGACCATGGCTGACGTCCTTTACGTAGAACAATACTGGACTGTCTCAGGAAATTAGAATACACAATATTCTAATTTTTTGAGACAGTCCTGTGTATATATACAGGACTGTCTCAGGAAATTAGAATACACAATATTCTAATCTCAAAAAATTAGAATATTGTGTATTCTAATTTCCTGAGACAGTCAGGAAATTAGAATATTGTGTATTCTAATTTCCTGAGACAGTCCTGTATATATACACAGGACTGTCTCAAAAAATTAGAATATTGTGTATTCTAATTTTCTGAGACAGTCCAGTATATTTCAGCAAATTAGCAGGCCATTCTGTGTGTCACATTTGCTTTTTTTTTTTTTTTTTAAATTAATTCAGTGCTGTCAAAATTACTGCGTTAACGGCGGTAATTTTTAAAATTAATCACGTTAAAATATTTGACGCAATTAACGCACATGCCCTGCTCAAACAGATTAAAATGACAGCACAGTTTCATGTCCACTTGTTACTTGTGTTTTTTGGTGTTTTGTCGCCCTCTTCTGGCGCTTGGGTGCGACTGAGTTTTTGGGTTTCAGCACCATGAGCATTGTGTAATTATTGACATCAACAATGGCTACTAGTTTATTTTTGGATTGAAAATTTTACAAATTTTATTAAAACGAAAACATTAAGAGGGGTTTTAACATAAAATTTCTATAACCAAAACATTTATCTTTTAAGAACTACAAGTCTTTCTATCCATGGATCGCTTTAACAATGTTAATGCCATCTTGTTGATTTATTGTTATAATAAACAAATACAGTACTTATGTACAGTATGTTGAATGTATATATCCATCTTGTGTCTTATCTTTCCATTCCAACAATAATTTACACAAAAATATGGCATATGTTATAAATGGTTTGAATTGCAATTAATTACGATTAATTAATTTTAAAGCTGTGATTAACTCGATTACAAATTTTAATCATTTGACAGCCCTAAATTAATTATTTCAACAATCTCGCAACTATCCATTTTGGCGTTCTCTGTCGACTCTCGGGCTCTTGCGAAATACTGCTAAAAATTAAAATGTAAAATTAAACTAGCTTCAAGTTGCTTTAATTTCTCGCTACGTACAGTATCTTCCCTGTAATCTTATCGTACATGTCAGCGTGTCTTGTTTGGTAATATCGCCTCAATTGAACTCTTTAAAAACAGCGACTGTCTCTTTGCAAATGATGCAGACACAGCTGTTGCGTATTTTAGAGAAGAAATAGTCAAATTTCCACCTATCATTGAAGCGTTGGCCGTCACAGTCAACTTTTTTTGTTGTTGTTGATTGTCGCCATTTTAGAAATGGGGAATAAAGGGTAACACAGGGTAATGTTGCTTAGAGTGCTGCTGCCTTTTAGTGGGTAAATGAGGAGCAGCATTTAGTGTGTAAGCTACTTCATATGCTGGTAGCAGTACTGCTGACCAATTTATTAAGTCTGTGTGCCGGCCAGACGTTATTGTTTTTATGACAGAGGCTGGGGGCCAGATAAAATTTGACCACGGGCCGCATTTGGCCCCCGGGCCGGACTTTGGACATGTCTGGCCTACATGTATTTAACTTAGAGGATCACTTTAAGAGCATTGTAAAAAAGTTAGTATGTTATAGCATTTAAACTAGGGACTTTTGCTATGTAAGTTAGCCAATTGTTCTTTTGTTGTACATAGATCCTCATTTATTTTTTATACCGTTTGAGGCTCAGCTCAGGTAATTTAATTTTTCTTGTTCTTTATCTGATTATTCGAACTAATGGTTCATCGATTAATCGACTACTAAAATAATCGATAGCTGCGGCCCTACTAGCACCCTGAATCGTATCGATCAAATCGTGGGGTGCCATAGATGGCACACCCCTAGTTACTACCCACCTGAGGTCACTTCCTATTTTTTTGGGGACATTTTTGAGTCACTTCTTTTTTAATAAACCAACATCAACAGGAAGTGACCCGCGAGTGTCCCAAAATCAACAAAAAGTGACCCGTGACTGCCCCAAAAGGAAAAAGAAGTGACTGAAAATCAATAGAAAATGATGTGAAATGCCCCAAAATTAACTCATTGCCTTGCGTTGTCTACCACTGACGGCCATAGATGTCCAATCGGTTTGAAGTGGGAGGGATGGCAGCGAATGAACGAATGTTCATTCGCTGCCACCCCTCCCAGTGGGCATCTACTAGTCATAAACTCATTTTTACTTATTTTTCTGTTTATTAGTCATTATGTAGGATATCCAAGAATGATTTCCTGACTCCTGTATCGATAATTGTTGTATCGTCTTATCGTGAGCCTTGTGGCGAAAATCGTATCACCCCCCCCTTTCCCGATTTCAGTCACCATCAGACTTCGCTTCATCTGCAAGACTCGTTCAGCGCTCCTCTCCATGGTGAACATCCACGTTTTTTTAACGCTCGCTCTCGATCCGCCCGCGCGTTGGCAGCCCGAGCCGCCGCCCACAGCCGAGGAGCCAATTAGAAGAGAAAACACATCAAAGCAGGCGTTTCAAACAAAGAAGCGCCCGCCGGCAAGGGCGCCCAAACAGGTGCTAATCCCAGTCGGCCTCGACGTTCTCATCTTCGCTCGCTTCCTTTCACCCCCTTAATTGCGCGGCCTCCGTGCTGACAGCGATACCGGCGCTGAGATGACGGCCCTCGGCGAGCCTTGTCATGCCTCCGACCGCGAGGGCTGCTTGCTTTGCCGCGATAAGGCTAATTGCGTTTGTTTTTTGAGCTGCTCATTAAGCACCAGCGCTCCGAGACAATGCACCGGAGGAGACGGAAGACGGGGAAGTGACGTCAAAAGAAGTCACGAGTGCCTGGCGCATGCTAAATTTCGGTACCCTGCCATTAACTCATTCGCTCCCAGCCATTTTCACCGGTGCAACCCCCTTCGCTCCCGGCAGTTTTACTGGATTTTGACTGATTTTGCAAGGCCCACAAGTTAGTTAATATCTTTTTCCATTCTTTTGAAATCAGCATTAGAAAATAGCTTAGTTTGAGCAATTTCCCAATTTCTGATGAAAAAACAGAGAATTGAGCTTTTTGTAAACACATACAGTGAGACAAATAAGTATTTAGTCAACCACCAATTGTGCAAGTTCTCCTACTTGAAAAGATTAGAGAGGCCTGTAATTGTCCACATGAGTAAACCTCAACCACGAGAGACAGAATGTGGGGGGAAAAAAAAAAAAACTGAAAATCATATTTTGTTATTTTTAAAGAATTTATTTCCAAATTAGAGTGGACAATAAGTATTTGGTCACCAGTGTTGGGCACGTTACTTTAAAAAAGTAATTAGTTACATTAATCACTACTTCTTCCAAAAAGTAACTGAGTTAGTAACTGAATTACTCTATAGTAAAAGTAACTAGTTACTAGGGAAAGTAACTATTTCCGTTACTTTAAAAAGAACTTGTTGTATGTCAAAGAATTTGAAATTTTCTGAGCAGTATTCGAGTCAGTGGAAGAGAGAAAAACAGACTGGTAGTTTTAAAGGGTACGACAACACCTGGGGAAAAGCTAATATTCCATCATTTATCCATCAACGCATGCCTTTTGAATTCATATCATGCCACTTCGTGTAATTACACACATCGCAACACCAAGAAAATGATAGAAATTAGGTCGATTGTCAAGCTAAAAGGACCTGCCCGCGAGATGCCGGAAATCTAGCATATTGTGTGCGTGAGGTCACAACAAGGAAACACCCGGCTCAGTGCTAAGTACTGAATGGCGGCGATGATGGCGGACAATTTTGTTTCTAGTTGCAGCGACGAATCCGACGTAACGAACGTTCTTCTAATGGTGACGAGGAGAGTTATGAACCTTTCTTTGGTGTTTTGGGTTATCAATTTGAGCCAAAAGCCAATGCAGCCTAATGAAAGGATCATTGAGGGGAGCAATCACACTGATGAAACACCGGCCGGCGGCAACAGAATCACCGAATGGTTTGTTTTGCATTTCTTTTTGTGAAGCTGATACACCGTGACCTCAAAATAAAGTAATGTATAGAATAATTATCATTTAATATGCTATCATCGGTTTCGCTCTGCCAACCGACGCAAATATGAATGAGATTAGAGCAGGGGTCCCCAACCTTTTTTGCACCACGGACCGGTGTGATTTGGGTCTTTTTTTCACGGACCGGTGTCCTGTCAAATTTTGCACCCTTATAAAATTTTGCTCCCAAAGCTTTTGTGGCGGTGAAAAAAGCCCTCTTTTATATTCAGTTGGACTCTCAATGTTATCCAATGGTGCTAAAAAACTATTTACATCACAAACATACATGTGCAACACGGAAATGGCGTAAATTAACGCTTAACGACACGGCGAAGTCGTTAAGTGAGAGGGCTACGTGCAGTTGTTGCGTGCGCCAAACATGGCAAACGTAAGTTAATATTCCTTTCTTTAAAGAAAGTTTGTAGTGTGTACTTAGGAATCGCTGCATTCGCGGTCCTTTTTAACGTTACGCGCATGCCAACTTTGTCAGAACACCAGCAATGTGCGGCAGAAAAATACAGCAAATATAAAATAGCATTTGTTCTTAGCCCCGTCGTGTTAAGTGCAGGGAAAAAAATACAACTCACCCGCTGAATCAGTGGGAGGGCTGAGTTTGTTTCGTTGAGACGAGACGGTCCCGAGATGGGAGAGTGAGAGAAGCTAGCATCACAAATACACGATGTTGGAAATTGTAGCACAGTTTTCAGCTCGCTCCAAGCGATGTCGGGATATTCCGAAATGACTTTAATCCAGAACTTCGGTAGAGTTCTCTACCAGGTTGGTTAGGTAGGTTGTAGGCACATCTTCTGGCTCGTCAGGTTCCCGTTTCCCTGTAAAATTGCAAAATTAGCCCTCTTAGCACTGACGAACTTTACTCATTGTCTGCGTAGTCCAGCTCTTTTTCTCGCGTTCGGGAACTCATGGGTACTACATTGCGACAAATGGCTATTTGTAAACCACATAGCATGACAGGTTTGAACCATTTTAGCAATTTTTTTGATAAAACACGAACGCAACTCTCTCGTCGATAAACAACAATGGCACCTGCCTCGACCTTTTGTTTCCTTGTTATGACGTCTCCGCCCCATTCGGCTGTTTCCGGAACACTTTCGGAAATGTTCGTCATTTTCGATCTATTTTCGATAATTGCTCATTAATGTGATTGATTTTTTTGTTAACTTTATCAATATTTGTTATCTTGGCACATAACGGTTCTATTGATGTCTCACACCCCCTTTGCGTTTTCATGCCCTTTAACTTGTTAGGTGCTTCAGCAGATTTGAATTGCTTACCACAGATGTCGACAAAAGCTTTGCCCCGGGACATAAATTACACATTACATGCAGGTTCTTTCCTTTAATTTCGACAAACTTGAAATAGTGTATATATCTCCACCTCTTAAAGGACAATTTTTCTTCTGAATGCTCTGCCATCCCGACCCTGTGCATCTGTTTTGCGTGTGTGTGTTTGCCGCACGCGCTGTTCCGGTTTGCTTGTGAAATCACTGGCTCTGATTGGCTTACTACGACACATGACTCTAACCATCAGCCAATCACAATCACTTCCATCGCATCTCTCGAGGGGCTGCATTTAGGTAGGCTCGTTTCCCGACAATTCACGTCACCTTCAAGGCGTCTGCCGTCCTCAAGATGGAAGCAGAATTATTGCTGGCTGACAGTGGGAGATGGGAACGAGGCTAGCATCAGGTGTAGCAAACAGAGAAACCTTACCAAACTTTGGAAAGCATTGTCTAATTGAATGAGCAGGGACAAACAGCTTGGAGTCAGAAGTACGTGTGCTATTCTCGAACCTGAACGCACCCCAAGTCTTGGATGACAAATCAACAGAGCAGAGAGTCAACTCGACACGGCTGGTAGTTTCTTCAATTTATTCAGAGTAAGTAACGCACCGCTTTTGACCGTCAGTAACGGTAACGGCGTTGTAACGGCGGAAAAAGTAATTAGTTAGATTACCCCGTTACTGAAAAAAATAACGCTGTTACGTAACGGCGTTATTTATAACGGCGTTACTCCCAACATTGTTGGTCACCTACAAACAAGCAAGATTTCTGGCTGTCAAAGAGGTTTAATTTCTTCTAACGAGGTCTAATGAGACTCAACTCGATACCTGTATTAATGGCACCTGTTTTAACTCATTATCAGTATAAAAGACACATGTCCACAACTTCAGTCAGTCACACTCCAGACTCCACTATGGCCAACACTAAAGAGCTGTCGAAGGACACCAGAGATAAAATTGTAGACCTGCACCAGGCTGGGAAGACTGAATCTGCAATAGGTAAAACGCTTGGTGTAAAGAAATCAACTGTGGGAGCAATTATTAGAAAATGGAAGACATACAAGACCACTGATAATCTCCCTCGATCTGGGGCTCAATGCAAGATCCCACCCCGTGGTGTTAAAACAAGAACAGTGAGCAAAAATCCCAGAACGACACGGGGCGACCTAGTGAATGACCTACAGAGAGCTGGAAGATGTGCGAGGGAATGTTGATCTGTGTGCGTCCATTAGTGAACGTGAGGATTTTTCCTTTATTCTGGAGGGTTCCAGCGCTAGGTTGGAGCCGCTACACGTGCGTCCGTTTCGTAGCTTCCTCGTCGAGACAGCTAGCATCATTTACATCATTTTCGTGTTGCACGTTCTTGCCGTGAGGTGAAGTGTTCGTTTAGCATCTTTGGGATGTGTTGGAAGTCCGATTGAGCATAAAGTGCGTAGTTGCTGCGACATTTTGTGGCCAAATTGACCGAGTGTGTGTACGGCGGTCAGCGTCACCATTGATATCGCGTCAATTCCTGTTGATTAGGAGGAATTTTACGGTTCCTTCCTGTTGATTTGACTGCATTTTGGGGTCACTCCCTGTTGATATTTCCCAAAAGATATGGTCTGTCATTGGTCTCATTTTGATCCCACCTTGTTATAATCTTGTTTTAGCCGCAATGGGGTCTTGGCTGAGTCTCGATTCCAAAAAGACAAGTCACATCTTGGATATTGTGGTCTTGACCCTTGAGCACAACACTAAACCAGCGTTTGGAGATTTTGTCATAAACCAGAGTGCTTCATAAAATAATGATGTAGCGGGATAAAGTACCTTTCAGTTTATCCGATCTTATGAGATATGCTTATGTTTGTCGTCCTCCAACATTGCAGAAAGTGGAGGTTCACCCTGACCCGACGGTGAGCGTGGCGCACGTAGCTCACGCCGGCGGCGGGGTGTGGATGGCGTTCTCGGAGGGTTCATCCATTCGTCTCTTTCACACCGAGACGCTGGAACTGCTGCAGGAGATAAACATCTCGACGCGCTCTACTCTGCTCAACACCGGTAAATATCTCAATATCTGTTTTTACTTATTTTACAACATGGGCGGCTACAGCTTTCCTAGGTAGCGAAATTCAGGACCGTGCCACAGGTAAGACACTGACGATACCTCGCATGATATTCTCATCTCGTTCAAATTGCCCCCGCTGCTCCAGCACGTGGGGGACCGATATGAATAAGTAAGCACCCGAGACACAGCGCAGCCACGGGGGTGAAAGCTGGGGGATTAATATGAATGAAAGAGTCTCCAGGAAGAAGGGCCTCCTCAGGGGGCTTCAGTGCAAACACCTGACGAACGTATCTACGCCTCCCGTACGCTCCTGCTTAGTTTCCCAAACACGCGCCCGCTTGGAGTTAATGCGATGCTCTGTGTTTGTCCTACTTTTTTCCCCTGCGCTCGCTCGTTTCTTCTCATCCGCTCGGCTGTAATTCCTCTCAGCGACCCGCTCGCACCCTTTCTTCAGCTGCGGTCGGTTTAAGATGCCACACGTCACCCGGCTCGCGCTTCCTTTCGTCCTCAGCCATGAAATATTGATGGTAAAGTTTCTCCAGTTGTTGTGGCAAGAGGTGTAGGGGAACTGTAAAGTTTTGGTTATCGGAATTTCTTGTGGGTCTAAGGGTGCATATTATAAAAGAGAAAAGGATATTTATTAAGGCTGCAACAACTAATCGATTAAAATTAGTTGCCAACTAATTTGATTAGAGCTGAAACAAATACTCGAGTAACTCGAATTTAAAAACTGATCCGAGTAATTTTATCCACCTCGAGCAATCCTTTAATTTTGACAGCTCTAAGCATCACGTTTTGCCCGGACTACTTTTAATGCGGGACAACGCGCTGATGTCACAAGCTTAGAGGAAGAAGCAATAAAAAAAAAAACCTTACTGCAGCCGACAGCCGCTATAAATGTTGCCGACGTTGCTAAAAACTAGCCCGCGTAATGCTACTGTGGTATCTGATGCGTCTCATAGAGATCACATGTATGTTGAACTAGATGAGAAATGACAGAGTCAGCGGCATTAGTAAACAGCCGCCATCTTAAAGCAGTAGACTTCTAAGCGCTAATAAATAAGTTTAACACTAGAAAACCCAGCAGAGGCCGACTTGGCCTTTCCCAAGACAAACACTCCTAATATTCCCTCGCAATGGCCGAATTGCCTTCTCCTCCATGACTCATGTGAAATGTCAAGCTACATTTATTTAATGACATTTATTTATGAAGTTTGACACTTTTTACACATTTTTTTACCGTTGTGTCATGTCTCTTCAATGCCAAGCTTGGCTGCACGTCGGCCGTGAATAAACACCTATGCTGTCACCCAGTTGTAATTTTCGAAGACGACAGGAGTAAATCCATCTAACTAACTAACGTCATGTTTTATTGAAGTTGCTAAGCCTGTCGCGATATGTAATGAGTCCATTTATCGCACGGCAAATAAAAATGAGGGCGGTAATTTTCACAGCTGCGTTTTATCGCTGCGCGAGTGCGTGCATACATTTGTGCGTGCGTGCGTGCGTGCTGATGGCATATGAGACTCCAGTTCCTTTCTCTTATCAACACGCTGTAGAATTAAAGTTCAGACATACAAAATAACAAAAACACATCTATAATAAACACTGTAACATTAGCATTGCTACACTGAGGTGAATGGGGGAAAAAGGCAACCTACTTTAGCCTGCTATAAAACATTGGCAGTCTTCTCATAAACGCAAACTTTGCTTTTAAAAAGTGACACTTCAAACATGAAAAATCGCTGGTTAACAGCATTTGCAAACGAATAAAATGAAGAAAAAAAAATCTTACTGACACCACATGCAATGACAAAAATTGCTTTTTTTGCAGAGTGTAAAGCTTAAGTTAGCTGTTTAGCGAACGTACTTCCGTTGAACATTTCAAAATAAAAGAATGTCATGTTCATCATATGAATAACGATTTCTGGAGTTAATCCCACATACTTCAGAATTCAGATTATACACTAAGAAAACCTTTAAAATGACACCCTTTATGAAAAATCAGATTGGCAATGAAAATTATAATAATTATTAAACTATTATAAACAGTACTATACTATAATATTAATGCTAGGTGTTTTTCAAAGAATTGTTTTGAATCATGTTGGAAAGGCGAAGTCAGTGTTCGGAATCTGTTTACATTCCATTCTTTTGCACTAGTTAATTCTGTCAGCATTTGAAGTCATTGTTTAGATGTGATTTATTATTGTTATTTATGTGTTTATTTGTACTTTAATAAAGAATTTAAGTGTTCCAAAATGTTTTTGTGAATTGATAAGCGTCAACAAAATTTTCATTGCTAAATTAGTAAAAAAAAAAAAAATTTTTTTTAATGAGTCGACTAATCGTAAAAATAGTTGGCTGACTAATCAGGAGAAAATAGTCGTTTGGGACAGCCCTATTATATATTATAAGTAGGAATGTCAAACGATTAAAATTTTCAATCGAGTTAATTACTGCTTAAAAATAATCGTAATTAATCGCAATTCAAACCATCTATAAAATATGCCATATTTTTCTGTAAATTATTGTTGGAATGGAAAGATAAGACACAAGATGGATATATACATTCAACATACTGTACATAAGTACTGTATTTGTTTATTATAACATTAAATCAACAAAATGGCATTAACATTAACATTGTTAAAGTGATCCATGGATAGAAAGACTTGTAGTTCTTAAAAGATAAATGTTAGTACAAGTTATAGAAATCATATATTAAAACCCCTCTTAATGTTTTTGTTTTAATAAAATTTGTAAAAATTTTAATTAAAAAATAGACCTTAGCTCACCATTGTTGATGTCAATAATTACACAATGGTGCTTAGACCCATAAAATCAGTCACACCAAAGCGCCAGCAGAGGGAGACAAAAAACACAAGTAACAAGTGGATATTATAGTGTGCTGTCATTTTAATCTGTTTGAAGGGGGCATGTGGGTTAATTGCGTCATATATTTAAACATGATTAATTTTTAAAATTAATTACCGCCCATTAACGCGATAATTTTGACAGCCCTAATTATAACGTAACCTTAAGTATGGTATTATTTCACATTAACCAAGGCCGACTCAGCCTATACGCAAACTATGCAGCTGCTTAGGGCCCCTGACCACTAAGAGCCCCCAATCTGGCAACCTCATTTTATACGTTGTTAATAGAGCATCGTGAATAATGTGTCGCACATTGCCGTTTATTGGTGCAAACATCCATTTTCTTGTCATCACAATCTAGCAACCTGGGGAGTGACATTGAACCTGCTTTGCAATGATTGGTGCTCAAACTTGCTTGGAAAATAGATGCACGAATATGTCGAAGAGAATTTATCCTTCTGGAGCAGCATCTGATTAATATTCAAAATATGGACGTATGGGTTGGATTGCATGTATGGGTTTCACAGTGCACTGTGACGAAAAATATGGGCCCCTTGGCATTATTTTGCTTAGGGCCCCCATATGACCTGGGCCGGCCCTGACGTGAACGTACCTCATAAGTATTACTTAACCTTAATTAACCATTAATGAATGTTTTTGGACCCTTATTGTAAAGTGTAGCACATGTGTCCCTTAACTAAAAAATTATAAATGCATAAGTTAACAAACCCCAACCCTAAATAGGCATTTTTTTTTTTTTTTTTTTTTAATTTCACCAAACTATGTTAGTCTGGTTATGCATTAACTAATGTTAATTAATATATTACTAAATGTTAAACAAGGGATTATATGAATTGTTGTAATGTTACTTAAACATTATTGTTTTACAATGCATTAACTAATGCATTAACTTAATCAGGGCCGGCCAAGGCCATTTGGGAGCCCTAAGCAAAATAATGCCAAGGGGCCCATATTTTTGGGCCACCCTTTCGTCAGTGTACTGTGAAACCCATACATGCAATCCAACCTATATGTCCATATTTTGTATATTAATCAGATTTTGTTGCACTGTATTCTTCAAACTTCTCACCCCAAATGATTGTCAGTACTTGCAGTAGATAACTTCTTTCTTTCCGCTTTTAGAAAAAAAGTTTGGCGTTTAGGAACAACTTTTATTTATTTAAGCTTGTAATCAAGTATCAAAACTCACAAAAGTCAAATAAAGCAAACTGTAGTAAACAAAATAGAATATAGATTAAACAATTGCCAGACTGCCCCCTATCTGGGCCCCCCTAGTGGTCAGGGGCCCTAAGCAGCTGCATAGTCTGCGCATAGGCTGGGCCGGCCTTGAACTTAATGCATTAACTCATGTTAATTAATATTTTAATAAATGTTAGATAAGGGATTAAATGAATTATTGTCATGTTACTTAAACATGAGTTATTGTCTAAAAATGCATTAACTAATGTATTGTTGTAAAGTGTTACTGTATTTTCAATATAATTTACTCACAAATCATATGCAAAACAGATCAAATATCAAAATGTACAGGTTTGACTTGATGATAATGATGAAATAGGGTGCAAAAAAGTAGATATCCCTTAAGCATGTTTTACTTTTTACAATACGATACAAATTAAAAATAAAGAAACGCAACGCCTGTCTCCACCGTGCATCAAAACTCCCGTCTTCTTTCCCCTACTTTGTATTTCGGGGAGACTCTCAAGAGCGCGCACTCCCGCATGAGAAAAACGGGCGACCCGAGGGTCTTCCGGCCGGCGCGCCTACTTGAAATATGCAAGAGATACAAGGGGGGAGTGTGGGAAGGTCGAGCCAAGGGAGGCAGTCTGGAGCTTTGGCCCTTGGGGCCAAAAAAGTCTTGCTTCGGGGTTCACAAAAGGCAGCAGACTTCCTTTGGAGTTGTCGTCTTGCGATCACAAGAGCTTTGGCGTTTCAATTAGAGGCATCTTGCTGAAAGTTCTATAGATAACTGGGCCACAATGGGAGCTGACAGTCGGAAATGCGGAAAATAATGGCGTAACAAAGCATGTTTTTAAGCCCTTTGTTAGCAGCCTGGAAACACGTGGTTAATAATAACACCGTACGAGTGTGCAATTATCTCATTGACATGCACAAACACACACGTCACATGATAATGCACAGTTACCACTTGATCACTGACTAAACAAATGTGAAGGTTTTTTTTCAAGGGCTTCAAGTATGTAAACCATTACTTGATACTTGATTCCTAATAGAATTATGTGCTTTCTGTTTTGTTGGAATTTTTTAACTCTTTGGTGCTAATATGGTTCTTTCTGCTGTCAGGTCAGATGGGCCAGTTTAGATCAGAGTGGGGATACAACAAAAAACATATAATATATGAGTAGAATAGAATGGAGGCGACGTCAAATAATATAATAATATAGCCTATAGGCCAACAAAACATCCAGTCTGGTGTTTGCGTCGATGTGATTGTGTTGTAGTCTGAGGCTCAACTCCCATACATCGTCCGCTACAGCTAACGCTAATGCATTTAACTAGCATTTGCAACATCAAAATTCAAAACTACTAACATAATCAAAACATAGACATAATAAATTAAATACAAATATAAATAGAGAAATAATTAAAAATAAATTTGATCGTATTGTAACTCCACTGTTGCATACATATGAGACACTCAGTATTATACAGTATACCGCTATCCAGCAATCCTCTGAACTTTAGTTTAATATAAAATATTTTAGGTAATATGAGTAAGACTTCATTAACTTGCCGTTTATAAATTGGCCGACCTTGGCTGACGTCCTTTACATAGAGCAATATATTTAAGCAAAATTTATTAAGCCATTCAGTGTGTCACATTTGCTTTATTATTTTTTTTAATGAATAATTTCAACATTCCCGCAACTAGCCTTTGCGGCGTTCTCTTTTGACTCTCAGGCTCTTGCGAAATACTACTGCTGTGAAATTGAACTAGCTTCAAGTTGCTTCAATTTCCTGCTGCTCCCTGTAATCTTGTCGTACATGTCAGTGTGTCTTGTTTGGTAATATCGCCTCACATTGAAATCTTTAAAAACAGCAACTGTCTCTTTGCAAATGAGGCAAGACACAGTTGTTGTGTATTTTAGTGAAGAAATAGTCCAATTTCCACCTATCCTTGAAGCGTCGGCCGTCACAGTCAACTTTTTTTTGTTGATTGTCGCCATTTTAGAAAATTAGAAGTAGAGGGTCACACGGAGTAATGTTGCTTAGCCCTTAAATCCCTGCAATACGAAGCAATTATCAGAGAATCCCAAAATTTGAAAAATAAGGTCCTAATGAAACTTTTTTTCAAATTTATGAAAAGAAAATTCAAAATGAATATGTGTAATTTTTTTTCTAATGGAACCTGTAGATGCATGTGTTGACTTGCATCCATCATTTTTTTTTTCCAAAAAGAAATGTCAAAATTCTAAATTAGTGTGAAAATCATGAAATTTTAAGTGTATCAAATGTGATACATTTGGCAATAAGGGTTTGAAGTGCTACTGCCTTTTAGTGGGTAAATGAGGAGCAGCATTTCGTGTGTAAGCTGGTTGCAGTACTGCTGACCAATTTATTAAGTCTGTGTGCGGGCCAGATGTTACTGATTTTATGACAGAGGCTGGGGGCCGGATTAAATTTGACCACGGGCTGCATTTGGCCCCCGGGCCGGACTTTGGACATGTCTGATCTAAAGTCATCCTCTGAAGAGTCTCCAACATCCAAATTATGGGTAATTAGGTCTTCCAGGATTTGATGGCAAATTATTTGCGTTGTCTAGTTATTTAAATTGGCAAAAAACATAGTCTATATTGCCACAATGTAAAAGATGTAGTGCTGCAACAATTAATCGAGTAACTCAAGTATTCGATTAGAAAAAAATATTCGAATTAGATTTTGCTGCTTTGAGTATTCGTTTACCGTAATTGTAATGGTATATTTTGAAAGTGTTTGATTTTAGTTTTATTGATTTGTGTGGATACACTGCCCTCTAGTCTGCCTCATTTCACATGGCTGAATCCAGCTGCTTCCCACATAAGCTAAGGTGTTGTTTGAGCTAATGTTTTTTTAAATACATTCATAATTTAGTTTGTAAGTATATTTAGCCTTTTTTTTTTTCAGGGAAAATGTGTCTGAAACATTTGTTAAGAGACTTCTGGGGAAAAAAAAACATTAGCATTTTGTAGCATTTAAGCTAGTGGAATTTTTCTATTTAAGTTAGCAAAAAAAAAATTTCCAATTAAATTTTGTTGCTTCGAGTATTCGTTTAATTAAAGTTGCGTTGTAATGGTTTATTTGGAAAGTGTTTGCATTTAGTTTTATTGATTATGGTGGATACACTGCCCTATGGTGTGCCTCTTTTCACATGGCTGAACCCAACTGCTCCCTGTTAAGGCCAACGTAAGCTAAGTTTTTGTTCGCGCTGTTTTTTAATGCATTCCTAATTTAGTTCATAGGTATATTTAGCCGTATTTTGTGGGAGTATGTGTCTGAACCATTTAAGAGCATGGGGAAAAAAAAAAAAAAAAAACTAGCATTTTATAGCATTTAAGCTCGCTGACTTTTTCAATGCAAGTTAGCCAACTGAACTTTTGTTGTACATAGATCCTCATTTTTTAGAAAAAATGTATACCGTTTGAGGCTCAGCTCAGGTATTTTTAATTTTTCATGTTCCTTATCCGATTACTCGATTATTCGAACTAACTAGTCCATCGATTAATCGACTACTAAAATATTCGATAGCTGCAGCCCTAAAAAGATGTCAGATTTCTGACCATGCTCCAAATTTCCAGTCAAAACTCAGTTTCCAAAAAATACTGTAGTGTCATGTAATTGAAACATTAACATACCGTTTAAAGCATTTGTCTTGTTGCTTTAATGTTGGTAACCCACAATGCATTGCTAACTACAGTTATAAACTGTTTAACACAAAAACGGTATTTTAGTGTTCAAAATTGGCCGTAAATTTACAGCAATTTTTTATAGTGCAGGGTAGTAGGTGGGTCCCACACTTTTTCTCTATGGCGTGGCTCCCGGGGCGTGACCTCCCCGCTGCCTGGGCTGCCGGCCGCAGGAGTGGGGGGAGGTCGGGGCTCTGATCTCGCGTCGCCACGTGGCGGCTCCTCGGCATTCTCCTGCTTCCGCCTTCCCCTCTCTTCTCTGCTGGGGTATTCGCCCTGCGCTCCGTCGCGGGTAGCTAGCCAGATGCCGGTGTGTCGACTGGGTGTCGCCTGCTCCGGCGGGGAACCCTGTCCTGCCCTGGGCTTGGTGGGCCGTTGGGGGTCCAGTGGTATGCCGTGCCAGTTGGGGGGCTGTGGCTCGTGGGCCGGGTGGGTGGTGGGGTGGGCGTGGGGTTGGTGGTGTGTCCCCTCTTCCCATCCCTGAAGGCCGGTTGATGGGGACGTGGGTGGCCCGGGGGACCACCCTGGATCCCTGGGGGTTGACAATGGCTCCTTTGCCGGGCTGCGACAGGAAGGATGAGCTGCGCTGGCTCTAAACGCCCGCCCTCCCTCCCTGGGCTGGCTGGGTTGGGGCCATGGCCGTGGGGTGGTTTTCCCTCGTCTACGTGGCTGTCACATGTTTGATGGGGCTCACACACGGCTGGATGTGATTGGGCAAGCTTGGGAGGGGGGCCTCGGTGCCGGGATTGGCAATGGGGCAGCGTATGGTCGGTTGCCAATGGCATTACACTCACAAGTGATTCAAACGGTTACTGGTTTCTAGATCACAGAGCTGATTTGTGTACACTCCACCCCTCCCAATCACTTATCTTATAGACACCCCCCCTTCTTCATCTAGCTGACGATAGCCTCAACATATTCATAGTTAGTGTAGGCTTTCAATGTATTTCTTGTTGTTGTTTGTGCTTTTTTCTTTCTTTTCTTTCCTTCTGTTCCCCCATAACCCCTTCCTGTTCACTGCTTTGTCTTAATAAACAAGGTATCTTGAATGATCACAACGGGAATATGTCATACTCTCAATGTGAAACATTTCAACTGTTCTGTCCAACCGAACACTTAGACTTCCATTCTCCGTGTCAAAAAGCTGAACAGGGCACGTTTAATAAAGTATAAAAAAATAAAATAAAAATAATACAATTTAAAACATCTTTGACTGTCCTTAAAAGTGCAATATAAATCCAGCGCATCATTAATCATATAGACGTCCAATCCATTTTGACTGGGAGGGCAATCAGTGGCCGAGAAATGAATAAATAGTTATAATAGTAGTGGTAATAGTCATAGATTTGTAGCTGAATTTGTCATATTGCCTCTCCTGGTTTTTATGTTTCAGTTCCAGAAAGCATGCGAGTTACCAGCCTGCTCATCTGTCAAGGACTATTGTGGGTCGGCACCGCCCAAGGCTTCATTGTCACTCTTCCTGTTCCCAAACTGGAGGGCATACCAAAAATAACAGGTAATCTCGACAAAAATGCCTTCATTTCACGTTCCCTAAAAATATAGTTTCCAATACAACAGGTCATTCCTAAAATGACTGTCATTCACACTTAAACAGGCCAGTCCTGAAAACAAAATTTAAGCTTAGCTCATGTCTAGCAATCACAAATAATTGCCCAAAAATCAATTCAATGACCAAAAAGGCTTATTATAAAGAAGAACAGATTATTCCGATACAAAAAGGTCAAATCTCCACAGGAGATAATTGTATAGCCCCTGACTTAAAAACTCAGTTCATTATTATCACTTACTGAGCAAGCTAGCATAACTCAGGCTAATGACAGAGCTCATGATGTTACAGATGTAGTTAAGTGTTTATTATTATCACTTCCAGAGCAAGCTGGCATAACTCAGGCTAAGGACAGATTTCATGATGTTCCAGATGTTTGTCAAGATAATAATCAGAAAAGGACATGTTGTTTTCCAAATTAAAGATCACCTCTAGGGGGAAAAAAAACGGTCATTCTTAAAATAATAAAACACTCCAGAAATGACAAGAAAGCAACTGGCGGAGTATTCTTTTCTAAACTTAAGTGTGGTGGGTTCGAACACCCGTCCTGGTGATCATATCGAAGTGTCTCTGATCATAAAACCAAAACCTGTTTTGCTCCTGAACCTACGGCGCCCCTAAAGGGACATCTGCAGAAATAAATTTAAGCAATATGGTGCGGACCAGAAACTATCTGTTAGCCAATTGTTGTAAACATTAGGATTGTATAGCATTTAAGCTAGCGGCCTTTTGCTATGCAAGTTAGCCAATTCTTGTAAACATTAGCATTATTTAGCATTTAAGCTAGCGGACTTTTGCTATGCAAGTTAGCCAATTGTTGTAAACATTTGCATTTTATAGCATTTAAGGTAGTGGACATATGTTATGCAAATTAGCCTGTTGTGACAATGCAAGGCTGTTGTGACAATGCAATTCTATAATGCTCATGTTTACCAGATAATTTCTGGTGCATTTAACATATTAATGTCACACTGCTGTTGCCATAGTTGTGTGCTCCCTGTGGGTGTGGTTATACAGTAAAAAGGAACCTCTGTGATGAGTCGTGTGCACATGTGATGAGAAGCACACTGAATGAAGAAGTGTTGTTCCACTCAAGTCTCAGCCCTAAATGTACTTTGATTGAGGAAGTACTGTACATAACTGTGCACACTAGAAACAATCTGGTGTACACAATACAATCTGGTGTGCACCAGATTGCTTAAGTTTTATTTCTGTCGATGTCCCTTTAGCGGCTCTGTATAAACTGCATCTTCAGTAGGTGAATGAAGAGATAGTGTCAAAGCACAAAGATTACCTAGAAGGTAGAAAACTTTTATACAGGTGAAAGACTGTTTACATTCCTAAAAGAAGAATAGAATAGAATAGAATAGAACACCTTTATTGTCATTATAGAGAGTAACTAGAGTAAAGCGTCGCTAATATAAAAACAAAGGTTACACTGTACACAGATTGGGACTAAAGTGAATAAGTGACTAGAAAGTGGTGATGTAGTGATAATATAACAGTGGGTATTTGACAATTTACAGTACTCGGACAAGGAATGAGATGGCTGACTTAGTTCAAATGACAGTTTGTGCATAGATACAGTGGGGCAAATAAATATTTAGTCAACCACCAACTATGCAAGTTCTCCTACTTGAAAAGGTTAGAGAGGCCTGTAATTGTCAACATGGGTAAACCTCAACCATGAGAGACAATGTGGGGAAAAAAAAATAAAATCACATTGTTTGCTTTGTCAAGAATTTATTTCCAAATTAGAGTGGAAAATAAGTACTTGGTCACTACAAACAAGCAAGATTTCTGGCTGTCAAAGTGGTCTAACTTCTTCTAACGAGATCTAATGAGCCTCAACTCGTTACCTGTATCAATGGCACCTGTTTTAACTCATTATCGGTATAAAATACACCTTTCTACAACTCAGTCAGTCACACTCCAAACTCCACTATGGCCGAGACCAAAGAGCTGTCGAAGGACACCAGAGATAAAATTGTAGACCTGCACTAGGCTGGGAAGACTGAATCTGCAATAGGTAAAACACTTGGTGTAAAGAAATCAGCTGTGGGAGCAATTATTAGAAAATGGAAGACATACAAGACCACTGATAATCTCCCTCGATCTGGGGCTCCGTGCAAGATCTCACCCCGTGGCGTCAAAATGATAACGGTGAGCAACAATCCAAGAAGCACACGGGGGGACCTAGTGAATGACCTACAGAGAGCTGGGACCACAGTAACAAAGGCTACAATTAATAACACAATGCGCCGCCAGAGACTCAAATCCTGCACTGCCAGATGTGTCCCCCGGCTGAAGCCAGTACACGTCCAGGCCCGTCTGCGGTTCACTTGAGAGCATTTAGATGATCCAGAAGGGCACTGGGAGAATGTGTAATGGTCAGATGAAACCAAAATTGAACTTTTTGGTAGAAACACAGGTTCTCGTGTTTGGAGGAGAAAGAATGCTGAATTGTATCTAAGGAACACCATACCCACTGTGAAGCATGGGGGTGGAAACCTCATGCTTTGGGGCTGTATTTCTGCAAGTGAAAATCTCCTTCCAGCAGCAAGGGCATTGAAGATGATACTTGGCTGGGTCTTTCAGCATGATAATGATCCCAAACACACAGCCAGGGCAACAAAGGAGTGGCTTCGTAAGAAGCATTTAAGGTCCTGGAGTGGCCTAGCCAGTCTCCAGATCTCAACCCCGTAGAAAATCAGTAGAGGGAGTTGAAAGTCCATGTTGCCCAACGACAGCCCCAAAACATCACTGCACTATAGGAGATCTGCATGGAGGAATGGGCCAAAATACCAGCAACAGTGTGTAAAAAGCTTGTGAAGATTAAAGAAAACGTTTGGCCTCCGTTATCGCCAACAAAGGGTACATAACAAAGTATTGAGAAGAACTTTTGGTATTGACCAAATACTTATTTTCCACCATGATTTGCAAATAAATTCTTTAAAAAAAAATCAAACAATGTGATTTTCTGTTTTTTTTTTTCCACATTCTGTCTCTCATGGTTGAGGTTTACCCATGTTGACAATTAAAGGCCTCTTTAATATTTTCAAGAGGGAGAACTTGCACAATTAGTGGTTGACTAAATACTTATTTGCCCCACTGTATTGATGTAACAGTGCAAAAACGCTATAGAGTAACTGCAAATATTGCGAATGCAGTACCCAGATCATACAGTACATAGACTGAGGCAGATATGTGAGAACATATTACTGAGTGAGATGCATGTGACAGTGTTATAGCATTAGCAGTGCAATGAAAGTGACATTATAGTGCAAGATAATAATAATAAAAAAGTAGTTTTCCCAAATAACTACAAAATAATAGTAACTGGTTATTCACAAAACAAAAGACCCATGAAATCCCCCTTATACGAGGTGACCTCCTCATCTGAGTGCTTTCACCTGGTCCAGGTAAAGGCAGAGTCTCCCTGAATGCCCACTGCGGACCGGTGGACTTCCTGACGTCCATCACCAGCACTTTGTCCCCGAACCTCCTGAAGAGGGACTCGGTAGCTGACGGGCCGGACTCTGCGTGCGGGGGCGAGGATCCCAGTGACGCGTCCTCCCAGGAATCCCTGCAGCAGCCGGGTGAGGGCCGCGCGCGGGGCCGCGGTGTCCTGCTAAGGTACAAGCTCCGCTCCACATCTGGACTGCCCGGGCGCCCGCTGACGGCTGACGAAGCGTCCGACTCGTCGCTGGAGTCCCTAGAGCACAGCGTTGAGGACGGCTCTATCTACGAGCTCAGCGACGACCCCGAGACGTGGGTGCGGGGGCGCCCCTCAGAGAAGGACGGCAGGGGCAGGGATGGGGTGGTCTCGGCCGCCGTGGTCTCTGGAGGGCGGGGCTTCCGGAGGCTCCGAGAAGGTGCTCCCGCGGCTGCTCGGACTGGCGGGGATTCCTTAGAGAACATTCTTATGGTTTGGCAATTGCCTTTGACTGTTTAATTTATAACAACATACTTAACTTCTAGTGAAATTACATAGCATTCCAGATGAATAGTATGTTTACTCATCTTGGCAGAAAGATGTGATCATAAGGGAAGCACTTTGCCTTGTTTTTAGCGTTGTTGCCATTGCCCAGCCTCAGAATAACAACTGAATTTTCCCACATATCACAAAACATTCTTATTCATAGAAACAAGTCATTACAGAGTAACAACAATTTCCCAAACAGGCAAATTGCACAAAAACTGGTATTTACCAAACAGTCGATTAGCCGACAATTTTTAAAAAACTCAGTCTTTACAGTTTGTGGTTGCTGATTTCAAATCTGTTATTAGTTTTTATTTCCTGTATGCTTTACTTTTCCTGCAATTGGCATTTTTGTTATTCTTATATAGTGGTACCTTAAGATAAGAAAGCTTCGGTGCAAGAAAAATTCATTTTACGAAAAGTTTTTCGAAGCTTTTCGCTCAATATTCCGAAGAATTGTTCATCAAACAAAAGATAATACGCACTCTAATAGATTATTCCCACTCGCAACAATCCAATGATGTAACTATGTTTGACTATAAATGTAAACAAATAATTAAATATACCGTAATTTTTGGACTTTTTCCCTTCATTTTGAATCCTGCTATTTATAGTCCAGTGCAGCTTATTTGTTGATTTATTTGGGTTAATAGGTAACTTTTTTTAAAGCAGTGTCATAAGACTGTCATAAGACCGTCATAACTATGACATGACACTATCATCGGTATTACTGAATGCTTATGTCATTAACTTATTTCACTAAATCCATTTATGTCTACTTTGAATATTTTACATCCATTTAAAAGTGACACAATTTGCCAGATAACACTAAATAACATCTGTTATAAACCTTGCTTAATGCTCATGACAGTGTCATGTCATAGTTATGATTGTCTAATGACAGTCTAATGGCGTCACTGTCAAATAAAGAGTTTAACAAATACCATAACTAGCAATTAATGAAACAACTGGAACAGTAACTGAAGAAATATTAAGTACAGAACATGTATTTTGATTGTTTTGATTTGATTGATCTGTAGCGCTGCAATGCATGCTAGGAGGCATGTAAGACGACAACAGTTTTGACAGCAGGTGGCAGCAGAGGTTCACTGTCCCCCCCAAGGGAGCAGTGAAGGCCAAATGAAGCTTCTTGAAGCAATGAAGCTTTGTAGCCAATTGGTTCAAAGCTTCATGGTGGTTCATTTGGTCTTATGGTAGTCTTATGATGTTGCTGTCAAATAAATGGTTACCGGTTCATATCTTTTGGTATGAATACCCGATAATACAGTGAGGGCAGCTGCGGCTTACCATCCAGTGAGGCCGTTTTTGTGCCAAATTTGGTGGGTGGCGGTTTAAGTTCAGGTGCGCCTTATAGTGCGAAAGTTATGGTACACACCACAATGTCCTACACTATGCTCATGTATATGAAAACAACATGAAGCAAACAGCAAGATGAAATAACAAGCAACGGCTACCAAAGTTAGCTCGTCTTTTAGCACTCTTTGTTTGCTATGAGCTCCAGTCGTCATGTGATAACGTCTGTAGAAGAGCTGGAACCTAACAAATTAGATCAGGGGTCTCCAAACCGGTCCTCGAGGGCCGTTGTGGGTCATGGTTTTTGTTCATACTGACCAAGCACAGACCTTTTAACCAATGTGGTTTCTACTAAAACAAGCAGCACCTGACTGCAATCAACTGATTACACTTATAAAACACCAGATTGGTGAAAAGGTTTGGTCTTGTTTTGTTGGAGTAAACCCTGCACCCACTGCAGCCCTATGTGGAATATTTTGGAGACCACTGAATTAGATACACTTAAGCACCACTAGGGGGGTACAACAGACAGGCAATCAAAGGACATGGCGATAAATTTAATGTGATGTTTAAGTAGAGCTTGGAACGAATTAGGCGATTAAAAAAACATGATACGAAAGCCACTCCGGAACAAACTACTTTCTTATCTTAAGATTTCACTGTGTTAGTGTTATTTAATGCAGATTCGTCATATTTTCACCGAGAACTAAATCAACTTTTCAGTCCTTTGCATAGTTACCGTACTGGCCCAAATATAAGACGGTGTTTTTTGCATTGAAATAAGACTGAAAAAGAGGGGGTCGTCTTATATTCGCGGTCTAGACATTATACCCATTCATGACGCTAGATGGCGCCAGATATCATTGACGCGATGTTCTGTCATGACAGATCTCAGCTACTCTCAAGTTTAACCAGTTTGCATTATTTTATTGCTATGTTTTTCCTTATTCAGATTAGTTTCAAGATTACAGTTACAGTTACACTTCACTTTGATAGTTAATGCAGATATTACAATTTTGTTGTTTTATCACAATAGATTGGTTTATTTACATATCAAAAACCAGGAACCATTCATTTACGAAAGTGATTGCACATTAGTTTACATATTTAAATGTTCAGATATTAAGATTTGAATGAGGCAAAATAACATGATTTTTCTTTCAAATATATTGTCATAATCATATGTTTCAGTTGTACTGTAATTATTTTCTGTATAAAAATTAATTTGGTGTTCAAAAAGTCTTTTTTCAAACTTGAGTCTTGAGTCGTCTTATATTCGGGCCAATACGGTATATATTTTTGAATTGTTTTCAACATTAGCTTTTCACCGTTGACTAATTTTAACATATCGTCACAATGTCCTTATTGTTGGTCTCCCGTATCTGCAGTTTGTCTAAAACATAGCGTAACGTGTTACTTTGTAAGTGACATTATATCAACAGGTAAAAATGCTCAAAAATCAACAGGAATATAGTTATACCAACTATCTCAGCAAAGCTAGCATTGCAATTTATCCCAAAATTGCATTTTTTAGTTTTGCAACATAATGCTTTTTGGGTGTTTTTTAAGTGCCAGCTATATACCCACCACTTTGTTATAGTATTGCTGTGCAATAATTTTGCATTGCACAACAAAAATTGAAATCTTGATTTGCACAAAAGGTCAGATTTGAATTCAGCACCACCCAAATTACGTCAGAACAACTGCAGGTAGTCCCCAGGTTACTACGTACTCGACTTACGCAATTTCGACTTTTCGACGCCGGAGTCTCGTCCGCCTTTTGTCTCTGGTCTTTTTAATTTTTTTAGTCACACAAACTACCTAATTTAAACTTTACTTCCTTCGCTTTGACAATTTGTAAAGCTATAACACAAATATGTACACGTCTGTTCGAAACGACACACATTTTAACAATAACACACACGACACAAAACAATTGGTGTTCAAACGTCCTTCTAGCTGCTCTGCCCCCCCCCGGCTTTGGAATTCACCACTACCCGACCTCAGGAACACCGACTCACTCCCCCTTTTTCAATCCAAACTCAAAACTCACCTGTTCAGACTAGTGCTGCAACGATTAATCGATTAACTCAAGTATTCAATGAGGACAAAAAAAAATTTATATTCAATTTTGCCGCTTCGAGTATTCGTTTATTTAAAGTAACGTTGTAATGGTTTATTTTGAAAGTGTTTGCATTTCGTCTTATTGATTTGGGTGGATTTACTGCCTTCTAGTATGCCTCAATTCACATGGCTGAATCTAGGTGCTCCCTGTTAAGACCAACATAAGCTAATTTTTGTTTGAGCTAATATTTTTTTTTAATTCATTCGTAATTTAGTTAATAGGTATGTTTAGAATATTTTTGTGGGAATATGTGTTTCAACCATTTAGAGCATTGTAAAAAAATTAGCGGACTTTTGCGATGTAAGTTACCCAATTGTTCTTTTGTTGTACATAGATCCTCATTTATTTATTTTTTTAATACCGTTTGAGGCTCAGCTCAGGTAATTTAATTATTCATTTTCCTTATCCAATTACTCGATTATTCGAATTAGTGGTTTATCCATTAATCGACTACTAAAATAATCGATAGCTGCAGCCCTAGTTCAGACTCGCATATCCATAATAAACCCTGATTTCTTTGTGTTTTACTGTTCTGCTAATTATTTTCATCGATTAGTATTTTTTTTCGTTTTAAATGTTCTATACTAAATTGTTTTTAATGTTTTTAGTCTTTCATTTTTCTGATTGTTTTTTTAAATGATTGTATGGTGACCTTGAGTGCCAGAAAGGCGCCGTCAAATAACATGTATAATTATTATTATTATTAAATTCAGTAGATTAAATTAGCCTAATTTGCTTCACAAAAGTCTGCTAGCTTAAATGCTAATGCTAACGTATTTACAATTCTAGTAGCAAATCGCTCTCATGTCATTCCACAAACAGTAGCTCTAAACTTAATTACAAATGAACGCACAAACATATATTAGCTAAAACAACTTACAGCCTAAAGTGGGCCAAACCAGAGCGTAGCTATCCTTTCATCCATGTGAGACGTCTGAGTGGTCCTGTAAGGAAGCATTATTGAACGTCCAGCAAGATCCAACGCTGCCACTAGAGGGCAGTGTATCCTCCACCATTAAACAAAATACAAAACATTTGGACTTTTTGGATAGTTCTTTTGATTTTTTAAAGGGATAATTCCGACGTAAGTGTAAATTCGGGTTTCGTCGCCAACATAGGAACGTAACTCATTCGTAACCCGGGGACTAACTGTATGTTGACCCATGTTCTCATTGCAACAGCTACACTACTTATGAACTAAGAAATATCTAAAAAGAACGTTATTTATGAAAGGTAAATGAGGAAGGTAAAACCCACTTGAAAATATTAGAGAGGCCTGTAATTGATAACATGGGTAAACCTCAACCATGAGAAACAGAATGTGGGGAAAAAACCCAGAAAATCACATTGTTTGATTTTTAAAGAATTTATTTGCAAATCATGATGGAAAATAAGTATTTTTGTCAATACCAAAAGTTCATCTCAATACTTTGTTATGTACCCTTTGTTGGCAATAACGGAAGCCAAACGTTTTCTTTTACTCTTCACAAGCTATTCACACACTGTTGCTGGTATTTTGGCGCAGATCTCCTCTAGTCCAGTGATGTTTTGGAGCTGTCGTTGGGCAACACGGACTTTCAACTCCCTCCACAGATTTTCTATGGGGTTGAGATCTGGAGACTGGCTAGGCCACTCCAGGACCTTGAAATGCTTCTTACGAAGCCACGTCTTTGTTGCCCTGGCTGTGTGTTTGAGATCATTGTCATGCTGAAAGACCCAGCCACATCTCATTTTCAATGCTCTTGCTGATGGAAGGAGATTTTCACTCAAATTCTCTCGATACATGGCCCCATTCATTCTTTCCTTTACACGGATCAGTAGTCCTGGTCCCTTTGCAGAAAAACAGCCCCAAAGCATGATGTTTCCACCCCCTTGCTTCACAGTGGGTATGGTGTTCTTCGGATGCAATTCAGTATTCTTTCTCCTCCAAACACGAGAACCTGTGTTTCTACCAAAAAGTTCTATTTTGGTTTCATCTGACCATAACACATTCTCCCAGTCCTCTTCTGGATCATCCAAATGCTCTCTAGCGAACCGCAGACGGGCCTGGACGTGTACTTTCTTCAGCAGGGGGACACGTCTGGCAGTGCGGGATTTGAGTCCCTGGCGGCGCATTGTGTTACTGATAGTAGCCTTTGTTACTGTGGTCCCAGCTCTCTGTCGGTCATTCACTAGGTCCCCCGTGTGGTTCTGGGATTTTTGCTCACCGTTCTTGTTATCATTTTGACGCCACGGGGTGAGATCTTGCATGGAGCCCCAGATCGAGGGAGATTATCAGTGGTCTTGTATGTTTTCCATTTTCTAATAATTGCTCCCACAGTTGATTTCTTTACACCAAGCGGTTTACCTGTTGCAGATTCAGTCTTCCCAGCCTGGTGCAGGTCTACAATTTTGTCTCTGGTTTCCTTCGACAGCTCTTTGGTCCTGGCCATAGTGGAGTTTGGCGTGTGACTGACTGAAGTTGTGGACAGGTGTCTTTTATACCAATAATGAGTTAAAACAGGTGCCATTAATACAACTAACGAGTGGAACTTCTTTAGAAGAAGTTAATACTTATTTTCCACTCTAATTTGGATTTTTTTTTTTTTTTTTTTAATCAAACAAGGTGATTTTCTGTTTTTTTCCCCCACATTCTGTCTCTCATGGTTGAGGTTTTACCCATGTTGACAATTACAGGCCTCTCTAATCTTTTCAAGTAGGAGAACTTGCACAATTGGTGGTTGACTATATACTTATTTGCCCCACTGTATATCTGATTTAATGTTATTTCATAACTTAAATCATTGGTTGCCATTGACGGTAATTGACGTTTGGATATCTACTAGTGACCAAAATGAAAAAAAAAAACAAAAAAAAAACAATTAGCATCAGAGGGTTAACAATTCCCACTCCAAATGGATTGGACGTCTATTGCAGTCAATGGCACTGATACATGATCATTCAAAGCTAGACATCCCAGTTAAAAACAAATGTCGTTCATATGAATATATAAGGGAAACCCTTTCTTAAGCTTTGTTGGTGTTTGACAAACAGCTTGAAATGTGCGAGACCGCCCCCTGCAGGACAGGTGTTGGACAATGCTGAAAGCGTACGATTTAAAGCAAACGGGGCGAAGACTCGCCAAATTTGTGAAAGTGAACCATGAGACTCCACTAAACTTTGTTGCACATATTTGTAATGCTCATCTTTTTGTTTACACTAGAATGCTTTGAACGTGTAGCACTTATGTGTTGTAGGATTTTTTTCTTTCTTAGGAAAAAAGATGACTTGGATTTGAAATGTTCTTTGAAAGTCCCTTGAAGTGAAAATAAACATGTTAACAACTGCGGTAACTAAATGAGGCTTCCAAGATTCTGACAAATGTGGTGTATTTTTTCCCCCCCAATCCCCACACCCTCCTCGCTTGGCCAGCGATCTGGAGGGGACCACAAAAATCTTTTCACTAGCACCCCACTTACACACACCCTATTCAAATTCAAAGTCCTGCTACAAGTATTCTTTACCTTGGTTCCTTTTAGAGCAACACTAGGTAACTTCAGTTTTGGTTGATCATATACGCGGCCATCAGTTGACAAGAAAACCTCCCCAGACTTGGTGCCACACCTTCCCTCTGGAGTATTTAGGAGGCCAACCCATAGAGCGTGACTTTCACTATTCACTGTGATAAACTCAAACACGCTGTGTTCTAACGCCGGATTTAGGTGGAAATAGGAAGGTTTTACTGCATACAAGCAGGCAGTAGTGTCTCAAGAGTGATTTGGTTGACGATTCAAGGTAGCACCATGCATGCATTTTGAAACATTGTGAATACAATGAAATGAATGGGAAAAAAATAGCTTTATTATATTTATTGATAAATATTTACATAAAAAGAATGTTACCTGCCCTTTTTTTTTTTCTTTTATTGATAAATATTTACATAAAAAGAATGTTACCTGCCCTTTTTTTTTTTCTTTTAACCAAGAGTCTACACTGTTTTACGTTCATATCTGCAGAAATTCCGCAATTTAAGCATATATTTGCAAGAATTTTCAACTTAAAAAGCTCTTTGGTGACGGCCGCCATGTTGGATTAAACAATACCACAATTTTGGCTTGAAATATTCCCATAAAATGAATGATAACTGCCTGTTTTCTTCTTTTAACCAAGAATCCAGACTGTTTTACATTCATTCTATATAAATTCCCCAATTTAAGCATTTATTTGCAAGAATTTTCAACTTAAAAAGCTCTTTGTTTCATGAAAGCCGCCATGTTGGATTTAACAATACCATAACTTTGGCTTTAAATATTCACATAAAATGAATGATAACGGCCCGTTTTCTGCTTTTAACCAAGACTGTTTGACATTCATAACCATAGAAATTCCGTGATTTAAACATTTATTTGCAAGAATTTTCAACTTAAAAAGCTCTTTGTTTCGTGACGGCCGCCATGTTGGATTAAACAACACTGTAATTTTGGCTTGAAATATTTACGTAAAATGAATAACTGCCTGTTTTTCTGCTTTTAAAAAAGAATCTAGACTGTTTTACATTCATATCTATATAAATTCCCCAATTTAAGCATTTATTTTCAAGAATTTTCAACTTAAAAAGCTCTTTGTTTTGTGTCATGTTGGATTAAACGATACCGTAATTATTTAAATTATTAATTATTAAATCAAATTATTAAAAAATTGTTTACGTAAAATGAATGATAACCGCCCTTTTCTTTGCTTTTAACCAAGAATCTAGACTGTTTTTATGTTCATATCTATAGAAATTCCGTATTTTAATTATTTATTTGCAAGAATTTTCAACTTAAAAAAGCTCTTTGTTTCGTGAAAGCCGCCATGTTGGATTTAACAATACCATAACTTTGGCTTTAAATATTCACGTAAAATGAATGATAACGGCCAGTTTTCTGCTTTTAACCAAGACTGTTTGACATTCATAACCATAGAAATTCCCCAATATAAGCATTAATTTTCAAGAATTTTCAACTTAAAAAGCTCTTCGTTTCGTGACGGCCGCCATGTTGGATTAAACAATACTGTAATTTTGGCTTGAAATATTTACGTAAAATGAATAACTGCCTGTTTTTCTGCTTTTAAAAAAGAATCTAGACTGTTTTACGTTCATATCTATATAAATTCCCCAATTTAAGCATTTATTTTCAAGAATTTTCAATTTAAAAAGCTCTTTGTTTTGTGTCATGTTAGATTAAACGATACCGTAATTATTTAAATTATTAATTATTATATCAAATTATAAAAAAATTATTTACGTAAAATGAATGATAACCGCCCTTTTCTTTGCTTTTAACCAAGAATCTAGACTGTTTTTATGTTCATATCTATAGAAATTCCGTATTTTAATTATTTATTTGCAAGAATTTTCAATTTAAAAAAGCTCTTAGTTTCGTGACAGCCGCCATGTTGGATTAAGCAATCTCGCAACATTTTTACAGAACACCAATTGTGGGAGCGTTCCCGACGTCGTACCTGCAGTTAATTCAAACTCATCAAGACTATTTAAATCCAGGCGATCCAAGAGAAGGGTACACCTTGTACTCTTGAATTTCGTGCATTTGCTAGCTTGTTTGTCTGCCGCCCTTGTTTTGAAATCCTCTACGTTGTGCTGGTATTTGAGTGTATTTTGTTTCTTATCGGCTCTCTGCCTACCGCTTAGGTTACTATTATTGATCCCCGTCGACCTACTGTAATGGACCCTTTGTGTTCTTCCCCCTTTTCCGCAATCGTGTGTATTTTTTGTTTGCTTTTAATAAAATTAACCTCTGGTTTAAATACCCCGCTGATGAGATTAGCCGCAGGTGCGACCAGGTAACACTGCCCACACTCTGTAATGAGAACACAATCTGATAGCAGCCGAATGTGACAGTTTTGTTTTTCTGGCTTTGTAAAACTGACAAGTAACTATTACATTTGAAGCCAAAATGCTCGTTCACAAGCGGTGGCGCCCGTCTGAACGTCTCTGCTAGTACACACGCTGCCGGAAGCCAAATCCGGGCTTTTCTGCGAGGCGTCTAACGGCGAAGGTTACGGCGCTCAGCATCTCCACCTCAAGTCTTTACTTAACCTTCCCGCCGTGTTTGGCTTCCCACCTTATCCTTTCATCACCCGTCTTTCTGCGGGAATGGTTCCGCCAACGAGACGCGTAAAGCTGCCTCGCCGGCTGTCATCTAAATGTAAATGCGCGTGGCAAACGTATATACGCAGATTTATGTGCCACGACATCCTTGTGGTCAGCGTGGAGGTGTTTGGGCTTTTCTGTTTTTGCATTCTCGCCGATGAAATATGCATGATTCCGCAAAAAAAAAAAAAAAAAAACCAACAGATGCTACCTTGAACCATGTGCTTATTTCTTTGGTGAATATGTCAACATTTGCCTTGGTGTCTTCTTTTGTTGTATTTGCTAACATCTTAGACATACTGAATGTACTAATAATATTAATAACTGAAGCTGAAAATATCTGTTTTTCATGTTTTTTTAGACAAATGTTTGCTTTATAGCTCTGCGCATCTGTATTGGACATTTGATCGAAACATTGAAGTTAATGGGAAAAAGAAATGGCAGACCTCCACCTTCATTACAATTATAATTCATTAAACATTTTGAAAAAAATGGCACATGCCAAAATGAATTTTGCCACATACCAAAAAAAAAAAATTAGCCACGTCAAAAAAAAAAAAAAAAAAAATGCCACATGGCAAAATACATTTTGCCACATACTTAAAAAAAAAAAAAAAAAAAAAAAAAACACATGACAAAATGAATTTTGCCACATACCAAAAAAAAAAGGCACAAACAAAAAAACAAAAAAATGCCACATGGCAAAATTCCTTTTGCCACATACCGCAAAAAAGGCATATACCAAAAAAATGCCACATGGCAAAATCCATTTTGCCACATACTAAAAAAAAATTCACATGGTACATTTTTGCCACATACCAAAAAAATGCCACATGCCAAAATACATTTTGCCAGATACCAAAAAGGAAAATGCCACATGGCAAGAAAAAAATGCCAATGTACATTTTGCCACATGGCAAAATCAATTTTGCCACATACCAAAAAACAATGCTACATGGCAAAAAAAAATGCCACATACAAAAAATACATTTTGTCACATGGCAAAAAAATGCCACATGGCAAAATCAAATTTGCCACATGCCAAAATATATTTTGCCATATGCCAAAAAATGCCAAATGGCAAGAAAAAAAGCCAAATGCTAAGGTACATGTTGCCACATGGCAAAAAACAGCCACATAGCAAAATCATATTTGCCACATACCAAAAAAATGCCACGTGCCAAAATACATTTTACCACATGGCAAAAAAATTCGACATGGCAAAATGAATTTTGCCACATACCAAAAAAATGCCACAAACAAAACAAAAAAATACCACATACCAGAACAAAGGAACATACAAAATAAATGTCACATGCCAAAATACATTTTGCCATATACCAAAAAAATGCCACATGGCAAGAAAAAATTCCAAATTACATTTTGCCACATGTTGTAAGGTTAGAACTGACCCCACATGTATTATTAAGTGAATTATTTTCATTATGCTGAGACTTACATTTACCCCTTTTCACTTGCTGAATGTGCCAGTCCATTTTTACACCCTCAAACCCACGTTTGATTAGCTGATGACTTACACAACATGTCGAAAAGAAGCGAAATTAGAAGCTTGATTCGGCCAGGAGCAACAACCTCTGAAAGTAATGTAAAAAGATGTCAATGTTGTGGAGGTGGGGACCACACCACAAATATTGCAACTGAAAGTCCGACCTGCATCAGAGTTAGCATAACATTAAACTGTGTGAATTTGCTAAACTACAAAACTCCAGTAGGAAGCTGCTTAGAGAGAAATGTCCTCCTGTATGTTTTCGACCGTTAGCGTTAATTAAACTATCACCTGAACCAATACATATGAAAGTTAGTATGAGTAAATTCAGATTTGTTTTGCATTATCATTTGGCCTATCAATTAATTAGGTTCATATTCATGAGAAATGTAGCCCTGAACTCTGTCCACTCAATCTGTTTGGTCTTATTAATGTCCCATCCCCACCAAAAAGTGTACATGCAGGTTATGCTGTTATATTGTCCACACCAATGCTGAGAGCAAACCTACGCCCTTGAAAGAGTATTGAAAAAGACTCTAAACAGTGAAAAGACCTGAAATTCGGGCTTTTTTTTTCAAGCATAGTTTACTTTCTATGTACCATTACTTACAGTATGTCGAGATACCACTGCACTTGGTTTGTACATTCTAAGTTGAATTCTGGTTATTTAAGAGAAAATTAGTTGTTTCTGGTCAGTGTTATATTTGAGAGCCCTTTTAAATTTTGTTTTAGTCTTTAGGACGAAAATACTTATTAGTCATTGTAATATTTTAGTTATTTCAAAATGTGTTCGTCGATTTGAGTGGACTCGCTCAATTAAACATTTAATACCGTATTGGCCCGAATATAAGACGGCCCTGATTATAAGACGACCCCCTCTTTTTCAAGACTCAAGTTTGAAAAAAGATTTTTGAACACCAAATTAATTTTTATACAGAAAATAATTACAGTACATCCGAAACAAATTATTATAACAAACTTTTTGAGAGAAAAAGCATGTTATTTTGCCTCATTCAAATCTTAATATCTGAACATTTAAATATGTAAACTAAAGTGCAATCACATTCGTAAATGAATGGCTTTTTGAAATGTAAATAAACCAATCTATTGTGATTTAAAAAACAAAATTGCAATAACTGCATTAACCATCAAAGTGAAGTCGAACTGTAACTACTGCGCCTGGAGAAGGAACCTTTTTATGCACTTTCTATTTTAAGCACTTTATTAATCTTATCGAGAGAACTTTTTTTTTAATATATATTTTTTGGTGTGATTTTACAATCTTGTAAATTTTCTAAAGATGGTTTTACCTGTTTTGATGGAATGATTTATTATTATTTATTTATTTAATATTTTAAGCACTTTTTAGATTCTGTTTTTTCCGGTGTGGTGCCCTGGGGATTCCTGACCCGACACCTGGGAGGGGGAGGGGTGGAGCCAAGGAGGGGGGGGACTTATCCTTTTAACAAAGAAATTTTAGTAGTATTTATGTTTTTTTAATTAAATAAAAACTGGGTTTTATGTAATAGATAGCTTTTATATGATTAATTGCTGGGACCAAAATTCTTATAATTAATTTTACTTTTTTAGAATTTTATTTTTAATTTTATTTTTTAAGCAGGGCTTTTAAATCATTAAGATTATTTTCTAGGAGGATCATTGAATGTAATTTGTGCCAGAGCATTTCCCATCTGATATGGGATGGCCCCTTAAAACATCTAACTGGAACTGTAGACTTGAAACAAATCTGAATAAGGATAAAGGTGTTAATAAAATAAGGCAAACTTGTTAAACTTGAGAGTAGCTGAAATTTGTCATGGCAGAACATCGCTTCATTGATATCTGGCGCCATCTAGCGTCGTGAATGGGTATAATGTCTTGACCGCGAATATAAGACGACCCCCACTTTTTCAGTCTTATTTCAATGCAAAAAACAGTGTCTTATATTCGGGCCAATACGGCAATAAAGACAGGCATTTTTCGACGTTATTCTAGTTTTTTAAAAATCACATTATGAATGCGGCACAGTGGCACAGCAAAAATTGTTTTTTTTACAACACTTTTTTTGGTCTTGGATCGGGACTCAAAACCCTAACCCGACCCCTTTTTTATAATTGAAAAATAATAATGTCTTTTTATTTAATGGAAATGGTTCTCGTGCCCATGCATATTGCCGTCTAAGACAGTTATTTTCAAATACTACCTAAGCCTAAACCCAAACCTTGTATCAGCAGATTCCCAAATCGGGTGACTCGTACTGGGGTGCAAAAATATGTGATCGGGACATTGCTAAAAATAACACTTTGACTCTCAACGTAACTGACCCCCGTAAAATTTATTTCATTCTCTCCAACAAATTTAGTTCTTATATTATTCATACATTTCCTGGAACTTACAAAGCATCATTCAAAATTATTTCAAATCGTATACATCCAAAGACCTTGAAATGACAAAAGATCATATATCCCAAACATTCAGATCGACTTTTTCCGTGCTCAACAATTTTATTCAGCAACTTCCAATCGAAGAAAGTTGATATGTTGCCATGGTAACTGAACTTTAGAATCCGCACGGAGCTGTCAACTCTCATTGAGGTTCTGCCTGAGCAGGAACTGAGCCAAAAATGTCTGCCTGACAAAATAAAACACCAGAAGTGGAATTGGGTTTCAAGCCAGAATTGGACATCTATTGCTGTCAATGGCGACAAATGACTGAAAATATGATTCCTGAGGCTCACCTTAATCGGATCAAGCCGCACCGCTTTCAAGGTCCTCTCTCTTTATCAGCACACACGCCTTAGAAGAGGCACCCCGTATTTGCATCGGCTTTCATTTCCGCAAGCTTGCTTGCCAGCGCAACCGCGATAAATAGAACACAAACACACACCGTACGACAAAAGAAATGTTGCCGTGCATTTGCATAAAATAATGGTGAGGATAACGCACACAAAGGCTACCTTGCCTCCACTTATCGGCCTCCATCAAGTAAGCAAAAAAAAAAAAATCGCAAAGATGTACAGAAACAAACATACATGGTATAGGCTAAAAGTTGTTAGATTATATTTATTCAAAAAAAGATATAAAATTATCATGAAATACAGGTAACCACATATTCAATTATTATTAGGGCCCAGGCATCAATTAGTGCGAGAGCCCTATTGTAATGCAAAGTATTATTATATGGGGCTTTGCCTTGCAAACGACATTGCAATTGACAGCCACATATGTCGAATTTACCATTCATTTTCAATGGAAGTAAAACATAGGTCAACATACAGTGGGGTAAATAAGTATTTAGTCAACCACTAACTGTGCAAGTTCTCCCACTTGAAAATATCAAATCTCTCAACCCTGAGAGACAAAATGTGGAAAAAAAAAAAAAACAGAAAATCACATTGTTTGATTTTTAAAGAATTTATTTGCAAATCATGGTGGAAAATAAGTAATTGGTCAATACCAAAAGTTCATCTCAATTCTTTGTTATGTACCCTTTGTTGGCAATAACGGAGGCCAAACGTTTTCTGTAACTCTTCACAAGCTTTTCACACACTGTTGCTGGTATTTTGGCCCATTCCTCCATGCAGATCTCCTCTAGAGCAGTGATGTTTTGGGGTTGTCTTAGGCAACACAGACTTTCAACTCCCTCCACAGATTTTCTATGGGGTTGAGATCTGGAGACTGGCTAGGCCACTCCTGGACCTTGAAATGCTTCTTACAAAGTCAGTCCTTTGTTGCTCTTTTCACTCAAAATCTCTCGATACATGGCCCCATTCATTCTTTCCTTTACACAGATCAGTCATCCTGATCCCTTTGCAGAAAAACAGCCCCAAAGCATGATGTTTCCAACTCCATGCTTCACAGCGGGTATGGTGTTCTTCGGATGCAATTCAGTATTCTTTCTCCTCCAAACCCGAGAACCTGTGTTTCTACCAAAAAGTTCTATTTTGGTTTCATCTGACCATAACACATTCTCCCAGTCCTCTTCTGGATCATCCAAATACTCTCTAGCGAACCGCAGACGGGCCTGGAGGTGTACTTTCTTCAGCAGGGGGACACGTCTGGCAGTGCAGGATTTGAGTCCCTGGCGGCGCATTGTGTTAGTGATAGTAGCCTTTGTTACTGTGGTCCCAGCTCTCTGTAGGTCATTCACTAGGTCCCCCCGTGTGGTTCTGGGATTTTTGCTCACCGTTCTTGTTATCATTTTGACGCCACGAGGTGAGATCTTGCATGGAGCCTCAGATCGAGGGAGATTATCAGTGGTCTTGTATGTCTTCCATTTTCTAATAATTGCTCCCAAAGTTGATTTCTTTACACCAAGCGTTTTATCTATTGCAGATTCAGTCTTCCCAGCCTGGTGCAGGTCTACAATTTTGTCTCTGGTGTCCTTCAACAGCTCTTTGGTTTTGGCCAATAGTGGAGTTTGGAGTTTGACTGACTGAGGTTGTGGACAGGTGTCTTTTATACCGATAATGAGTTAAAACAGGTGCCATTAATACAGGTAACGAGTGGAGCCTTGTTAGACCTCGTTAGAAGAAGTCAGACCTCCTTGACAGCCAGAAATCTTGCTTGTTTGTTGGTGACCAAGTACTTATTTTCCACTTTAATTTGGAAATAAATATTTCAAAAATCAAACAATGTGATTTTCTTTTTTTTCCACATTCTGTCTCTCATGGTTGAGGTTTACCCATATTGACAATTACAGGCCTCTCTAATCTTTCCAAGTAGGAGAACTTGCACAATTGGTGGTTGACTAAATACTTATTTGCCCCATGGTACCTCCAAATGTCCCATTCATTTTGAATGGCATTTACATTGCATTGAACTGATATCAACAAGACGTGTCCCTGAAATGTCCCCTAATCAACCTGGGCGAGTCTTAGAGCTGTATTTACCACAGCAAAGCCCCATAGTCATTTCTCCAGAAATTGCAGTTTTTTTTACTTATCATTATTTCTTCATGGCAAAAGAAACAGCACAATTTAAAGTCCTTATCATGCTCGAACATGCGGCTTGGCGTAAATTTTGATAATTTTCGACCATGCGAAAAATAGTAACAAAATGGCTCAACATCGCCCCCTTGAATTTTTCAAAGAGGCCTGATAAGTTTTTTCAATGGTGAAATTTGGGGAGTCAATAACTTGTGCAACACCGCTCCAAAATGTCTCTTGCACCCATATTCCAAACCCAACAGGAACTCGGGTATTTTGGATTTAATGTGAAATTTATATCGAGTTACAGGGGTCCTATCTGAGACATTGGCTCCTAGGGAGTAAGCTGGATCCTCCTCAAAATTGGCGAGACTCTTCATGAGACATTTGATACCTAAATTTATGAAAATGGTGGGTTTTCCTTCATGGGCCTGACCTGGGCGGGGGCCAATGTCAACCTTTATTTGACAACACGCCAAATTCAGTAAATGACTAATAATTCCCTGATCCAAGGTTCAGTATATTTCATATGAGAGGTATCCCAACCTGAACACGACTGCATTAAAATATTAACCATTAGGCCTGGCGCTCCCTGCTGGAAACAGGATACGCCTTTTTTACAAGACAGGCTCCTAGCAGGCACCATTGACTCGCGCTAGCTTAGCCACTCCGGAGCCCTGAAAGGAACAAATAACTGACAAACTGCTCGAAATTTGTTGAAACCAACTCCACTGACTGATTAACAACCCACTAACTGTACGATTAGCCTTATGTCAAAAAAATCTGAACCCCCCCCCCCCCCCCCAAGGATTGAACACAGAGTCAAGATGACACTGCATTACGAGGTCATCAACATGTTTTGCCCCTCCCACCCCCACACACAAGCCAAATTCCACCTACGACTGTTGTGCTTCTTTGACAAAGTGTTTATTACTGCATGTTTCAAATGGTCCACTTCCTGGATGTTGAATGCTTATTAAAAAATAGTCAGCGACTCCCTTTCACAGTAGTAGTAGGTAGTTAATGGACCACCATCAATATAGAATGCTAGCGATGTAAACACACAGCAACATTGTTCCCATTGCATTCATCTCAGTCTGAAGCGAACCAAGAAAAAGAAGGCGACGCACCGCGCGTGGGCTCATTAAGATTGATTTCACCACTTAATTCAAATAAATGCGCAGGCAGGGAGCAGTTAAGAGCGTTAGTTCTTCGAAAGCTATCGGGAATCGATGCTTGCGCTGACACTTGTGATTTTTTGTCAAAACGCACTCGCCAGCTCGCGCCGAGTGGCCCACGGCGGCCGGATCCCCATTTTGCGTTTGAGTGAGGAGAATTATGGGACGTGTTAGATGTTGGAAACAGGATACTACAAACTTGGGTGTAGTTTCGGTGTAGACAAAATTAATTTTGCCGTGTAATATTTGATTTGATGGGGAAGCAGATGTGGAAATTAGAAGGTAAAAAATATATCATTTTGAACATGCTTTTTACTCTCGCTTCACTCAAACCTCTTATCTCCCACACTCTTGTTACTGTGTTGCAGTGACGGCGAAGCGACTACGGCAGGGGTCCCCAAACTACTCCACATTTGGTCCGGCCCCCTGAACAATAGACCCCAATCACATGACATCACAACTCCGCCCCCCTGACTGGAGCCGCCATATTGTCCGTCAGCTCGTCGTGTTAACACATTACTGCTATGTACATTGCTGCGTGTTTTTCTTCTCGTTAACATTAATAATCAAAATGGCGAAGGCGTGTGTGACGGTTGGACTTGACGTTCTACCGCATTCCGAGAGACCCGAAGAGGAGAGCGAGATGGACTGCTGCAATTCGACGAGAAAACTGGGCACCAAACGATCACCACAGACTACGTAGTAGTCATTTTATACCTGGTAAGATGCATTTAATATATATTTAGAGGGTTTTGGGCTGACAACCACAATTAAGATCATTGCGAGGCTAATCGCCGACAACATACAATTTCAAATTCAAGATGTTTATTTCTTCCGCCATCATTATTTTTTGAATAATATTTAGCTGGTACCAAGTGAAAGAAGCTGGCCTCGTCTACGGATCATCAGTTAAACAGGGGTGTCCAAACTTTTTGCAAAGGGGGCCAGATTTGGTGTGGTAAAAATGTGGGGGGCTACCTTGGCTGATTTACGTAGAACAATATATTTAAACAAATTTTAGCAAGCCCTTCTGTGTGTCACATTTGCTTTATTATTATTATTATTTTTTTTATTCATAATTTCAGCAATCTCGCCTTTGTGGCGTTCTCTTTCGACACTCGGGCTCTTGCAAAATACTGCTGCTGTGAAATTAAACTAGCTTCAAGTTGCTTTAATTTCTCGCTGCGTATCTTCCCTGTAATGTCGTACATGTCAGCGGGTCTTGTTTGATAATATCGCGTCACATCGAACTCTTTGAAAACAGCAACTGTCTCTTTGCAAATGAGGCAGACACAGTTGTTGCGTATTGTATTGAAGAAATAGTCCAATATCCACCTATCCTTGAAGCGTTAATTGATTGTCGCCATTTTAGAAAATTGGAAGTAAAGGGTCACGCGGGGTAATGTTGCTTAGAGTGCTGCTCTTAAAGTTTTTCAAAGTTTCGTGAGAATAGGCTGAGTTTCTGTGGACAAGATAGTTGTAGATATCAGGGTAGCAGATGTCAGGCAGAGACGGCGAAGACACCGGGTCGAAAAATATCGATTTAGGCATCAAATATGGATCTGGCGAATGGATAGACTGAAGCTTTTCTACATAACGCCTTTTATGAAACACATCCAATGAGTTTACAGCGTCTGAAAGCACCGGGGCTTCCATGAATTGCACTATAAATTGCACGATAAATTGAGACCATTGAGAATACGGACACACAATGACGGACAATATGGCGGCACAATACAGCGACACGTCATTGTGTGACGTTGGTGATTGGGATCTGTACCAGAGAGCATTTTGAATTTTTTTTTCTTTCTCAATAGTGTTATCTATTTCCTTGCCTTTTTCTGTGAAGAACTCAGAGAGGGTTATTTGGTTATTATCTATTCAATTAATAGTGTTATTATTATTTATTATTCTTATGTTATGTTATTATTTTTATTTTATTTACTTTTGTTCCGTGAAGAATCCAGAACGGGTTATTTGATTGTGGCTTTCTGAAAAACAATAATTTTTTACATTTAGGCACTCCTGCAATCGTCACACTTTTTCTGTTACAATCTGACCCCGGCCCCTCACCAGAGAAGGGAAAAGTTAGGTGGCCCTCACAGGAAAAATTTTTGGGACCCCTGGACTACGGCGTCAATGAGCATTCGATAGTTCTGCGGCGTTAATCTGTAATTCACCGCCAAGCGGCATTGTGTTTGTAGGGTTTTGTGGGACCTTTGACGACTTCAAGTAGCTCGCTATCAAGGCGGAGTTATGCTTCCACGTCAGACCTGCGGCGTCAAGGAAGACCCGATTTACGACCCTGCGCCGTAGCCTGATGTGCTCCTATTGAATTTTCTAACCCTACCGTCACGTCGACGCATATGACGTGGCGGAAATGGACTGTGACTGGTCCGCTCAGACTGTTGTTTCCGGTTCAGCGCGAAATCACCGCCATTATCAAACATGATTTTGATACACGCAAAAAATGGACCAAGCCGACGAGAGTATCAACGAAGAGCAAGTACGACAACTTCTACAATGTCTCGTCAAGACATTATGAAGATTGCCAAATGGGAAGCAATTCGTGGGAGGAGATTGCTGAAAATACGGGGCTGGAGGTCAGCCAGCGATTGAATAAAAATAATGGAAGGACCACCGAGACGAGTGTGTGTGCGTTCGGAATCGAATGTCCACACGAAGCGGGGACCCAGTCGGCCAAAAACTACCAGCTTTTTTATCACTTTATGTCGTATTTTTGGCACTTCATCATTTGTTGTGTACATATGTTTGCTGTGAGTGTGACTTATTCACGTGTCACACTTCAAGTATATGAAGAATAAAGCACAAGTTTGGTGTCAAAAGAGTTGTTTTGATGTTTAATTTTCCACAATAGACAGTTCACACTCAGATACATCATCACTAATTGAGAGTGCCTGGGGGCTTTTATGATAACTTTAACATCAAGGCTTCCAACGCAGTTTGGGAAGTTCCATAGCTACTAGAAATCTGCTATGGCTTCCCACTGGCGGGTTGTAGGCCAAGGCAAACAAATCAGGCCGGAGGGCTTTGCAGACCTCGGACAAAATGCTGGAAGCAGTGCTCGACGCCAGTTTGAAGCTAGCCGCCACAGCTTGCTGGTTTCCACCGGAGGCTAGAACTCTCTGCTGAAAATCCATTTTAAAGCAATAAAACTGACCACTGGAGGGCAGTAGCGCATTTGGTATGACCCGCAACCCGATTCAACTGAACGAACGGCCGGGGCGCCAGCGGAGGACGACTGAATGGATGACCGGGATGCTAGGCGCTGGACGACCGAGCAGAACAACCAGGACCACCAGTGCGGCTAACGATGCCGTTGAGTCCGTGCTGCTCACCGGGCAGGGCCCACGCCGCCGGTGCTCGGCCGCTCGTGTCCCCCGCTACCCTCCAGTGTCCCGCGACTCAGCCCGAAACGCGCATGGCCAAACCAGTTCCCCCCCCAGGAACACAACATGCCCCACATAATTCCCCAGGCGAACTCCGCCACGAGGCAGTGGTCACCACAAAAGAAAGACAAAAAAAAAAATCCATATTGATGAGACAGGCGGCGATGAGGGAAAAGTTTATCCCGTCTGCCGACACAGCCGCGGCCACAACAGCGTCATCTCTCAGTTCAATAGTTTAGTTATGTGTAAATAAATTGTTATTTTGCGATCAAAAGTTCCATTTGTCTTGTTGTTTGTTATTTTGTTAAAGGAAAACAGATGTTTGGGATGTCACAAAAAGAAAAAAATAGCTGTATTAAAGTAAAAGTTATGTTTGAAATGTATGCTTTTACAAAAAGCTCAATTTCTCTGTTTTTTCATCAGAAATTGGAAAATTGCTCAAACTGAGCTTATTTTCTCATGCTGATTTCTAAAGAATGGAAAAAGATATGAACTAACTTTTTTTTCCTGCTGAAAGAAGAGAGTCTAATCTTTCTTTTGGTGGGTTTATCTGTGTTTATATATGTTTATATAGCAGTAGAACAGAATTTTCTGTGGGCCTTGCAAAATCGGTCTAAATCCAGTAAAACGGCCAGGAGCGAAGGGGGTTGCACCAGTGAAAATGGCTGGGAGTGAATGAGTTAATAGTCAGTCAATTGTTTCATTAGCGTGTTACTAAGATGCTAATACAAAAACTCAAAATCCAATTGCACTGAGGCCAAGTAAAGGCAGTTGTGTGTTAGTTTCTTGATTTGCGTATGCTAGGTCAACTCAATAATACGTATGTTACTTGATTTGTTGTTCTTAACAGTTGTGTGTACAAAACACAAAAATGTCTTTAGTTTGATTGCTACCCCTCTAACATTGTGTTCGAAGCGTATATCACCACAAAAGTTTTGTCCAAAGCGGGCAAGCGGCCCAAAACGAGAGAAATATCTAATCTGGCACGGCTCCCGCCATGTCACAGTTTAGTAAAGATGTCAGTGCCGGGAACCTGCTTTCTTTGGCTATTTGCTGAGTCACTGATCATTTTCTGTCTTATAGACATCCTCCACTCCAAAAAATCCAAAGTCATTAGTCGGAGAGAAAAATAATGAAGTCAACATAGATGAATGCATAGTAAAATACTGACATTTGTCCAATCAAGTGGGCTTCTGTATGAACAAATGTGAAAACCTACATCTAATGTCCATATATTTGATCTTTGCCGCAGATAATGAAGTGCGGCAGAAAGCCGTGCACGCAATCTTCAGTTCTCTTCATCTCAAGGTTTGCACACGGAACGTCGCCAACTCCTCGACGACCTCGCTGCTCAAACGCACGCTTCCGTGTCTCCGACACGGAGAATTCATTTGGACGCTTTGTAGTGCCACCGTGTTGAATTATACATTCGCATTAACGCAACACCGCTCGCTTCGGTCCCTGTCGTGCGCACCGGTAGACTCATTAAAAACATTCGGGTGTCAAAGCTCGGACAAAGGACTGAGATTTTATATTACAGTGGTATGAAAAAGTATTTGAACCTTTTGGAATTTCTCACATCAGTGGCGCCTCCAGAAATTTTTCATAGGGGTGGCCAGATGGGGCCACTTAAAATCTTGGGGTGGCCAAAACTAAAAGCCATAATTTCAGGTTTTCATTATATTATTGCAGTAAAAAGGTCAGGGAAAAACTATCAGAAAGACTTAAGGACACGGCTACTGATATTCTTTGGTGTATTGTGTAATATTTGATGTTACTAATGATTTAATGTGCATAGTCTGTAACTGTCCAGTCAACATTTTGAGTTCCACAACAATTCTGTTTTATTGTGTTATGTATATATTAGGCATAAGGTGTACATTTAACTAGGGCTGTCAAACGATTAAAATTTTTAATCGAGTTAATCACAGCTTAAAAATTATTTCATCGTAATTCATCGCAATTCAAACCATCTCTAAAATACGCCATATTTTCCTGTAAATTATTGTTGGAATGGAAAGATAAGACGAATATATACATTCAACATTCTTACGTAAGTACTGTATTTGTTTATTATAACAATAAATCCACAAGATGGCATTAACATTATCAACATTCTTTCTGTGAAAGGGATCCACGGATAGAAAGACTTGTAATTCTTCAAGGATTAATGTGAGTTTGTATATTGTGACTAAATATTGCCATCTAGTGTATTTGTTGAGTTTTCAGTAAATGATACTGTAGCGACTTAACTGTTCTGCCCAAATGCATGATGGGAAGTGGTGCAACCATGACTGTGTGTGGTGGCTGCAAATGCTATATCTTCTCTGCGTTGGATACAATACACTACAGGGTGTTAAGAAAAAGATCAACTCCTGTCATTCTACCCCACGTCGCTTCCCGCAATATTTATAGTTGCTGTGGGAGAGATGACAAAGCTTTCGCCAATTAAAAGCACCATCTCAATGAATGCTTGTATCTACTCCACTCACTTGACACTGTCTCTTATCTCTGTATAGAAGTAAAACGGCGTTAATTGTGATAAATATTTTCACGTGATTAATAAAAAAAAAATTAATTACCGCCCGTTAATGCGATAAATTTGACAGCCCTACATCTAACAAAACAAAATAAATGCATTCATTTTGGATGAAATGCATAACTGATGCTACAACAATCTAACGATATACTGGCAAGCGGGGTGGCCAGTGGGGTGGCCAACCAATTCATAGGGGTGGCCACGGCCACCCCTGGCCACCCCCGGGTGGCGCCACTGTCTCACCTTTCTGCATAAAATCACCATCAAATGTGATCTGATCTTTGTCAAAATCACACAGATGAAAAAACAATGTCTGCTTTAACTAAAACCAACCAGACATTTATAGATTTTCTTATTTTAATGAGGATAGTATGCAAACAATGACAGAAGGGGAAAAACTAAATAAGTGAATCCTCTGCCTGAGTAGACTTAACGAGCAATTGAAACCCAATTTTTACCAAACAATTTAAGTCAGGTGTGTGCCCAATCACTGATGAGTGGTTGTGACGGCCCTGGCCATTTAATTATTGTTTTTTGAGACTTTTTCAGTCAGCTGATTATCGCCTCCACCAGCTGGCTACCTCCCCTTCCAACGTGATGTAAGCTGATCGACGCGGAATGGACAGACTATGTCGCCGCCGCTGATTGGTCACGAAAAAGGGCATTGACAGCATTCTTGCCGCTGTCCTCCTCGCCAACTGTTTGCTCGCCATTCACTCTCATGTGCTTTGATCGCTAGGTTGATACACTCTCGCTTTTTCGGTGAGATCTTTTGTGTTGGATCGTTTTTGTTCACCACTGTAAATAAGAGCACTGAAGCAGTAGGGGTAAGCTGCCATTTCTGTTCGACTCGTTTTCTCCTGTTTTGTTTAGAGTAGGAAGCTAGGGTAGTGGCTGTCTTTTTGTTCTTTCCTTTTTACGATCAGGGTTTAGTTAGCGGGTAGGGTTTAAGTGTAGATTCCTTTTGTTTGTTGTTTTGGCCTGGGCTTACCCTGAAGCCGCGCTTCTTCCACATTTTGTCTATATTGTTCATGGCGAGTTTGACTGTGTAAATAAATTTGTGCCACTTGTTAACTTGTGTGACTCGTTTTATGTTACGCCCTTAGCGAGCTGTCCGAAGGACGTAACAGTGGTTTAAATTTGCCCTGCCCACTATAAAACACACACCTGGTAAGAATTGTCCTGATGAAAGGCATGGTCTGATGTGCATCATGGCTCGGTCAAAAGAGCTGTCTGAAGACCTGCGATCAAGAAATGTTAATTTGTATAAAGCTCGGAGAAGCTACAAAACCATATCTAAAAGTCTGGATGTTCATCAATCGACAGTCAGAGAAGTTGTCTACAAATGGAGAGAGTTTGGCACTGTTGCTTCTCTCCCAAGGAGCGGCCGTTCACCAAAGATGACGCCAAGTGTTCCGCGCAGAATACTCAGAGAGGTAAAAAAGAACCTGAGAGTGTCTGCTAAAGACTTACAGAAATCACTGGCACAGTCTAATATCTCACACACGTCAACTATATGTAAAACCATGGCCAAGAATGGTGTTCATGGGAGGACTCCTTGGTGGAAGCCACTGCTGTCTAAAAGAAACATTGTTTCTCGTTTAATGTTCGCAAAAAGGCACTTGGACACTCCACAGAAGTTTTGGCAAAATATTTTGTGGACTAAGGAAACCAAAGTTGAATTGTTTGGGAGTAACACACAACATCATGTTTGGAGCAAAATTGGAACAGCTCACCAACATTAATACCTCATCCCCACCGAGAAGCATGGTGGAGGGAGCATCATGATTTGGGGCTGTTTTGCTGCCTCAGGGCCTGGAAAACTTGCAATAATTAATGGAAGAATGAATTCAAAAGTTTATCAGAATGATTTGCAGGAAAATCTGAGGCCGTCTGTCAGACAGTTGAAGCTAAAAAGAGGATGGATGCTGCAATGATCCAAAACACAGAATTAATAAACTTAAGAATGGTTTCAGAAGAACAATATACACGCTCTGCTGTGGCCAAGTCAGAGTCCAGACTTGAACCCCATTGAGATGCTGTGTCATGACTTAAAGACAGCGATTCATGCCAGACATCCCAGGAATCTGACTGAACTTTAGGAGTTTTGTAGAGAAGAATGGGCAAAGATTCCTAATTGATGTGACAAACTGATCTGCAGCTACAAGAAGCGCCTGCTTGAAGTTATTCCTGCCAAAGGAGGGCCACAAAATATTAAATTCTATGGTTTACTTACATATTTTTCCCCCTTCTGTCATTGCTTGCATACTATCCTCATTAAAATATGAGAACCTATCAATGTTAGGGTGGTTTTAGTTAAAGCAGACACTGTTTTTTCATCTGTGTGATTTTGACAAAGATCAGATCACATTTAATGGTGATTTTATGAAGAAATGTGAGGTTCAGATACTTTTTCATACCACTGTAGATTTATTGATTTGGGTGGGTACACTGCCCTCTAGTGGGACATGGCTGAATCCAGCTGCTCCCTGTTAAGATCAACATAAGCAAAGTTTTTGTTTGAGGTAATGTTTATTTAATGCATTCAAAATTTTGTTTGTAGGTATATTTAGCCGATTTTTATGGGAATATGTTTTTGAATCATTTAAGAGCATTGTAAAAAATAAACGTTTGCTTTTTGTAGCATTTAAGATAGCAGACCTTTGCTGTGTAAGTTTGCCAATTTTTCTTTGGTTGTACTTAGATTCTGATTTATTTTTTATACTGTTCGAGGCTCATCTCAGGTATTTTTGAGAATTTAGATTTTTTATTTTTATATGTTCCTTATCCGATTACTCGATTAATTGACTACTGAAATAATCGATAGCCGGTTGAAGTTATTGCTGCCAAAGCGGCAGGGGGGCACGGAATATTAAATGTGATCGTTCACTTACTTATTTTCCCCCTTCTATCATTGTTTAATAAAACCTATAAATGTTTGGATAGTTTTAGTTAAAGACGACACTGTTTTTTCATCTGTGTGGTTTTGACAAAGATCAGATCACATTTGATGGTGATTTCATGCAGAAATTTGAGAAATTCCAAAAGGTTCAGACACTTTTTCATACCACAATTTTTTTTGCTGCCACTGATGGCAATAGACGTCCAATCCATTTTGACTGGGAGAGGCGAATGAACGAATCCAGTCAAAAGAGATTGGACGTCTATCATCGTCAATGGCATTGAGTGAGTGTCAATTTTGAGGTTCAGAAACTATTGATGTCATCCGTTTTCAAAAATGTGAGTTTTGCATTTAGTCTGCAGAACCTGCCCTGAAAAGCGAAGCCAATCAAAGCCCATTCAAAACCACTGGCAAGCTCCCTAAAGACACAAAGTGGTTCTCAATTTGTTCTTTCACAAGGATTTCTATGAAGTTGTTTGTTTTTCATGCAACCAGCGCACCTGACTACTTTGTCAAATGATCAGTGTCGATCAAGAACTGCACTGATTCTGAATGAAACATCATTTGAGGACATTTACTAACATCTGTTCTAAATGATGGGCATTGGGCAAGTATACAATCGTGATAGATAACCATGAAAAACTGGGGTAGGATTTTGGTGTGCAGTTGTGTATTTCCCTGATTATACATTGTAGAAATGTGCAGCAAATAGGTTGATTTTTTTTGACGTAGTTGAGCCATAGACTTCACTATCAGTTGACAATATCAGTTTAGACATGGCGCCACAGCTTCCTGTTGGGGACCCGGCCAGGTAGAGCGTCGTGGCATTTTCACTGCGATAAACTCATACACGCTGTGTTCTAACGCCGGATTTAGGTGGAAACAGGACAAAGGTTTTAGTGTACACAAGCAGGCAGGAGTGTCTCAAGAGTGATTTGGTCAAGGATTCAAGGAAATTATGATATAAAATAGCACCATGCGTCCACTTTGAAACATTGTGAAAAAATGAAATGGAAATATTTACGTAAAATAAATCATAACGGCCCATTTTTGTGTGTTTTTTTTTGCTTTTAACCAAGAATCTAGACTGTTTTATATTCATATCTGTAGATATTCCAGGATTTATGCATTTATTTACAAGAATTTTGAACTTCAAAAGCTCTTTGTTTTGTTACGGAACCCCATGTTGGATTTTTATCCATACACAATAGCGTAACTTTACATTCAAACTAGAAACTGCAGATTCTGGAGAAATTATTCTGGGTCTTTGCATTGCGGCTATACAGATCTTAGCCCCGCCCAGGGCGATCAATAGAATGGACAAACATGCCCGTCAACGGCATTAACCCTTTAACACCTAAGCCTATTTTGGCCGAATTTGCATGCATTTGATGTTGCCTTTATATTTCAAAGAAAAAAATGTTTACAATGGCCAAATTGGGTCCCTTTTTTCAGGACACCTTGAACTTCATGTCTAAACTGTTGTTTTCTTCACTGACCAATTATAATCCACATTTTGGACCCAAAAAGACAAAAAAACCCCAAAATCTTTTTTCAAAATTTGTAATGTTGACGTCCCATTGACAACCAAACATGCTCGACCAACCGTTTTGAAGCTTGATAATATTTATTCAACTTGTTAGGATAAACATTCAATAGAAAAAAATTAGATTGAATAGTTTTATGTTTGACAATTCAACACAAACAGCAGGTATGGTCATAGGCGTTTTTGGCCTTTACACATACCATGGTCAAAACAGTCTATATAGTGTGCAAACTAGTGAGAAAAACATTTATATATATCATCTAACACAAAAAGGGTTAGGAAGATATCTCTTTGTGAAGTTAGGTGTTGTACCCATCACCTTATCAAAAGTATATACGTACATGCAATCAAGCTTCTCGCACACACATCTACATAAAAATTGAAAAGATTATAGTGAAGAAAAAATATATAACATTGAAAAAAAGTATTTTAAAAAATATTGACAAGTAGTTCAATTCAAAATTTTCAGGCATGCGACCCAATAAAGGTTTTTTTTTTTTTTTTTTTTTTTGCGCACTCAAAGCTTCTTCTTGAACAGGTCACGGAGCTGCGTCACACACAACGTCACACAGCCTACTCTTTCGCCGTTTGTGCTCTACTGTCACTTCTACTCGTCGAGACGCCGAATCATCAGAGGAAAACAACGACAAATGCGACTCATCTTCATCCTTGAGTTAATGAAATAATGCATTAGCTTGTGCTAAATGTAGTTTTAGATTCATTCTGCACGTTTCAAAGTCGCTCGCTCAAACCAACCGGTGTTGTGCATTTTTCGGCGCGACACCGGCCGCGGCTTGCTTCGCATGCCTCCCTTTCAATAGTTGGCGCCTCGCTCGGAAATTTATTAAAAATGATCACATTCGGTTCGTCCTTCCTGACATCACAACAACTCTTGGGATAAGTAGTCTTTTGTGCTGCTTGTGCTTTTGAAAAAGGACAAGAAATGATGGAAATATGGAGATGGATACATGGTCCATGCAGCGTTTTAATGCATATTTATGAGTGCAATAAAACTATAAAACTCAAATGACATTATCTCCCGTTTTTCTTGGCCGATTGACTTCAAATAAAAACTGGTGTGGACATCAACTTCCGCACTTTCAAACGAGACCAACCAGCAGCATGTGGGTGATGTAATTACAGTGTGACGAAGCTTCAAAGATGATATACGTAAATGCGTCGCTGCCGACACGTTCGGTCAAAGTAAATGCCATTGGAAATGAATGCGAAATTTGGACGTCCATGGCCGTCAATGGCAGCACCCTCCATAAGTGTCAATGGAATCGAGGAAGTTGGGGGGACACGTCCTATTGATATCTGGTCATTTCCTGTTGATTTGGGGACATTGTTTTTTTTTTGCCATTGAAAATAAATGGGAAAAATTTGGACGTCCATGACCGTCAATGGCATCGACTTACATCGGCGGCAATGGAATCCAATGCCATTAGAAATGAATGGGAAATTTGGACGTCCATGGCCATCAATGGCAGCACCCTTCATAAGCGTCAATGGAATTCGGGGAAGTTTGGGGGACAAGTCCTATTGATATCTGGTCATTTTCTCTTAATTTGGGGACGCTGTTTTTTTCCCATTGAAAATGAATGGGAAAAATTTTTGACGTCCATGCCTGTCAATGGCATCGATTCACATATGCGTCAATGAAATCTAAGTACATTAGCATCAATAGATTCGACATACATGGCTGTCAGTGGCATCAATGCAATGTCAATTCCATTGGAAATTCCATTGGAGGTGAATGGAAAAGTTCCCATTAAAAATGAATGGGAAAGTTTGGGGCAAATTTTCGGGGAAATGTAATTTTTTTCCAAAATTCTGTATACAAATTTTATGCCCCTCACCGTCCCGGAATTTTTGATGCCCAAATTATGTGATTTGGTCAAAAATTGTAGGACTAAATACATTTTGAAACTTTTTTTTTTTCTGGAAAATTTTCGGGACCGTTTGAACAATTCCCATCGTTCAACCTAAATAAGTTGTGATTGTATTAGAAAAATCCAAAATTTGCTTTTGTTGAGTAAAATTAAGATGATTCTGCATGCTTTCCTTAAGTATTAGTTTTCTGATGTGGAAATAGACTTATTTGGCTTAAGTTTCTTTGCTGAAGCCATCTCCACCCTGAACTGCCATGTGTAACCACATCACCCAATGTCGAATATTCATTTACATGCAATATTCTAAGTGCAATACTTACTCATGTGCGATACTAACTAGGGCTGTCAAAATTATCGCATTAACGGGCGGTAATTATTTTTTTAAATTAATCACGTTAAAATATTTGACGCAATTAACGCGCATGCCCCACTCAAACATTAAAATGACACCACATTGAAATGTGTACTTGTTGTGTTTTTTGGAGTTTTGTCGCCCTCTGCTGGCGATTGGGTGCAACTGATTTTTAAGGCTACAGCACCCATGAGCATTGTGTAAGTAATTATTGGCATCAACAATGGCGGGCTACTAGTTTATTTTTTGATTGAAAATTTTACAAATTTTATTAAAACGAAAACATTAAGAGGGATTTTAATATAAAATTTCTATAACTTGTACAAACATTTATCTTTTAAGAACTACAAGTCTTTCTATCCATGGATCGCTTTAACAGTATGTTAATAATGGTAATGCCGTCTTGTTAATTTATTGTTATAATAAACAAATACAGTACTTATGTACCGTATGTTGAATGTATATATCCATCTTGTGTCTCATCTTTCCATTCCAACAATAATTTACAGGAAAATATGGCATATTTTATAGATGGTTTGAATTGCGATTAATTGTGATTAATTACGATTAATCAATTTTTAAGCTGTAATTAACTTGATTAAAAATTCTAATCGTTTGACACCCCTAATATTAACGTGTAATATTCAATGCGTTCACTGTCCAACTGCTGCTACTCCACTCCTATTCAGATGTTCTATGTGCAATACTTACTTACGTGCAATATTAACGTGCAATATTCAATGCCATGCTGATATGCGGAGCTATTATACAGTGCTTAAGCGTGTGAACATATCACAGCTGACATCAGACTTTTCGATAGCGACTCAACCACGACCAGTCCCAGTCTTACTCATGATCAGCTTTGTTTAACCACTGCGTAGAAGTGTGTTATTGATTGAAGTGTGCTATCCAAGTGTATTTTTTACTTGATTGCAATCGTGTTTGGAAGTTAAATCCTCCTGCAGATGCAAGGATTTGAAATTATGCAAAGTGTAATGGGACACTGTGCGCAAATATGCAAGTATGGCGGGTACAGTGGTACCTCGACTTACGAACATCTCTACATACAGAATTTTCAGGTAACGATGTGCCTCAGCGGGAAAATATTGCGTCTTGTTACGAAAGAAATTTCAGGATACGAAAGGCAAAAATACGTATGGACTGCTGCTCGCAGCTCCCACAGTTTACTGAACGTAACATAATTATAGCTGCTCTGCCATTGGCTATTGCCTACCAAGATAGCAAAATATAACTGGAGCGGATATGGGCCAGATGTACTGCAAATTTCGAGAGCCTTTGGGAGCCTTTGATATGCATGCGGAGATAGCCCCTCTCAATCCCCTGCAGGGCCGGCCCAGGCCATTTGGGGGCCCTAAGCAAAATAATGCAAAGGGGCCCATATTTTTGGCCCACCATTTCGTCACAGTGTACTGTGAAACCCATACATGCAATCCAACCCATACGTCCATATTTTGTATATTAATCAGATTTTGTTGCACTGCATACTTCAAACTTCTCACCCCAAATGATTGTCAATACTTACAATAGATAGCGCCAAATCTTTTTCTAAAAGAGGAAAGAAAGAGGTTAAGGAAGAATTTTAATTTTTTAAGCTTGTAATCAAGCATCAAAACTCACAAAATTCAAATAAAGCAAACTGTAGTAAACTAAATAAATTATAAATTAAACAATTGCCAGATTGGGGCCCCCCTAGTGGTCAGAGGCCCTAGGCAGCTGCATAGTCTGTGTATAGGCTGGACCGGCCCTGATCCCCCGCAATGGAATTCTTCCACTTTGGAGGGAGGATTCAGAATTTTTCGTCTTCCCCTTCCGTCTTTGCCGACACCGCATGCACGCCAGGCAACTCTGCAACACAGTCATTTGTGTCGCAGAGTCGCCATGTAAACTGCCCCTCAGTATAGTCAGCGAAGAAATCAGTTGCCGAGCACGTGACAAGATTTTTTCTCTCGGTGTCTAAACAACAAGAAAATAAATAAGTGTTAACGCCATCACGTGACACCAGCGGGCACCTGTACGTCATCTCCTACAGGTCATTGTAGTCTCGTTATTGGCGAGGACGAATCTGTTAAGCGGTCATGCGATCATCCATTGAGGGAGCAATTTAACCACCCGCCGTCAACCTCTTAATCTCGGCCGACGAGCTTTTTGAGCCCCCCCGCCGACTCTTGGCAATCCTTTCTCTCTCTCTGATGATAACGATGCGCTGTCAAAACAGTCACTCCTCCGACTTGCCTTGTGGATTTACACTGGAGAATTTATCACCTGGCACGCCGGCTGGCTTTGCATTATTCACTGAGTGCGCCACGAGAAAAAGGAAGACGCAGGAAAGGCTTCTTAATGTCGATGTTGGGGGATTTCAGAGATGTAGTTGACGGGCTCGCTTTGTGCAAACAGGAAGTTCACGTGTAAGAGCTAGTGACTGAAACGCTTCCAATCGACATTCGTAACCTGGTTGTGTCAGTTATTAACTCAATGGCTTCTTTTGAAGTGAATTGCTGAAAATTCAAATGCGTTTGTCAGTGCCCTCCCGAATTGGGTTTAATAATATCCCTTGTTAGTAGTGGCGGTTCCTTGCATGAGCAGATTGGGCGGTCGCCCGGCGCGCCAAGTTCCTAGGGGTGTGCATAGATCGCGAAATACCACTAGAATGCACTGCTACATCATTTGATCAATGTAGCTTATAAATAGTTTCATCGAATCGATTTACTGACCTTGCAACTTTTCCACGAGGAGCCACCAGCCATTTTGTGGTGCTCATGAGGTTCAATTTTTCACTTATATTGCGTAAGCAGAAGAATAGGCTTCTAGCCACTTCAAGAGCAATGACAAGTAATAGCAGGTCATTAACTCATTCACTCCCAGCCACCACTTTCACCAGTGCAACCCCCTCGCTCCCAGCCGTTTTACTGGATTTTGACTGATTTTGCAAGGCACACAGAAGATTCTGTTTTATTGCTATATAAACATGGAACCCACCAAAAGAAAGATTAGACTCTCTTCTTTGAGCAGGAAAAAAATGTTAGTTCATATCTTTTTTCATTCTTTAGAAATTAGCATTAGAAAATAGCTTAGTTTTAGCAATTTTCCAATTTCTGATGAAAAAAACTGAGAAATTTAGCTTTTTGTAAAAGCATACATTTCAAACATAACTTTGACTTTAACACAGCTATTTTTTTCTTTTGTGACATCCCATACATCTGAATAATGTTTTCTTTCTACAAAATAATATAAACAACAAGACAAATAGAGCTTTTGATAGCAAAGTAACAATTTATTTACACACAACTCACTGAGATGACGCTGTTGTGGCCGCGACAGCTGGGGGAAACTTTTCCCTCATCGCCGCCTGTCTCTGCTCGGCGAGCAGCACCGACTCAACGGCATCGTCCGCTGCACTGGTGGTCCCGGTCGTTCTGCTCGGTCGTCCAGCACCTGGCATCCCGGGCGTCCTTCTGGTTGTTCTGCTCGGTCGTCCGCCGCTTGGCATCCTGGACGTCCATTCGGTCGTCTTCCGCCGCGCCCCGGCCATTCGTTCCATTGAATCGGGGATGCGGGTCTTACCAAATGCGCTACTGCCCTCCAGTGGCCAGATTTATGGATTTTCAGCATTGTGCTTTGGAGCTAAGTTGAATCAGAACCCAGAGATGTCTCTTGTAAAAAAAAAAAAAAAAAAAAAAAAAAAAAACGTAAAAGACGTATAAATACGTCTTTGGGACACTGAAACAATTAAAAATAGAACGTACATACACGTTTTTGGAGGAAACAAGTTAAATAAAGGCCATTTAAACTCACGTTTTCAAAAACGAAACTAAAAATATCACGTAACATCAAACTGCGTAGCATAACTATCAATTAATGAAACAACCGGAACAATAACTGAAGAAATAATTAGCACAGAACATGAAGTATGACTGTTATTTACATCTGTAACACTGCAATGCAGGCTGGGATGCATGAGGCATATAGGACGAGAACAGTATTGAGAAAGGTGGCAGCAGGTTCTCTGTATCTCCCAAGGGAAGTGAGAAATTGACTCAATATCAACCAGTGATGGCTTAATGAAGCTTCTTCAAGCAATGAAGCTTTGCAGCCAATTGGCTCATAGCTGGTGGTTCATTTGCTCTATGGCGCTCCGTTTTCGTCTCACAGAACAAGCAGACAACCTCAGAGCAGATGCTTGTTCGTGGGCAGACTGTCAGATTGTCTCACCGTGCCAATGTTTTTGGGTGTCCTTGTTGTTCGTGGGAGTCTTCAGAATGCACGTTGCGTTGCGACGATTGAGCGACCGCTTGAAAAACTTGTCCACTCCATGATGCTCACTGGGGTTCCTGATTAATAAACACAAAATAAATAACACATATTAAGAACCAAACTTTAAGCCCCATCCTCTCAAATAAGTCCAACCCTGCCATCCTCAGAGCAACCATCGTTTCAAGGCGCCAAATTTAAATAAGCAAGTTACTCTGCCCTACCCTGTATATCTCTTTCATTTTTATTGTTGTGTTGTTGTTTTTTAAACCAAACCATTAAAAAACAGTAGTCCTTTATCAGTCATTTTCCAAACAAAGGCAGATTTTTTTTATCCGCAGGCCGACAGGGGGCGGAAGTGTCCAGACCAGATCAAACCTGTCACAAGTGACGTTCCAGTTCAATCAACGAACACTCTCATAATCTCCTCCTCTCTGAAAAAGGCTGTTATTCCGTCAAGGCTAGCGTCGGTGTTGTACCTGCTTCCCTTAGAGGTCTTGTTAAAAAATAATTGGCTGTGCTTGTAAGCGCTATTCATGCATTCACAGGCCGCTGTCCCAGAATACGTGACACACTAACCTTTTCCGCACGTCGGTTAAATGGCAGCGCCATAAAAAAAAGGGAACTGAGGAGGCCACGCTTGCCTCTCATTTATAGAATGATTTCTTGCTTTAAAGGGGAGGCACAAGAAATATTTTCTCCCATCATTTTAAGATGAGAACCTTTCTGCTTCTGGCCAAGAGGGAAGTTAAAAGCTGTCTAAAACCTTTATTTTAAAACCACACTGACTTGATGTAGCACTAATTTGATACCATAAAGCTAGACTGAACCACAAATTTTAAATCACCATCGTTTGAAACCTTAACTCATTTGCTCCCAAAAACGTATAAATACATTCTATTTTTAATTGTTTCAGTGTCCCAAAGACGTATTTATACGTCTTTTACATTTTTTTTCACAAGAGACATCTCTTAAGTTCTGATTCAAATTAGCTCCAAAGCACAATGCTGAAAATCCATTTTAAAGCAACAAAACTGGCCACTGGAGGGCAGTAGTGCATTTGGTAATACCCGCAACCCGATTCAACGGAATGAACGGCCGGGCCGCACGGCCGGGGTGCCGGCGGAAGATGACTGAATGGACGTCCAGGATCATATGCCAGGCGGCAGACGACCAAGCAGAACAACCGGGAGAACGCCCGGGATGCCAGGTGCTGGACGATCGAGCAGAACGACCGGGACCACCAGTGCAGCGGACGATGCCGTTGAGTCCGTGCTGCTTGCCGAGCAGAGCCTGTGCTTGGCCGCTCGCGTCCCTCACACCCTCCAGTGTCCCGTGACTCAGCCGGAAACGCGCACGGCCAAACCAGCCAAACAAGTTCCCCAGGCGAACTCCGCCACGAGGCAGTGGTCTCCACAAAAGAAAGACAAAAAAAAAAAAAAATCTATCTTTATGAGAAAAAGTTTACCCCGGCGGTCGTGGCCACAACAGCGTAATCTCTCAGTTAGTTATGTGTAAATAAATTGTTATTTTGCTATCTAAAGCTCTATTTGTCTTGTTGTTTGTTATTTTGTAAAAGGAAAACATTATTCAGATTTTTGGGAGGTAACTAAGGGGCCGTTTACATGGTGTTTTTCCGAGAATACGATAAATTTCAAATTTGCATTTATATGGGCCCGTCTCCATTCGAACGGTGTTGCAATTCCGCATGAAAACGATGTCGTATTCATGCCAAGCCCTAGGGGGCAGTGCAGATTTACAAGGTGACAGCGAATGATGCACTTTAACCCCACCAAGCTCCTCAACCCAGAAAAAAAATATGCCTGCCCACTCGAAGCAATGGCATTTTTGTTTTGTTCAAAAAGGCACAAAAACGTTCAACATATTTAATTTAAAAATATTATAAAAACAGTAAATTAAAGCCGACATTCTGCCATATTTGCTGTTTGTAATTTTTAGTAGCACTGCTGCCCACGCCCAATGTGACGTGTACAAGTGCTGACGTTATCGGCGCGGTCTCACGGCGCGGGAGCCATTGATATGCATGTGGAGAAAGCCCCCCTCAATCCCCCACAATCGAAGTCTTCCACTTTGGAGGCAGGATTCAGAATTTTTCGTCTTCGCCGACACCATATGCACGCGAGGCCATTCCGCAACACAGTCACTGCATCTTTGTGTCGCAGAGTCGCCATGTTAACTGCCCCTAAAGCAAAAAATAGCTTGATTAAAGTCAGTTATGTTTGAAATGTATCCGTTTACAAAAAGCTCAATTTGTTTTTTCATCAGAAATTGGAAAATTGCTCAAACTAAGCTATTTTCTAATGCTGATTTCTAAAGAATCGAAAAAATATGAACTTACTTTTTTTCCTGCTGAAAGAAGAGAGTCTTTCTTTTGGTGGGTTCCATGTTTATATAGCAATAGAACAGAATTTTCTTTGGGCCTTGCAAAATCAGTCAAAATCCAGTAAAACGGCTGGGAGCGAGGGGGGTTGCACACTGAATGAGTTAATTGGCCTTAAACAATTGTTGCGAAAACTAATAATGGCTTATTGAATGTATTTGAAAAACTAACCATGTTTTAAGAGAAGCGAGAATCATACAGCGCCCATCATCCAGAATAGAAATGACAGGTTGACATCTTCTTCCATTTTGAACAAATCCCAGACATTAGGGTCCCAGGTCGGGATGAAGAACAGCTTGTTCTTTCCGCTGTCTGATGGACTCCAAAGTGTGTGACGAGCAGCTGGCAGTCTGTCACATTAACATTTTTTCTTGACTTTTGGAACCCTTTCATGTGGGAATTATGTTTTTTAAAAAAAAATTATATTCATATCAGGCAGGGTTCTCAAAATTGCTAAGCTAAAGAAATTTGGAACTCGATGTACGTTTCTGTGGAACTGTAGTTCAACTACTTACGCACGGCTCAATATGGGAGTATGGGAGAATGTTTGAGAAGTAAATCATACTTGGTGTAACTGTTGTAGTACTCATGTCGGTGTTGGTGCTGTTGTTGTAATCATGTTGGTGTAGCTGCATAGTTGTGCATGTGTGAGAGTATGATGTTACATGTGAAAGCAAGGACCGTATTGGCCCTAAGAGAAGACGGTGTTTTTTGCATTGAAATAAGACCGAAATAGTGGGAGTCGTCTTATACTTGGGGTCAAGACATTATACCCATTCATGATGCTAGATGGCGCCAGATATCATTGAAGCGATGTTCTGTCATGACAGATCTCAGCTACTCTCATGTTTAACCAGTTTGCATTGTTTTATTGCAATGTTTTTCCTTATTGAGATTTGTTTCAAGACGACAGTTAGTTAGACCTCACTTTGATGGTTAATGCAGTTATTGCAATTTTGTTGTTTTATCACAATAGAATGGTATATTTACATTTCAAAAACCAGAAGCCATTCATTTATGAATGTGATTGCCCTTTAGTTTACATATTTAAATGTTCAGATATTAAGATTTGAACGAGGCAAAATAACATGCTTTTTCACGCAAATATACAGCATCGTTAATCATTTGTTTCAGACGTACTGTAATTATTTTCTGTATAAAAATTGTGTTCAAAAAGTCTTTTTTTCAAACATGAGTCTTGAAAAAGAGGGGTTCGTCTAATAATCAGGGCCGTCTTATATTCGGGCCAATGCGGTAGTTGTGCATTTGAGAGAGTATGACGTTACATGTGAAAGAAAGTATGATTTACTTCTCAAACGGCCTCCCATAGATCAAATACACTGTACTCGATGTGACGCGGACATCGATGGAAAGCAACTTCAGAAAGAGCGTGTCCCGATGAAGCAAATTCATTTTATTTTGATACCTCAAAATACTTTCAAACTGTGGACATGTTGGCCGTGAGTCAGTAGAGTCAGCCAACGTGTTGCTTCTTGTCTGTCAGGCCGAGATGACGAGGCGGGCTCAACTGCGGAGTTTCAGGCAAAAACTTTTATTGAGAAAACAGAGGTTCTTCCGCTAGCATGCGGGGATGAGGAAAAATACCAACAAAAGGCGCTCCTAATGGAGGAATGAGTCAGGACAATCTCGATCAAAAACTCAAACAAAAGGCACTCCAAAAGGAGGAAAATTACAAACATAAAACGCTCCAACTGGAGGAATAAGCCAAGACAACTATGATCAAAAGTAAAATCTAGACAACTATGAATGCTGTGAAACCAGGCCGACGTGACTAACATGAGTAGTAAGACAATTTGGCACCAGACAGGGGAGATGCAGACTATTTATACACAAGAGGTAATGGGCAACAGGTGGAAACAATAGGTGATTAGGTGACAAGAGGAAGGGCAAGTGTACAGACACAAGGAGGGTGAAGCCTTCAAAATAAAACAGGAAATGACGTGACACAACTCCATGACGTGAAATTGTCGTGTTCTGATTACGTCATCACAAGGGGACCACGGTTCTTCACACTATTCGGTAAACTTTCGGTATTTTAACCGGAAATCGAAAATTCAATTTTCAGCCTAAAGTTTTCGGCGCAAAATTTTCGGTCACATCTCTAATTTAATAGCTACCTTGACTCCATTAAGATAAAGAAAACAACCCATTTAGACAGAAACAAAAATTACGCTAATTCAGAACGTGCTCAGGAATCGTCAATGCTGCTTGGCGTTGATACCGTAACGCTGCGTGACCTAAAGTAACTTTTAATTGACGATTCTATGGCAAACGCCTGCGACGGTTAAGTCTCCTCAACTGCGCCGCTTCAATAATTGAACACACACCAGACGGAGCGCAAATCAATTAGAATTGCGCGGCATGGTACTCGTTCTGTTTCTGTGGCGCTTCTTTAAAGACATGCTTTGTTGCCCTCAACAAGCGTGACTAAGATCCAATGTTGTTTTTGTTCAAAGAAAGTCTCTCGCTTGTACACAATAATCAATACGAGACATTGTCTGTCTGCGTGGCAACAGATTGGTAGTAAAGTGAATATTGGAAAATGTTGGACTTGAAACTAGTAGGAAAGCAGCAAATTATTATTTTCATGCTCACGTTTGATAACCAAGATAGCAAAATATAACTGGAACGGACTTGAGCCAGATGGAATGGTGAATTTCATAAAACTGATCCACCCCAGTGTCTTTTTTGAACAATGGCCCAAACTCAGTATGGATTCACTTGCTGGATCAGTTTTTGGCCAGAACTGGTCCAAAGTAGCGGAAACCACATTAAGGTATGGCCCCGATATGGCACACATGCTACCCAAGCATGGCCAGATTTGTATCAAAGCTGTTTTCAGTATGACATTTGGGGTCCATTTTGTTCAGTCTATCATACTGTAATGTGTTTATATTGCAAATTAAATGTGTCTATTAAAAGCAATACTGACAACACTCTTTTTCATGCCATGTATTAATGCTAACATATTAATGCACCAAAAGATTGTTTTTTTCACAAAATATTTTAACTGGAATAAGCAACTCTAACATTAAAGACGATCCATTTTTAGACCAAGTGCAGAGAGACAGGAGGCAGACTGGCAGTGTTAACAAGAGTTTGATGATTAGAAGGAGTGGAAAATAGTGTCTGAAGAATCCGGTGGACAGCTTGGTGAACAAGTGAACAATCAGGCAGGTGTTCTGGCAGGCAAGCAGTACAGGATCAAGGGAAAAAAAACAAGAATGAGCTTAGTATCAGGATTACAAGATTCTTTGTTTGCTGAAAGCTGGAGTCACAAACATGTGTAGTTGAGTTGTTGATCTGGTGATGATGTGAGGCCAAGGACCAGTTTAAGTAAGCCGCTGACGATGATCACCGACACTTGGTCCCAGGCTCACCCATCTTATCCAATCCTGCAATCAAGGCAGTGACACACATACACAAACACAAGGCGGAGGTGCAGGGCTCAGGGGCCCTAACCGTATTCCAAAATCAAAACTTTTACAGCAATACAGAGTAAATGCTTTCTCCCTCCATATGTTCTGAAACAAATTTTGAATTACTTAACTTGGAGACAGAGCAGATCACTTGACTACACCGGCCATTTTATTAATGTCAGGAAAAACACGGGCAGGCAGGTGGTGTGTGGACCCAATTGCAGGAAAATGGAGGCGAGGCAGGTAGACGGTGCAAAAATGATTTAATTAAGGCAAGCAAAAAAAAAAAAAGTATCAGCAAATAATGTGGAGATCCCAAAAAACGCAGCAAACAAAACTCAGGTCACTAACAAAAGGGTGGGTATTAAAAACTTACTGAGGCGAACACGAGGGCTTGGAGAAACGTGAGAATGCTGACCAGAATGTGGACGTAGACGGACTTTGACAATGACGCAACAAGGAGTGACAAGAAACTGGGTGCATATATACACACACGCAGACAAGGGGTAACGAGACAACGAGGAACAGCTGGGTAACACAGTAGGATGTAGATTGCAGGATACACTAGGAGAAGGCACAACAGGTGAAATCAATGGGCAATCACAGAGACAAGTCACACTAGGAGAAATCAACACAAAACCTAACAATTAATGCTCGATTGAATAACTTGTTTTACAGTCAAGCAGTGACTTCAAAACACGCTTTGTGTAAAGCACTTAATATAAAAATTTTCTGTCCGCTGAGATGCTGTGTCATCAACTCCTGTGTGTTCTCCTCCTATATTTATATCTCATTTACAGCAACACAGAGTAAATGCTTTCTACCTCCATATGTTGTTATCCAACAATTTTTGAATTACTTAACTTGGAGACATGGCAGATCTCTTGAATACACCGGCCATTTTATTAACGCTCGATTGAATAACTTGTTTAACAGTCAAGCAGTGACTTCAAAACGCAATTATGACTTTGAATAAAGCACTTACCATAAAAGTTTTTTGACGCTGAGATGGCATGTCCTAAATCCTGTGTGTTCTCCTGTTTAGTGTCGTAGCGCGGATGCCCGCCATCAGGGTTCGCGCTGTTGTGATGTCACATGTCGACCGTTAAACTTCAGATTTTGAGCGCCTCCACCCCGGAACAGTGCATAACCAATTATCTGGACTGTCAGATTAATGATCCCGGCCGCATCTGGCGTACTGATATTCAGGAGAGCTGACACTGGATCTGGCATAGTCATCTGCTGTTGGGGTTGTTGATAGGTAGATTTTTAAAAATTTATTTAAAAAGCATATAACAGGTGTCAAAACCCAGGCCTCGGGCCTGGATCGAGCCTGTCACATCATTTATCCGGCCCGCAAAAGTAAATCTTGTGCATCAATTAATTATATATTTTTTTAAAAATTAAATTTAGACACAAAAAATCTGGCTCTTTCAAAGAAAGATTGTGTAATTCGGGTAATATTTACATTTTTTTCCCCATGTAAAAAAAAAAACAACAATAACAACAACAACAAAAAAAACACAAATAAAACAATCACATTCACCCCCCCTTTTTTTTGTTTTTTTAAATTAATGTAACTTAATTGTAAATTATTTAGAAAAAATATATATTAAAAAAAAAAAAAAACGAATAAAAAATAAAATAAAAAACTATTACAATATATTTGAGAAAAAAAAGCATAAGAAAATATTTAAGAGTGTGAAAAAATAAGATTCGGACAATTTTTAGTTCAACAATGTCAACAAAACACAAAGACTGAGGAAATTAAATTTTTTAACTTATTTTACTGACTTATTTTTTTTCTGATTATAAAAAAAATGAATAAAATAAAATTAGTTGAAGTGAGAATAATTACTGAATTTTTATTGAAATTTAAAATTAAAAGAAAATACCTAAGGTATATTTTCCTTTTTTTGATTAAAAATAAAATAAAATAAAATGAAATAATAATATATATATATGTATAAAATTTAAAATAAAAGAAAATATTTACCATTTTCCCTCCTTTTTTGTAATAAAAAAATAGATGAAAACATATAATAATACACTGCGTATGATATTAAGAGGCTTTAAAAAAGTGGATTTGGACAATTTTTAGTTCACTGACACAATTCAAACTCGGCTATCAAAATATTTCATTTAACAATCGATTAGCTGCCGATTAGTTGGATAATCGTGGCATCAAGGTTTGGCAGTCGTAACGGTCCTTCAAATGAAACTAGTTTCCGTACTCACAGTTTGACCGTCCCACCAACTTTATGGTCGCAAAACAACGCTGGAAGAAAGCCGAGCATCCCGCAACGAGACAACAAAAATAATCCAGTTGAAAAAGTTGTGGTGCGTGTCGAAATGAAAGAAAGCCACACACTCGCGGTCGACATGCAAAATACCTCCGGCCTGGTTGGCTCTCGTCCGTCAGCTCTCTTTGCGTACACATTCCCAGTCAAGATTCATGGATACACGCATTTTGCTAGATGACTCAATTTGTTATAGCGCCAAAGCTGAACGTCTGATTTATGAACAGTCAAGAGGCTTCGAGAGCCCATTAAGCAGCACCGGCATGGCGGGGGCGAGATATACGCCGTATACATCAAAATACAAGATAATAATATATAGCCTTTGTGTCAAGAAGTTTCCAGCGCCGGGATCATTTAACTTTATGCCGTACTTGTCTTGTACGTGGATATTAATATGTCACTTTTTGACAAATACGTCAAAATGTGATGACGGTGAAAGTGATTGTTGATGGAATGACATAAAGTACAACGCAAGCTGATCACGCCCCAGCAAAATTGTTGAAATATAGAAGACACCATTTTGCCAACACAACTAACTAATTGGCTGCCATTGACGGGGCTAGACGTCCAGTTTATTTCGACTGGTGCTCACAAATGAATTGGACGTCTAGTGCAGTGAATGGCATGAAAAGATGAGCATTCAAAGCAGGGGCGTAAATTTGGGCTCAACATTTGTAGGGACGATAAAACAGTGTAACCTGCATGTACACATTTTGCTTGGAAGGGCTACATTTCTCACGAATATGAACCTAATTAATTGATATGCTAAATCAGGGGTGCTCATTACGTCGATCACGATCGACCAGTCAATCGCAACGCTAGTGTGGGTAGCTCGCAGCATCCCAAATTTAATTGAATTAACGTTAACAGTAGAAAACACAAACAGAAGGACACTTCTCTCTAAGCAGCTTGTTACTCAACTTTTGCAGGTTAGCAAGTTCATACAGTTTAATGTGATGCTAACTCTGATGCAGGTTGGACTTTCAGTAGCAAAATTAGTGTTATGTTTCCCACCTCCACAACACTGGTGTCTTTTTAAATTACTTACAGTTCCTGCTTCTGGTTGACAAAAACTTTAAAAATCCCTCCTCTTCAAAGGGGGCGGAGAAGGCTGCATGTTGTTGACATGTATTTCTGTCGGGGCTGTGTGAGTGTGTCAGAGGTGGGTCAAGTCCATCCATCCATCCATCCATCCATCCATCCATCCATCCATCCATCCATCCATCCATCCATCCATCCATCCATCCATCCATCCATCCATCCATCCATCCATCCATCCATCCATCCATCCATCCATCCATCCATCCATCCATCCATCCATAATCCGCTTGTTCCGGGGTCAGGTCGCGGGAGCTGCAGCTTTAACAGGGGAGCCCAGACTTCCCGCTCCCCAAGCACTTCAACCAGCTCCTCCGGCAGGTTCCCTGCAGGTGGGTCATGCCCGGACAACCTCTCCAGGGAGGCGTCCAGGAGGCATCCGGACCAGATGCCCGAGCCAACTCAGCTGGCTCCTCTCAACGCATAGGAGTAGCAGCTTGACACAGAGTCCCTCCCGGATTACCGAGCTTCTCTAAGGGAGAGCCCGGACACCCTGCGGAAGAAACTCATTTCGGCCATTTGTATCCGGGATTTTGTTCTTTCGATCACGAAACACAGCTCGTGACCATAAATCGTAAATCAAGAGCTTCGGCTTTCGGCTCAGCTCCTTCTTCACCACTACGGACCGGTGCAGAGTCCGAATTACTGCAGACGCTGCACCGATCCGGCTGTCGATCTCCCGCTCCCTCCTACCCTCACTCGTGAACAAGACCTCAAGACACTTGAACTCCTCCACTTGGGTCAGGATCTGATCCCCGACCCGGAGAGGGCACTCCAACCCTTTTCCGACTGAGGACTAGAGATGTGTGATCGGGATGCCGATCAATCGGGTCCGATCACGTCATTTACAAAGTATCGGAATCGGCAAAAAAATATCAGCCATGCCTTTTTTTAATATGTATACAGTATATTTTAATTAAATCGCTTTCTAATTGTATTTAACGTTACAGACATAATATGTTACACTCATCCAGAGTCTTTAGTTTAGGCTTAAGGTAGGGTTATCAAAAATATCCTGATAACGGCGGCAATTAATTTATTAAAAATTGTGTCACGTTAATATATTTAACGCTATTAATACATGTGCTGCACGACCCTCTCGCTCAATGTCGCGCTCAATCTGTAATGACGCCGTTTTACCTATAAAGAGAGATAAAAGGCAGCGCAAATGAGTAGAGTGAATTTTGGGAGCCTTTGGAGCCTTATTTTAATTGGCTAAAACCTTGCAATCCGTCTCCCTATGATTAGACATATCATGGGAAGCAATGTGGCGATTGATTGTGTTTTAACAACTTAAGTTATTTCCCAAAGCAGAGAAGATATATCCATTGGTAGCATGACGCACAGTCATGGTTTTACTTCCCATCATGGTTCCACTTCCCATCATGCATTGGGGCATGGCTGCAGTATCATTGACTGAAAGCTCAGCAAATACACTAGATGGCCATATTTAGTCACAATATACAAAGTCACAAGTCTTTCTATCAGTGGATCTCTCTCACAGAAAGAATGTTAATAATGTAAATGCCATCTTGAGGATTTATTGTCATGATAAACAAATACAGTACTTATGTACTGTATGTTGAATGTATATATTCGTCCAAGTTTTATTCATTTTTTTCTTCATGCATTGCCAAAATGTATATGATCGGGAAAAATTATCGGGAATGATTGGAATTGAATCGGGAGCAAAAAAAAGCAATCGGATCGGGAAATATCGGGATCGGCAGATACTCAAACTAAAACGATCGGGATCGGGAGCAAAAAAACATGATTTGAACAACCCTACTGAGGACCATGTTCTCCGATTTGGAGGTGATATTCATCCCAACCGCTTCACATTCGACTGCTCCAGTGAGAGATGATGAAGCCAACAGCACCACATCATCTGCAAAAAGCAGAGCTGCAATGCTGAGGTCACCAAACCGGACGCCCTCAACGTTTCGGTTGCACCTACAAATTCTGTCCATACAAATTATGAACAGAATCGGTGACAAAGGGCAGCAATGGCGGAGTCCAATTCTCACTGGGAACGAATTCGACTTACTGCCGGTAACGTGGACCAAACTCTGACACTCTGCCGTACAGGGACCGAACAGCCCTTACCAAGGGGCTCGGTACCCCGTACTCCCGGGGCACCCCCTCATAGGACTCCCCGAGGTACACGGTCGAACGCCTTCGCCAGATCCACAAGACACATATTGACTAGTCGGGCGAACTCCCATGCACCCTCGAGGACCCTACCAAGGTTGTAGAGCTGGTCCACTGTTCCACTTTGCTAATTTATGGTTTAAAACCCTGATCGGGAACCACTGGAACTCAGCATAGGCGAGCTAGGCGGTTGCCCAGGGCATTGTTTTTCAACCGGTGTTTTTTTTCACGCTGTCAGGCAGAGTTTCAGTAGGAAGGAAGGGGTAGGTATAAGGTTTAGGGCGTTTGCAGATGAGGGAGGTATTTCTCATGTTGCATTCAAGAACTGCTCGGATTTCTAGCCACCAGCCACCTTATCCATATGTGAAGACCATCAATCCTCCCTGTGTTTTATTCCAACGCATTGTCGAGGACAGCAAGGTGGCCGAAATCTGAGCAGTTCTTGAACGCGACACAAGCAGCTTTCCAACAGCGCCATGGTGCCAAGCAAGTTTAAACATAATCTCTAAACAAAAGACCTGTTGCTTCCAAACAAGTCAATGAAATATTTTTTTCGCCTTCATGGAAACATAGAGAAACAAACCATTTTTGGGAGAAAAACTAAGAAGGTAAATGAGAAAGCCATCAAATCAACTTGTTGCTGAACTTGTTGCTAAATCCAAAATGTCCCACACTGTGGCAGAGACATTTAATACTACCTGCCTGCAAAGGCATTGTCAGTGATAATAAATATAATATATAATATAATATATAGATAATAAATGTGATACATCTGGCAATATAGGGTTAAATATACTGTACAGAAAGTAATTTTGGAATATTTTTAGTTTGTGGTGTGCCGCGAGATTTTTTTCCAATGTTAAAATATGCCGTGACTCAGAAAAGGATGAAAAACACTGGACTACAATACCATGTAGTGGAGGCGGAGCCAAATTGCTTTTGGGGGGAAAAAACAATACTCATGCAACGCTTCACAAATGTTTTCTCATATTATCAAGTACATTTCAAATGCTATATATAAAGGATATATTAATTATTTTCAAGATGATACAGTGGAGCAAATAAGTGTTTAGTCACCCACCAATTGTGCAAGCTCTACTTGAAAAGATTAGAGAGGCCTGTAATTGTCAACATGGGTTAACCTCAACCATGAGAAACAGAATGTGGAAAAAAAAACCTCAGAAAATCACATTGTTTGATTTTTAAAGAATTTTTTTTCAAATTAGAGTGGAAAATAAGTATTTGGTCACCTACAAACAAGCAGGATTTCTGGCTGTAGAAGAGGTCTAACGAGGCTCCACTCGTTACCTGTATTAATGGCACCTGTTGTAACTCATTATCGGTATAAAGACACCTGTCCACAATCTCAGTCAGTCATACTCCAAACTCCACTACGGCCAAGACCAAAGAGCTGTCAAAGGACACCAGAGACAAAATTGTAGACCTGCACCAGGCTGGGAAGACTGAATCTGCAATTGGTAAAACACTTAGTGTAAAGACATCAACTGTGGGAGCAATTATTAGAAAATGGAAGACATATAAGACCACTGATAAGCTCCCTCGATCTGGGGCTCCATGCAAGATCTCACCCCGTGGCGTCAAAATGATAACAAGAACGGTGAGCAAAAATCCCAGAACCACACGGGGGGACCTAGTGAATGACCTACAGAGAGCTGGGACCACAGTAACAAAGGCCACTATCAGTAACACAATGCGCCGCCAGGGACTCAAATCCTGCACTGCCAGACGTGTCCCCCTGCTGAAGCCAGTCCGCGTCCAGGCCCGCCTGCGGTTCGCTAGAGAGCATTTGGATGATCCAGAACAGGACTAGGAGAATGTGTTATGGTCAGATGAAACCAAAATAGAACTTTTTGGTAGAAACACAGATTCTCGTGTTTGGAGGAAAAAGAATACTGAATTGCATCCGAAGAACACCATACCCACTGTGAAGCATGGGGGTGGAAACATCATGCTTTGGGGCTGTTATTCTGCAAAGGGACCAGAACGACTGATCTGTGCAAAGGAAAGAATGAATGGGGCCATGTATCGAGAGATTTTGAGTGAAAATCTCCTTCCATCAGCAAGGGCATATAAGATGAGACGTGGCTGGGTCTTTCAGCATGACAATGATCCCAAACACACAGCCAGGGCATTAAAGGAGTGGCTTCGTAAGAAGCATTTCAAGGTCCTGGAGTGGCCTAGCTCGTCTCCAGATCTCAACCCCATAGAAAATCTGTGGAGGGTAGTTGAAAGTCCGTGTTGCCCAACGACAGCCCCAAAACATCACTGCACTAGAGGAGATCTGTATGGAGGAATGAGCCAAAATACCAGCAACAGTGTGTGAAAAGCTTGTGAAGAGTTACAGAAAACGTTTGGCCTCCGTTATTGCCAACAAAGGGTACATAACAAAGTATTGAGATGAACTTTTGGTATTGACCAAATACTTATTTTCCACCTTGAGTTGCAAATGCATTCTATAAATATCAAACAATGTGATTTTCTGTTTTTTCCACATTCTGTCTCTCATGGTTGAGGTTTACCCACGTTGACAATTACAAGCCTCTCTAGTATTTTCAAGTGGGAGAACTTGCACAATTAGTGGTTGACTAAATACTTATTTGCCCCACTGTAGTTACCCACGGCTGGCCCTGCCTGGAACGTAAATACTTTGAAACCGTAATTTAAAACCCATACATTGTTTAAAATATAACAATGTATGCCATATAAACGTAACCATATAAATATAGAATTCATATGGTTACCTATGAATTTCAGTTGTTAATATGGGGACTCGTGATATGAAAAGGAGGGTAGGTTTAATTAATAATACGCTTCATCCTTCTCCTTTTTAAGCATATTGAATAAATTCTGTTATTGTTTTGGACCCCTAATGGATTGGCCGTCCATTGGCGTAAATGGCACTGAAACACGATCACTGCTCCAGTGCTTATTTGCCTAAGCCGAATCCTATTCTAGATATTCCTGAATGTTCTCGCCGCATAATTCCATTTCGCAAAAACACTGAAAATCATCGAGCCGTAAATTCATCGGGGATATCATCACAGATGTTGCAGATGCCAGCATTCTCCTCTCGACACCCGCGTGTAGTCATTTCGGCAATTTGACAGGTACATCCTCTCTCGACAGAGGCGGCCTATTACAAAGCGTGTGCGTGTCACGTATGAGCTGAGTTGTGACAGCTTCACTTGGCGATGACGCCATACACTGGCTTTCATTCTAGCAGATTACGCTGAATGTGCAAATGACGTTCATGCAATTACAAGGAAGAACTTCAAAAATAGGAAGTCATTCTCTTGGTTTTATGGTTGGTTTGACAGTGAACTTCTATGAGGAGATTTTTAGGAGGAAATGAACAACTAACCTGTTGATTCTGAGAATGAAAGAATCAACTAATGTGGCCAAACCAACCCAGATCGCAAAATATAACTAGAGTGGACATGGGCCAGATGTACTGCAAATTTCTGCCCAATTTCGTAAGACGGATCCACCCCGGTGTCTTTTTGAACAATGGGGCAAACTGGGATTCACTTGCCGGATCAGCAACCAGTTTTGGACCAGAACTGGTCCAAAGTAGCAAACACGACATTAATGTATGGCGCGGATATGGCACACAAATTTTGAATTACAGACATTGCAGATCACTCGAATGCATACCTGTCAAGTTGTACGGTTTCGGCGTAATTTGTACAAGTGACCACTGATTTTTAAATGTGTACGCCAAACGTTCAAAATCTGTACGTTTTTCATGCATTACGGGTTTTTTTTCTCCATTCGGATTTTGTCACCGTTTCGGCAACGAGACTGTGCATTACGATGCGTTACTACATTGGTTGAATGACGTGAGAAAAGTCAGAAACACTGAGAGGGAAGAGTGTTGTGACGCTGTAGCAAACGCGATGCTAGGCTAGGTGGCCCCAATATTTCCTGACTGTAGCCGACAGCCTACAATCTACGCCTAGATAACAAATGCTTATAGAACTCCATGCAAAATGACAGACCGCAGCGTTAATAAACAGCCGCCATTATGAAGCAGTAGACTTCTCAGAAAGGCTCTGTTGTAGTGAACCTTCCTAGCAAACTTAACTAACTTTTATCTAAAATACTCCTAAATCGGAAAAATCTTGACTTTATCTTTAAAAGATGAAACAGTTGTAAAACTTGAACATGTCGAAAGTAAACAGAAGGGAACTAATGCAAAAACGGTAGCAATTTTAACAACTTTAACAGTTGATTCACAACATTAAACGATTTCCAAACATAGCAAAGGTTACTATGTTTTATTTATTTATATATTTATTTATTTTTAATGAAAAAAAAACAAAACATGAAAGGTACTTACCAACTCAATAAATTTTTCGGAGAAGTAATTTGTAACTAATTAATGACTTTTTAAAAGTAAGATTAACAACACTGGTCATAAAGATGAAGTCTGCAGAATGAAAAGTGACAAAAGCGGAGATTTCATTCTGCCAATGTGTTGCCGAACACAATTTGCCCGCAACTATTGCTGATCACTTCTCAGAATTAGCAAAAGAAATGTTCCCTCAAAGATTGCATTGGTAAGTTAATTTTATCAATTGACCTTTTTAATTTATAATTGGACACACTAACGAACTACCCTCAAGTCAAACTGAATTGCGAGCTGAAATGCCATGAAGTGTAGCCATCAAGACATGATAGAAATTGCCAAAAGCGCTACATACAATTATAACAAAAGCCACTGTTAAATTTTAGTAATCATGATGTAGCTGAAGATATTGATTCTTTGATTGCACCGGGTTATATGTTACAATATTACCAATAAATTGATATTATTTTAAATATTGCGTTTTATTTTTGTTTCATATTGCACACTACATACAACGTTGTAAGATTAGTCACCAATTTGTAAGGGCATACGTCACTATTTGTAAGATTGCCAACGGCCTCAGGTTGACAGGTATGTGAATACACTGGCTACTTTTATTATTATTTACTATTAATGCTCGATTGAATAACTTGTTTAACAGTAAAGCAGTGACTTCAAAACTCAATTATGACTTTGAATAAAGCACTTACCATAAAAGTTTTTTGACGCTGAGATGACGTGTTCTGAATCCTGCGTGTTCTCCAGTTTAACGCAGCAGCAGATGCCTGCCTTTGCCTGTTGTGACGTCACATGTCCACCGTTAAATTTCAGATTTTTAGCATATCCGGTCTGCACGGTCCGCACCAGAACAGTGCGTAACCTATCATTTGGACTGTTGGATTGATGGTGCCCAGCAGACGTGATGGCTATGTGGATATGGCGAGCTGACACCGGATCAAGTGCCTAGTTACCTACTATAGGGTTAGTATTTTGGACACAAGGAATTTATTTCTCAATTTCAACTCAACCAAGGAACCTGAAAAACTCAGTAGCTTCATTTTCATTACAGGTTTTCGCAAAATAAAAGCAATATTTAAAAGGCTCAGGCTGTTTTCTGTTGATGGCTCATACATTTTGTGGGAGTTTATTTAAGGAGGATAGAAGCCCAAATCCTGTCAGAAAATGCAAGTATGGGATGATGAAACGATGCATAGGAATACAATAGGCGGTGTTGGAATTTGACCTTTTAGCCAGATTGCCGGAATTACACCAGCCAAACCACCGGAACGGCACTGGCGCAATTCCAATGATCCGGGCCGGCACAAACTCAACAACCCGGCCAAAAGGCCAAACTCTGCGTGTTCACCTTAGTTTTAACTAGAGGTGGGAATCTTTGGGCACCTAACGATTCGATTACGATTACGATTCAGACACTCCGATTCGATTACAAATCGATTATTGATGCCCCCCCCATTAAAATTTTTTTTTTTTTTTATGTTTTGTATATTTGTTCCAAAATTGTTCAAAAATCCTCTCAGGCTAAATAAACGAAACTACTATTTTAGTATCAAGTTACCGGTTAAAAACAGTTAATAAAATACTCAATTCCCCATTCTGTATCAGCAGCTTTAAACTACATTCAATTAATTTAATGTTGTGAATCAACCGTTAAAGTTGTTAAAATTGCGCCCGTTACTCTATAATTTCCCTCATGTTTACTTTCGACATAGTTTTAAAACTGTTTCATCATTTAAAGATAGATTCAAGTCAAGATTTTGCCGATTTAGGGGTATTTTAGATAAGTAATTAGGTTCTCTACAACAGAGCCTTCTAGTGAAGTCTACTGCTTTAAGATGGCGCCTGTTTACTAGCGCAGGGCAGTCAGTCATTTCACATCTAGTCTAGATATATGTGATATCTACCATAGCCATATGTTGCCGTATGTTTGTAGCAACGAGACACTGGGCTCTGTTTGTAGCGGCTGACGGCCGCAGTCAGGTATTATTGTTGTTTTTTTTTTACCTAGCGGCATTAGCTGCACATGATATTTCCTCTCGGTCCTTTCCTCATTGCGTCCCGAAGACCGCACTGACTGCGTTTTATTTCCGCTTTACCTGGTATAATTCAATAATCGGAATTTGGATGTTTGTGAATCGATCGGCCGATTCGCAAATAATCTAAGAATCGGAAATTTTGCACGCCTCTAGTTTCAACCCCTTTTACTGGCGCCATTTTAAAAGCTGGAAAAAGGGGTCGAAACACAAGTTGACAATTCATTCCAAGTCGACAGCAATCACACAGCAAGGCAAAAACGCCAAACTGACCTAGACGAAGAGGAAGGTTAGATCCAGGGTCAACAATCAACAGGTCAACAAAAAATTCCCGAAAAAAATGACAGCAATTAGTAAATCATTGAGTATTTTAAAGGCTCTTTGGAGGCGGGCTGTGGTCCGGAAGAAGAGTGTGTTTGAGCGTTGTTTAGGGTTATTGTCTGTTGTGGATTGGCCAGTAGAGTTCGGGCGTTACTGTTGTCAGGGCAACGAGAGTTGAGGATTTTGCCAGCCTCAGCGCTACGTGAGTGCTGAGTGTCCAATGGGTTCCTCCGTTATCAGATGTTCCTTGTGGGAGGAGAGGATGTCCTTTCATTGTTCTGGACTGTCCATTGTTGGTTACCAAAAGAGCGGATGGTGGGATTTTTGGGTCCAGATGTGGGCTTGTACAGTGGGGCAAATAAGTATTTAGTCAACCACTAATTGTGCAAATTCTCCCACTTGAAAATATTACAGAGGCCTGTAATTGTCAACATGGGTAAATCTCAACCACGAGAGACAAAATGTGGAAAAAAACCCCAGAAAACCACATTGTTAATTTTTAAAGAATTTATTTCCAAATCATGGTAGAAAATAAGTTTGTTGGCAATAATGGAGGCCAAACATTTTCTGTAACTCTTTACAAGCTTTTCACACACTGTTGCTGGTATTTTGGCCCATTCCTCCATGCAGGTCTCCTCTCGAGCAGTGATGTTTTGGGGCTGTCGTTGGGCAACACGGACTTTCAACTCCCTCCACAGGTTTTCTATGGTGTTGAGATCTGGACACTGGCTTGGCCACTCCAGGACCTTGAAATGCTTCTTACGAAGCCACTCCTTTGTTGCCCTGGCTGCGTGTCTGGGATCATTGTCATGCTGAAAGACCCAGCCACGTCTCATCTTCAATGCCCTTGCTGATGGAAGGAGATTTTCACTCAAAATCTCACGATACATGGAACCATTCATTCTTTCGTTTACAGAGATCAGTCGTCCTGGTCTCTTTGCAGAAAAACAGCCCCAAAACATGATGTTTCCAGCCCGATGCTTCACAGTAGGTATGGTGTTCTTCGGATGCAATTCGAATCCAAACATGAGAACCTGTGTTTCTACCAAAAAGTTCTGTTTTGGTTTCATCTGACCATAACACATTCTCCCAGTCCTCTTCTGGATCATCCAAATGCTCTCTAGCGAACCGCAGACGGGCTTGGACGTGTACTTTCTTCAGCAGGGGGGACACATCTGGCAGTGTAGGATTTGAGTCCCTGGCGGCGCATTGTGTTACTGATAGTAGCCTATGTTACTGTGGTCCCAGCTCTCTGTAGGTCATTCACTAGGTCCCCCCATGTGGTTCTGGGATTTTTGCTCTCCGTTCTTGTTATCATTTTGATGCCACGGGGTTAGATCTTGCATGGAGCCCCAGATCGAGGGAGATTATCAGTGGTCTTGTACGTCTTCCATTTTCTAATAATTGCTCCCACAGTTGATTTCTTTACACCAAGCGTTTTACCAATTGCAGATTCAGTCTTCCTTGCCTGGTGCAGGTCTACAATTTTGTCTCTGGTGTCCTTGGACAGCTCTTTGGTCTCTTTGTGACTGACTGAGGTTGATGACGGGTGTCTTTTATACCGATAATGAGTTCAGGTGCCATTAATACAGGTAACGAGTGGAGCCTCGTTAGAAGAAATTATACCTCTTTGACAGCCAGAAATCTTGTTTGTAGGTGACCAAATACTTATTTTCCTCCCTAATTTGGAAATAAATTCTTTAAAAATCAAACAATGTGATTTTCTGTTTTTTTTTTCCACATTCTGTCTCTCATGGTTGAGGTTTACCCATGTTGACAATTACAGGCCTCTCTAATCTTTTCAAGTTGGAGAACTTGCACAATTGGTGGTTGACTAAATACTTATTTTCCCCATTGTAATTGTTTTAGCAATCCCCTGCTTGTCTCGCTCCGTCAACGTCAATCTCGCTCAGTTAGCTGCATGACGCGCGCGTTGGGCTTCCTTAGTCAGCAGGCGTCATGTGGTTGTTATCGCCCTTATCTGCCCGTTGTCTTGGCACTGCAAATTCCAATCACTCCAACTCCACTCATACTTCAAATATATTCTACTTGTTTACTTAAACTATGATTTAGATGCTATTTATTTTATATTGGGTGTGGTAGAGTAATACAAACAGTAGATACGGGAAAAGATACTCATATTCCCAAGCTACTCATAGTTCACACATTGCCTGCGATCTAATTGTGGGTCTGTGGTAATCATTTATTATCATATCATTGATCTTCCATAAATGACATCAATTATCTCCATGGCGGGCTCCAATAAAAGAGCGTTAATACATTAGTTCAACGGCTCTCACCTCTCGGATCTCCGGATACATCATCTTGAATATCCTATGAATATTAAATACTGGGGAAGCCACATAGGAGCGGCCTTATGGGTAAATTATGAGACGCGAGCCCATTAGCCCCCCGGGAGGTCTTGCTAAGTGGTTTGCGGTTCGCACAGTGGGACCATGAACCTGAAAAAAATCCCTTGGATGCAATTTGAGATTTCCCAGATAATCTTCAACACAGAGAGCAAATTGGTTATTTGGTCCGTGAAGGTTCAAAGCGTCAAAACCTGATATGTTTCTATGAAGTCTATCTTCAACAGATGTGTCATCTTATGACATCTAATGATGATGGGAGATTAAAACGTGTCAGGTACAAAAAAAAAAAAAAAAACTAGGACTGTCAAATGATTAAAATTTTTAATCGAGTTAATTACAGGTTAAAATTAATTAATCGTAATTAATCGCAATTCAAACCATCTATAAAATATGCCATATATTTCTGTAAATTATTGTTGGAATGGAAAGATAAGACATAAGACATAGACGGATATATACAGTGCCTTGCAAAAGTATTCGGCCCCCTTGAACCTTGCAACCTTTCGCCACATTTCAGGCTGCAAACATAAAGATATAAAATTTTAATTTTTTGTCAAGAATCAACAACAAGTGGGACACAATCGTGAAGTGGAACGAAATTTATTGGATAATTTAAACTTTTTTAACAAATAAAAAACTGAAAAGTGGGGCGTGCAATATTATTCGGCCCCCTTGCGTTAATACTTTGTAGCGCCACCTTTTGCTCCAATTACAGCTGCAAGTCGCTTGGGGTATGTTTCTATCAGTTTTGCACATCGAGAGACTGACATTCTTGCCCATTCTTCCTTGCAAAACAGCTCGAGCTCAGTGAGGTTGGATGGAGAGTGTTTGTGAACAGCAGTCTTCAGCTCTTTCCACAGATTCTCGATTGGATTCAGGTCTGGACTTTGACTTGGCCATTCTAACACCTGGATACGTTTATTTTTTAACCATTCCATAGTAGATTTGGCTTTATGTTTTGGATCATTGTCCTGTTGGAAGATAAATCTCCATCCCAGTCTCAGGTCTTGTGCAGATACCAACAGGTTTTCTTCCAGAATGTTCCTGTATTTGGCTGCATCCATCTTACCGTCAATTTTAACCATCTTCCCTGTCCCTGAAGAAAAGCAGGCCCAAACCATGATGCTGCCACCACCATGTTTGACAGTGGGGATGGTGTGTTCAGGGTGATGAGCTGTGTTGCCTTTACGCCAAACATATCGTTTTGCATTGTGGTCAAAAAGTTCAATTTTGGTTTCCTTTGACCAGAGCACCTTCTCCCACATGTTTGGTGTGTCTCCCAGGTGGCTTGTGGCAAACTTTAAACGAGGCTTTTTATGGATATCTTTGAGAAATGGCTTTCTTCTTGCCACTCTTCCATAAAGGCCAGATTTGTGCAGTGTACGACTGATTGTTGTCCTATGGACAGACTCTCCCACCTCAGCTGTAGATCTCTGCAGTTCATCCAGAGTGATCATGGGCCTCTTGGCTGCATCTCTGATCAGTTTTCTCCTTGTCTGAGAAGAAAGTTTGGAAGGACGGCCGGGTCTTGGTAGATTTGCAGTGGTCTGATGCTCCTTCCATTTCAATATGATGGCTTGCACAGTGCTCCTTGAGATGTTTAAAGCTTGGGAAATCTTTTTGTATCCAAATCCGGCTTTAAACTTCTCCACAACAGTATCTCGGACCTGCCTGGTGTGTTCCTTGGTTTTCATAATGCTCTCTGCACTTTAAACAGAACCCTGAGACTATTACAGAGCAGGTGCATTTATACGGAGACTTGATTACACACAGGTGGATTCTATTGATCATCATCGGTCATTTAGGACAACATTGGATCATTCAGAGATCCTCACTGAACTTCTGGAGTGAGTTTGCTGCACTGAAAGTAAAGGGGCCGAATAATATTGCACGCCCCACTTTTCAGTTTTTTATTTGTTAAAAAAGTTTAAATTATCCAAGAAATGTTGTTCCATTTCACGATTGTGTCCCACTTGTTGTTGATTCTTGACAAAAAAATTAAATTTCATATCTTTATGTTTGAAGCCTGAAATGTGGCGAAAGGTTGCAAGATTCAAGGGGGCCGAATACTTTTGCAAGGCACTGTATATAACAGAAACTGTAACAGTGGCAGTCAGATACCATTGTAATTCTTTTCAGGTCATTCATTGTCAGACAGAAGCAGTATGGCACAACGTTACGCTGAAAAAATAAGTTAAAAATATAAAAATGGCTTACATCTTTGTCCTCTGAAAGACCATGCCAACCCAACAAAATGTTTACCGCACATGAAATGTGAATGGATTCACCGAGCTGGTGTAAAAGTCCGCGCAAGTTCGGTCTTCACATTTTTTCCTCCTGAGTTTTTGGTTTCCGGAAACGTATGAAGAAAACATCCTTCATGTGTCGTAATGTCTAGAGTCGTTTCTACAAGTTTCAAAAAAGCAATGCGTGATCGCCATGTTCGTTTTTGAAAGATTACCGGAGAAAAGTAGCACAAATTACGCTGTGTCTATGCGAGGGCGGGTCTATAATGTCCCACTCCGGCTTTACTTCCGCTTTACAATGCGACGTCACGGTCTACAAATAGTCTGCGTGCGGTACGCCATTGCGATTCATTACAATTAATTAATTTTTAAGCTGTGATTAACTCGATCAAAAATTTTAATTGTTTGACAGCCCTAATAAAATGATTAATATTTTTAGTATATACACCATCAAAATAAAACATTGGGTACAAAAAATACTACAACAAAGAAAACAATTAAACCAAGCACACAACATCACTAAATACCATTTTTTATAATGTAATGTACCTCATAATTTCTTATTTTGAAATCATTTTGAACTGGTTGTTTTGTTTGTTTGTTTGTTTGTTTGTTTATATTTAATTGTACAGTAAAAATGGATGTCACGTGCTAGCTCCGTTAACCTCTCGACCTCCCACGACGGGCCATGATTCCTCCTCAGCATCCAACACCTCCCCCATTACTCGTAACAGCACAACACAATCTCCGCAGTGTCGTGATATACACCCTCACGTTAGGTGCGCATCACAATTGGCCTGCCCGTGTTGAAGTATGGCGTCGCCGTGACAGGCTGCCCCTCCTTCTCGCGGACACCATTTCCACCGACGGTAAATCGCGCTAGCGCAAAGTCACCGGCACAAAATGCAGCGGAGGCAGAACCCAAAGCCGGGTGACTTATCGCTTCTGATCTCGCCTCCGTTTACACCGCAGGTCTTAATAGCCCAATTCCCATTTAGTGCCTGATTTCTTTTGACGGTCTATTTACTTTCACGAGAGACTGTACAAGTGTACCTAATGACGTGTCCTCAAAATTCGCTAGCGGATGCTCTTCGGTGAAGACCCGAAAGCCGAAAACCCACTTGATTAAAACCGGAGGAACTTGTGAAAGAACGGTAATGCACTGACAATCACGCGCTGTTTACTTCAATCGGGGACGGCTCGTAATTAAACGCTGGAGTGGATATTTGGACATCTGCTCGCTTCCTCCGCATTGCCGCTGGCGAACAAATTCAGAGTAGAGGGGTTACGGTTCTACGATTATTGATTTGTTAAGAGGCAATTCTGAGTTACAAATGTGAAGAACAATTCATGGAAATTATGATGTTTGAGTAGATAAAAAAGAAGTCAGGTTCTGTAATCATTAGCAGCCATTGACGGCAATAGACGTCCAATCCGTTTGAGCTTGGAGGGCTGACTATGAATGAGCCAGACCTCCCAGGTCAAACGGATCCGAAGTTTATCGCCGGCAGTGCAGTGAAACGGGATCACTCACCATTAGCGCACAAACACCCTGATTTGAAACTCTCGGGATCATTGTTAGAAACCCTAATCTTGAGCCAAGGCAAGGCAAGGCAAATTTATTTATATAGCACAATTCAACACAAGGCAATTCAAAGTGTTTTACATCACATGAAGATCATAAAAATCACATTGAAATTAATAGGATGTAAAAACAAAGACAGTCGAAATAGGAAATAAAATTGTACAAAAAAATTGCATTTAATCATGAATAGACCCTACTCACGTGACGTCACAGCCACGCCCCCGCGCCATGTTGTCCGTCTACTCGTCACGTTAATGCATTAGCGCTTCGTAAATTCCTCCTATTATGGCGTGTTTTTCTGCTCGTTAACATTAATAATCAAAATGGTGAAGTCGTGTGTGGCGGTCGGTTGCAAAAACAGAGAAGATAGACGGAGAGACTTGAAGTTTTACCGTATTCCGAGAGACCCGGAGAGGAGAGCGAGATGGACTGCTGCAATTCGACGAGAAAACTGGGCTCCAAACGACTACCACAGATTATGTAGTAGTCATTTTATATCTGGTAAGATGCATTTATTATATATTTAGAGGGTTTTGGGCTATTAATTTACAATTTCACTATTGAGGTCAAAAGCCAAAAAATAAATTCAACTAGGGACAATCTGGAGTAGTGCTATCGCACTTCATATTTATTACATATTATATATGTATGTAGTGAGAGTGCTATCGCTAAACCATATAAACATTAAAAGCCCTAGCTTCATTGACAAATGACATGAAATACATTAGACTTGACAGTGGACGTTAGCAAGAACAAAAGATTTTGAATTGAAAATTTCGTAACTCACCTTCCCGAGCACAAGATAGATTCCTGCCGAATTTTCGTGGACGAGGACCTGTTTCACCCAACCAGCAACGAAGTATTTATAAGCTTCCAAGCTCTTAAAGTTTTTCAAACTTTCGTGAGAATAGGCTGATTTTGTGTGGACAAGATAGTTGTAAATATCAGGGTAGCAGATGTCAGGCAAAGACGGCGAAGACAGCGGGTCAAAAAACATCGATTTAGGCATCAAATATGGATCTGGCGAATGGATAAACTGAAGCTTTTCCACATAACGCCTTTTATGCAACGCATCCAATGAGTGTACAGCGTCAGATAACACCGGGGCTTCCATGAATTGCTCTATAACTTGCACGACTAATTGAAAACAATGAGAATAGGTCTAAAAAAATACGGACAATATGGCGGCCGGATACAGCGACACGTCATTTTGTGACGTAGGTGAGTAGGGTCTATAGGATAAATAATAATAATAATTTTAAAAAATTAAATAAAGAAAAAAAAATAATGCACAAGTGGAATAGAAAGCAAATAGATTGAAATATTTAGACAGTTATGGATATGCAGTGATAAACAAAAGTGTTTTTAGCCCTGATTTAAAGCAGCTAACAGTTTGAGCATACTTCAGACCTTCAGGTAGCTTGTTCCAGATGCGAGGAGCATAATAACAAAAAGCTGCCTCACCCTGCTTGGTTCTTGTTCTTGGAACATACAGGAGACCGGTTCCAGATGACCTCAGGGGTCTAGATGTTTCATAGGAATCTAACAAATCAAGCATCTATTTTGGTCCAAGGCCATTAAGTGTTTTGTAGACAAGCAGTAGTATTTTATAATCTATTCTTTGACTCACTGGAAGGCAGTGTACAATTTCAAAACCGGTGTAATGTGGTCCAGTTTCCTTGTATTTGTGCGGACTCTGGCTGCAACATTTTGAACTAGCTGCAGCTTCCTGACTGATTTTTTATCAAGACCTGTAAATATACCGTTGCAATTGTCCAATTTTTCCATGTCTTTTTGAGTCAGAAGCCCCTTAATTCTGGCTATATTTTTTAGGTGGTAATTTAGTGACGTGGGGACACAGAAATGTACAGTTGTGTGTCATCTGCATAGGTGTGAAAGGATACTGTTCCATAATCTGAGCTAGGGGAAGCATATAGATGTTAAATAAGAGTGGTCCAAGAATTGACCCTTGAGGGACTCCACATGTGAATTTGGTTCGTTCTGACTGATGGTTTCCGATTGACACAAAGAAATCCCTATCATGTAAATAAGATGTGAACCACTGAAGAACAGTGTCAGTAGGCCCTACCCACTGTTCCAATCTGCTGAGTAGTATGTTGAGTAGAAACCCTCATTTGGAATCCAGACAACATCTTGAAGGCCTAATTTGAAATTTTACACCTAATTCGGAACATTAACTGACTGGATAATATCAACTGTAAACCTACCTTGAAATGCAATTTTAAAGGGAACCTCGGACTTAAAGATTTGTAGGCTCTAATAAGTCACAATTGTTTTCTTTTACTGAAAAATGTTTTAGAAACACATAAAATACTGCCATTGATTTAAAAATCTATAATATTTAATACATGTTTTGACATACCAAGGATGTTTTCTGCACGCAATGGATGCTCGGGGTGAGGACGTAATTTGTCACTGTCACTAGACGAACACTACCGGTGATCTGCAATTCCTTCTACGTGGCAAGACGTCCGACACGTGCTCACATCGGTAAAAAGCAGCGAGTACTTAACATTAGTATTTTTACTGAGTCTTTTATTACCTTTTTATTGACTTTTGCAAGTGTTTTCCTTTAATACTATTAACTCATTTGCTCCCAGAAACATATAAATACGTTCTATTTTTAAATGCTTCACTGTCTCAAAAACGTATTTATACATCTTTTTTTTAAATAAGAAGCATATATATCTTCCGCTCTATCTGAGAAACAAAGAACAACACTCCAAACCTATTTTAAAGCAATAAAACTGGCCACTGGAGGGCAGTAGCGCATTGTGTAAGATCCGCAACCCGATTCAACAGCAGTGAACGGCCGGGCAGCATGGTCGGAGCCCTGGCGGCATGATGCCAGGCGGCGCTCGGACTGAACAAAACAACCGAGAGGACGCCTGGGAGGCCAGGCGCTGGACGACCGAGCAAAACGAGTGAGACCCCCAGTGCAGCGGCTCGCCGAGCAGACCCCGCAGAAACGCAAACATAATCCATCTTTGTGAGACAGACAACGATGAGGGAAAAGTTTACACGGCTGACGTGGCGCCAACGGCGTCATCTCGGCGACAAACCGTCATCTCTCAGTAGTCATGTGTGAATAAATTGTCACTTTGCTTATAAAAGCTCTATTTGTCTGGTTGTTCATGGTATTTTGTAAAAGGAAAACATTATTCAGATGTTTGGGATGTAACTAATGCAAAAAATAGCTTTGTTAAAGTCAAAGTTATGTTTGAAATGTATGCGTTTACAAAAAGCTCATTTTCTCCGTTTTTTCATCAGAAATTGGAAAATTGCTCAAACTAAGCTACTGTATTTTCTAATGCTGATTTCTTAAGAATGGAAAAAGATATGAACTTACTTTTTTTCTGCTGAAAGAAGAGAGTCTAATCTTTCTTTTGGTGGGTTACATGTTTATATAGCAATAGAACACAATTTTCTGTGGGCCTTGCAAAATCAGTCAAAATCCAGAAAAACGGCTGAGAGTGAAGGGCCTTGCTCTGGTGAAAATGGCTGGGAGTGAATGAGTTAAGTTTTGTTTTCTTGTGGTAGCTTTAAAGAAGATTGTAGATGTTTTGACCACATTAGTCACGTAGCATATTTAATTCAATCCTAGTTGATATTATTACGTTTTATTTTTTTAAAGGCATCTTTAGTCCAGTATGTTCTGTCTGTATGCATCTAAACAAAACAACGAGATATACATTAAACACCTATACTAACTATGAATATGTTGATGCTATCGTTAGCTAGTTGTATTTCCGGTTGACACCATGTTGGGGGGGATGGTTCTGGAAAAACAAAAAAATCATAAAGAACTTGTCCTACATTTTTTGCCCAAATCACATTTATTGATACATCAAACAATTCGGGATGTTAAGCAGCAAAATAAAGTAGTACTGTATAAGTTTTTGCTAAAAACGTACGGTTTGCCCAAAATTTGCCAAAAACATACCCATTCATTTCAAATAGGACAAATTTCCCATTGATTTCCAATAGCCCTATGTGCCATTCATTTCAATAGCACAAAAACTTTTTTTCCCGACGTATATAAGTTACCTGATATCAACAGAAATTGACCCAATATGAGCAGGAAGTGACTCTGAAATGCCCCCAAATGAATAGGAAGTGACCCTGGAATGCTTCAAAACCAACTGGAAGTGACCCAATATGTACAGGAAGTGACTCGAATTTCCCCCAAATCAGGGGCGTCACTAGGTTTTAAGAAGGGGGGAGGGGGGTTACACAGGATGTAAGTGAACGGAGCGTATAAACACAAAACTTCACAAACCGCTAACAAAGATATAATAATATAATTTCAAACCCTGAAAAATACTACTAATTACCTGAATTTAAGTAATGTCTGGGTCACAGGGGGGTGTATGTATGCTATATATAATCATCTTCTTGGCTTTCGCCACTTTTTAATCATTACTCTCCTACTCACCTTTTAAGTAGAGGACTCTCCCCTGTCACCCCTCTTTGCTCTTCTGCTCTGACTCTAATAAAGATGGTGAAGTGATTATTGTGCATAGTGTATTATTATGACTATTCACTGATGATAATCAGACGTGAATGAGCACAGCTCCCATACTGAAACACAGCTAATGCTCCATTAGGAAGTCACCCCAAAGATAGTGGTAGCAAGAGTACACAGTTAACGCTACTACGACCTTAAATAAATTTCAAACTAACTAGCTAGAAGCAGCTAAGCAGCAGCGTTATTTTAGAGGTTGGGATGTAACTTTTAACCGCAAAACAACAAAGGTTAAACGTGCACAGAGACCGACTGCAGGAAAAAAAAGGTAGTACCAACTGCTAGCAATGTCACAGGGAAAACGCAGACGGGATTTTCAGAGATGTGGGCATTCTCTAGATGAACAAATGGAATGGATTGGATAGTGACGCACTGAAAGGGGTCTCTACCTTACTGTATGAAGTCATTGACAGATTTATGATCATATTTAAGTTAATAATGACAGGTTATATGATTATTGATTCAAACCGCGTTAACGGGCGGTAATTAATTTTTTAAATTAATCACGTTAAAATATTTGACGCAATTAACGCACATGCCCCGCTCAAACAGATTAAAATGACAGCACAATGTCATGTCCACTTGTTACGTGTGTTTTTTTTTGGTGTTTTGTCGCCCTCTGCTGGCGCTTGGGTGCGACTGATTTTATGGGTTTCAGCACCATGAGCAATGTGTAATTATTGACATCAACAATGGCGAGCTACTAGTTTATTTTTTGATTGAAAATTTTACAAATTTTATTAAAACAAAAACATTAAGAGGGGCTTTAATGTAAAATTTCTACAACTTGTACTAACATTTATCTTTTAAGAACTACAAATCTTTCTATACATGGATCGCTTTAACAGAATGTTAATGTTGATTCCATATTGTTGATTTATTGTTATAATCAGTGTTGTTAATTTTACTTTAAAAAAGTAATTAATTACAGTTACAAATTACTTCTCCCAAAAAGTAATTGCGTAAGTTTATAGGGTTTTTGGGTTTCCACTTAACTAGACACAAGGGTATTGCGATAACTAGATAGTAACCTTTGCTACAGTATATATCCGTCTTGTGTCTTATCTTTCCATTCCAGCAATAATTTACAGATAAATATGGCATATTTTATAGATGGTTTGAATTGCGATTAATTACGATTAATTGATTTTTAAGCTGTGATTAACTCGATGAAAAATTTTAATCGTTTGACAGCCCTTATTTAAACTAATATTGTGGCAACTTTATTGTGAATATGTCAGCATTTTTTGTGATTTTTTTTTTTAATAAAACAACAACAAATTACTTAGGGAGGCTGCTCCAAATCAACAGAAAGTGACCCTGAAACCCTCCCATATCAACAGGAAGTGTCCCAATATGGGCAGGAAGTGGACACAAAATGCAAAAAAAAATCAACAGGAAGGGATCTGATATACCAACCATCACAGCAAAGATACTATCGCAATTTTCTACTATATATAGCAGATCTGGTTCGGCTTTTACCCTCAATGGCAGCCAATGTGTTAATCTCCAGAATTAAACCTTTAACTGTGACAACACTACATGTATGACGTAATGTCCCAATGCAATAAAGTCAATTACAGAACAACTACAAAAAGATAAAAGCAAACGAGAACAAAGCATAATTGAGCAATAATTCCAGGATTATTTCCTCCATCCATTGACCGTCCTGCAGATAAACAAAACAGCAATAATCTGTTGTTTGGCGAGCTGCGCCTGATGGGACGTCATGGAGCGCTCGCCTTCATCCTCCGCGGCAGGGGGCCGGCCGACCTGCACGCTGGCCGAGCCCGTTTGTCCCAGCTCCGCTTATCCGCTCGGCCGGAGTGTCTGGCTCTCGCCCGGGTTGGTCCTCCACGTGCCATTCGCGGACGTTCCTTTGTGCGGACGCGAGCTAATACCTGAGCTACGGGCCAAAGCCCGAGAGCGTCTTATCGCACTCGAGCAAGCCCCTCGGCCCACCGACGGAGGCCGGGCGGCCTTATCTGAGCAGACGCAGGACTGCTGCTATCCCCTGGAAGTCCGTACAAGCTTCCCAGATTAGCATCCCGCCTGCCGCCTCCCCCCAAAATGCCCTCGGATACACATCATTACTGTGATTATTGCTGTTTATCGGGCTGATGAACGCAGAAGCAATCGTTGAGGGAGCTTTGTTCTGGTCCGATGTTTGTTTGGTTCGCGGCTTTGTCACGGAGGTAACGAGGATGCCTATCCAGTGTGCGTTAACAGGCCTTTGGGGGTGAGGATGAGTGGAAATGGGAGTGGTCCAGCTTTTATTATGGCAGTAGGATTTGAAGCAGGATCTTCCAGTTGTGTTCAAAATAACTCAGTCCCCACAGTAGATAAGTGTTTTTGCAAGTTTGACATTTTTTTTACATCTGGTTTATAATCACATTAAATAATAACATGTCAAATAGACAAATACAACTGGAATAACATAAATATTTTTTGGGAATTTTCCAATATACAGTGCCCTCCATAATTATTGGCACCCCTGAAAAAGATGTGTTTTTTAGCTTCTAATATTTTTTTTTAATTCAAATAATATGGCACCTTAATGGAAAAAAGAAAAAAATCCAACCTTCAATACAAGTGCATTCCTTCAGTGGGGAAAAATCCCACATGAAGAAAAAAATATTTGACATTAAATAATGTGTGTCACAATTATTAGCACCCCTGGTATTAATACTTTGTACAACCCCCTTTTGCCAACAAAACAAGGTCTGGGGACTTAGATGGCCATGGGAGGAGCTTGATTTTGTGTCTGGTGAACCATTTCTGTGTAGATTTGGCCATATGTTTAGGGTCATTGTCTTGCTGAAAGACCCAGTGACGACCCATCTTCAGCTTTCGGGCAGAGGGGAACAGATTTTGATTTAAAATGTCCTGATATTTCAAAGCATTCATGATGCCATGCACCCTCACAAGGTTTCCAGGGCCTTTGGAAGCGAAACAGCCCAACAGCATCACTGACCCACCCCCATACTTCACAGTGGGTATGAGGTGCTTCTCAGCATACGCATCTTTCGTGGCATGCCAGACCCACTTAGAGTGTTTGTTGCCAAAAAGCTCAATCTTGGTCTGATCTGACCAAAGCACACGGTCCCAGTTGAAGCCTGGGACCGTGTGTATTTTCGTGTGAGACCAAGATTGAGCTTTTTGGCAACAAACACTCTAAGTAGGAAAAGCACCTCATACCCACTGTGAAGTATGGAGGTGGGTCAGTGATGCTGTGGGGCTGTTTCGCTTCCAAAGGCCCTGGGATCCCTGTTAGGGTGCATGGCATCATGAATGCTTTGAAATACCAGGACATTTTAAATCAAAATCTGTTGCCCTCTGCACGAAAGCTTAAGATGAAAGCTTAGGATGGGTCTTCACTGGGTCTTTCAGCAAGACAACGACCCTAAACATATGGCCAAATCTACACAGAAATGGTTCACCAGACACAAAATCAAGCTCCTCCCATGGCCATCTCAGTCCCCAGACCTTGTTTGGTTGGCAAAAGGGGGTTGTACAAAGTATTAATACCAGGGGTGCTAATAATTGTGACACACATTATTTGATGTCAAATATTTTTTTCTTTATGTGGGATTTTTTTCCCCACTGAATGAATGCACTTGTATTGAAGGTTGGATTTTTCTCTTTTTTTCCATTAAGGTCCCATATTATTTGAATTAAAAAAAAAAATAAAAAAAATTAGAAGCTAAAAAACACATCTTTTTTGGGGGTGCCAATAATTATGGAGGACACTGTATGGCCTTTCTGTGATTACTTTATTGACAAAATTATTCAACTCCTTAGGTATGCATAACTTTAGTACTTAGTACAACATTCTTTGCAACAATAACATCCTTTAGACGTGAAGCATAGCTTGACACAAGTTTCTTGCAGCAATCCACAGGTATCTTTGCCCATTTTTCATGGGCAAAGGCCTCCAGTTCATTAACATTTTTGGGCTTGTGTGCTGCAACCGCCTTCTGAAGTCCCACCAGAGATTTTCAATGGGATTTAAGTCTGGTGATGTGATGGCCACTCCAGAATCTCCCATCACTTCTTTTGCAACCATGATGTGGTAGATGTTGAGGTATGCTTAGGATCATTGTCCTGTTGGAAGGTCCAACCTCACCCAAGCCTCAGCTTTGTCAATGACAGCATGACATTTGCATCCAAGATCTCCTGGTATTGAACTGAATTACCATATTGGCCTGAATATAAGACGGCCCTGATTATAAGACGACCCAGTCTTTTTCAATACTCAAGTTTGAAAAAAGACTTTTTGAACATCAAATTAATTTTTATACAGAAAATAATTACAGTACATCTGAAACAAATGGTTATAACAATATATTGAGAGCAAAAGCATGTTATTTTGCCTTATTCAAATCTTAATATCTGAAAATTGTAATATGTAAACTAAAGTGCAATCACATTCGTAAATGAATGGCTTCTGGTTTTTGAAATGTAAATAAACCAATCTATTATGACAACAAAATTGCAATAACTGCATTAACCATCAAAGTGAGGTCTAACTGTAACTGTAGTCTTGACAACACAAAACACAACAACATACCTGACTGCTGTCGAAAAGCTGCTACAAAGTACATCCACATAATGTTACGGTAGATATCATTTATATAGGACTAGATGCAATATCGATTCGGTAGTGTTAGCAGCACACCTACAAAAAGCTAGATGCGGAATGTTAGTAAACGGCCGCCATCTTAAAGCAGTACACTTCCCTGCAAGGCTGTTGTAGCGAACCTTCCAAGCAAACCGAATTAACTTTTTATCTAAAATACTCCTAAATCGGTAAAAATATTGCCTCGAATCTATCTTTAAAATAGTTTTAAAACTTTCACATGTCGAAAGTAGACAAAAGGGAAATTATGGAATAACAGGAGCAATTTTAACAACTTTAACGGTTGATTCACAACATTAAATTAATTGAATGTAGTTTAAAGCTGCTGATACAGAATGGGGACTGGAGTTTTTTATTTACTGTTATTTTTGTATATTTGTTTACTGCTATATGTTAACTTGATACTGATATAGTAGTTTGGTTTAGCCTGAGAGTATTTTTGAACAATTTTGGAACTAATGTACAAAACATTAAAAAAAAAAAAAAAAAAAGGGGGTGCATCAATGATCGTTTTATAATCGAATCGGAGCCTCTGAATCGTAATCAAATCGTTAGGTGCCCAAAGATTCCCAGCTCTATTTGGCAGTGTGCGTTTATTGTCTAGGATGAAAACTGAATACCTTCCTATGACGTTGACGAAATTCCAGCGTGTCACTCATTAGCTTTCCCAACATGTCGTCAGTTCTACCCTTCCTATTTGAACCAGATCTGAAAAGTGAAGGGCAGGACAGCACTGTCGGTCGTTCACAAGACGAGCTTTAGGGAAAAATGCGTGCAGCAAATACCTGATAAGTCAAAAGTTGGGCAAAACTGGTGATGCGAGAGAGTCCTGTTGGGAACTCCGGTTGGGAGCGAGAGTGTATGCTGTCCGGTTTTATTAGCAGATATTCAAGGTAAGCATATTGCGTTTTCAAACTTATCCCAATATAATTATGTAGATTGTTAGCATCCAGAGCTGTCGTGTGCTTTACATACAGTACAGGCCAAAGAGCACACCTTGTGTAATCCATGTCTTGTACATTGTAACGCGTGGTAGCTAGGATACGTGTATAAAAGTACCAAAAAGGGGAGAAGCTTCCACTTATGCACATTTATTCACAAAAAATAATATTTCAACCTTGACCACTCTTCACTCGGGAGCTCAGCAGTACGCAAACACGCATTCCCTGACGAACTCCAACATTGTTGTAAGGTCCATGTCAGCGTCACTGTCGTCACAGTAGCGTGCCATAGTGCTTTAATTATATAGTATGATTTGGGGAAAACTCCCACGAAGAATAGTCAACAAAAAAGATAGCAATAGTAATTCAAATCCACGTTTTTTACTCACTCGAAGATCCAGGAATTAGACCAATCCCATGGCAATGTCGTAGCTGTGATCAGGCCGTCGATTCCACGAAATAGACTGATCTGAAAAGCCGCTGTGGGACCAACGAATCAAAAAAATGGACAGATCCGGAAGCAATATTGCAGACGCGGTGGGACCGTCAGATCCAGAAAATAGACGGATCCCTTACTTGACTGAGGATCCAGGAAAAATGTTCGGGCGCCAGTTGTAACGCGTGGTGGGTAGGATACGTGCATACAGGGACCAAAAAGGGGGAGAAGCTTCCACTTTTGCCCATTTATTCAATAAAAATAATAATTCTACCTTCACCACTAACTTCACTCCCCTTGTTTCCATTTGACTGGAAATTGCATCCAAAAGCAGCGCATCGTGGTATTTTACTTCGCGAGTTTAGGCAGCAATTAGCAATTGTTGAACACGCTACACATTTGGAAAGATTCCAATGACGTCATCACTGCGAGCCCGCAAACCATGGCGCCAACTAACGGTCAAAATATGGACTAAATATTATAAAATATTGCCATTGATTTAACATTTTATGTGTTTCTAACAATATATTTTAGTTCAAGAGAACAATTGTGGTTTATTAGAGCCTACATGTATTTAAGTTAGAGGATCACTTTAAAGCAAAAAACTGGCCACTGGAGGGCAGTAGGGCATTTGGTAAGACCCGCAACCCGATTCAACGGCAACGAACGGCCGGACCACACGGCCGGGGCGCTGGCGTAAGGATGCTAGGCAGCGGACGACCGAGTAGGACAACTGAGAGGATGCCCGAGATGCCAGGCGCTGGATGACCGAGCAGAACGATCGGGATCACCAGTGCAGCGGACGATGTCGTTGAGTCCGTGCTTCTCGCCGAGCAGACCCCGCAGAGACTCAAAAATATCCATCTTTATGAGACAGGCGGCGATGAGGGAAGAGTTAACCCGGCTGTTGCGGCCACAACAGCGTCATCTCAGTTAGTTATGTGTAAATAAATTGTTACTTTGCTATCAAAATCTCTATTTGTCTTGTTGTTTATGTTATTTTGTAAAAGGAAAACATTATTCAGATGTTTGGGATGTAACTAAAGCAAAAAATAGCTGTGTTAAAGTCAAAGTTATGTTTGAAATGTATGCTTTCACAAAAAGCTCAATTTCTCCGTTTTTTCATCAGAAATTGGAAAATTGCTGAAATTAAGCTATTTTCCAATGCTGATTTCTAAAGAATGGAAAAAGATATGAACTTACTTTTTTCCTGCTGAAAGAAGAGAGTCTAATCTTTCTTTTGGTGGTGAAGGGAAAAGGTACCGTTCTTGCACACACCATATAATTGTTTGCATTAGTATAACACATTCATTTAACTATAGTTTAGGCAGACTCCACTCAGTGGCCTTGAACACAGTAAAGTGAATCACCTTATCGGCGCTCATGAGGGGGAAAAGGAAAAATGGTACCGTTTCTCGTAGGCACTGTCTAACTGTTTGCATTACTCGAACTCACGTAATATAATCAATCAGGGAATAGTATCATTTCTCATATTCACTGTAGGACTGCACTACTCTAACACACCTATGTAAAATAAATAGCACACCATAGTTTAAAGAAACAGAATAGATACACAATGCCATCTTATCACAGAAGCCCAAAACGTGTACGCCACGAGCAAGATTGACGCACCAACTCTGGCAATCAGTCCTCCCGACAAACGAACAAGGACAAAGACCAGCGCGCTTTGTCCTAAAACATGTAGTGCCAGCCAGGATAACAAAGTTGATAGCAGGCGCTTGTGACGTCAAGACCAGCGTTGGTTGCTGTGGCAACCACATCCCATCCACGCATGAACCCAAACAGCCCGAAACCGGCCAGAGAGGGATGATCCCAAAGCAACGCCTGGACACACCTTCGGCCGGCCCACGGACTTAAAAAACACTGGACACCGAGATAAGACAGATTTTGCTGCTCAGAAACATGTAGCCTTGTTTTGGATCCAGAATAGTCCCTACGTTGTCTGTTTTTGCCTTGTTTTTGACCATTGTCGACGAATAAATTGTCAACCTGCTTTCGGCGAGTCTTTTTTAAACTCTTAGAACATGGAGTAAGTACAAAGGGTTAAGACCAGAGATGAACGCGCAAAGTTCCGCCTTCCCGGTTGGCGCGCGCGGAGGCAGCATCGCCAGAGCACTTTGTTCAGCTGTCGCTGTTTCCGTGCGGCTTGTCTGGGGAGGCAAATTTCAACAGTGGGTTCCATGTTTATATAGCAATAGAACATAATTTTCTGTCGGCCTTGCAAAATCAGTCAAAATCCAGTAAAACGGCCAGGAGCGAAGGGGGTTGCACCGGTGAAAATGGCTGGCAGTGAATGAGTTAATGTGATGCTCATTTAATTTTAACTGGGAATACTGGCAACAATCATTTGCTTCCATGTACAATGACAACAAATTGCATTCTATTCTATTGTATTTCAAACCATGACTTCCACCCAAGTTAACCCGTAGGCACTCATAGTCCTGCCTCCAGTAATAAAAACGATAGGAGAAATAATGCAACGCAGCAGATTAAGGGAGTCTTTAGGTGCTTACACACTGCATTAGAGGTGAACTGTTCAATTAAAGCAAGCTGCTGTTGTTTCACGCTAAACCAACACGGGGCATCTGTTGGTCTCCGAGTACAAACAGGCATCTTAATTAAATTCAAAAGCAGCTTTAAGCAAAGGAATTATTCAAATCAAACTCCGTGTGAGAAATTGAGTCGGAATGCGTTTGAAATACAGGAAGTCAAAGAGTAGAAGGGGAGAAAAGGCGTTTTAATTAAATCCCTGTCGCCGTCATTAGCCCGAGCCCCGGTTGCGGCTTACATGTGACGCGCTCAAAAGCTGACAAGCACTTTTCTTCCAAAGTTATTAACTTTTTAAGCACCCAATTACAACTGCTGTTGTGCCAGCACAGCTTAGAATTTTTCTCAGCAACTTTGGCGGGGGTCGCCGGTCCCCTCGGCCCCCCTTAGTTTAGCCACTTACTGTCAGCCTTCCCAGTTTAAATAGATTGGATGTCTGTCGCTGTCAATGGCAGGCAATGAGTTGATCAGAGCAGGGGCGTTACAAGGAGGGGCCAGGGATGGGCAGTGCCCACCCACGGACACGCTCTGCCCACCCAAAGAAAATTGGATGTAGTACTAATGGCATATTGGGCACCGCGTATGGTATCCCCTTCATATAGTACTGATGTGTTCTAAGTTTTAACCTTTGCGTTGTTACCGCCTCTTTCTCCTTAAAAACAAAAACAAAAAAAATTGAAATGTTGATTTTGTTCCTAGGGGGCGCTACACACATTTACGCATATTTTGATTTATTATTTTTTTTTCACACTTCATCAAAGGTTTCACCAGTGTTCACTTGGCTGTTGAGTTAGGTGAGTTTTGAAGCATTCTGAGGGGGTCAAAGAAGGGCTCAAAGCGTCGGCGGAACACAGAAGGACTGTTAGGGGGCGCTACATAGTGTATTTGGAATTTGTCTTTACACTGTATCAAAGATTGCACCTGTCTTGATCTGCCTCCTGATTTTGGTGCATTTTGAAGCATTCTAAGGGGGTCAATGGAGCTTAAAAGGGCTGCGGAGCAAAGAATAACTCTAATAATTAGAGATGTCTCGATCGATCGGCATTCCGATCGATCGGGTCCGACACGTCATTTTCAAAGTATCGGAATCGGCAAAAAATATCGGCCATGCCCTTTTTAAATATATATATATTTTTTAATTAAATCGTTTTCTAATTGTATTTAACCTTACAGACATAATATGTTACACTCATCCAGAGCCTTTAGTTTAGGCTTAAGGTAGGGTTATCAAATTTATCCCGATAACGGCGGAAATTAATTTTTTAAAAAATGTATCATGTTAAAATATTTAACGCAATTAATGCATGCGTTCCACTCACGCATTGTCACGCTCAATTTGTAATGGCGCCGTTTTACCTATATAGAGAGATAAAACGCAGCGTAAAATGAGTAGAGTGAATTTTGGCAGCCTTTGCAACCTTTTTTTAATTGGCTAAAGCCTTACAATCCCTCTCCCTACGATTAGAAATATCATGGGAAGCAATGTGGGGAAGCAACGTAGCAAATTATCTTTTTCTTAACACTTTATATTATTTCCCAAAGCAAAAAAGATATATCAACTGGTAGCACTACACACAGTCATGGTTCCACTTCCCATCATGCATTTGGGCATGGCTACAGTATCATTTACTGAAAGCTCAACAAATACACTAGATGGCAATATTTAGTCACAATATACAAAGTCACAAGTCTTTCTATCCATGGATCCCTCTCACAGAAAGATTGTTAATAATGTAAATCATCTTAAGGATTTATTGTGATAATAAACAAATACAGTACTTATGTACTGAATGTTGAATGTATATATTCGTTCGAGTTTTGTTCATTTTTTTCTTAATGCATTGCCAAAATGTATATGATCGGGAAAAATTATCGGGAATGATTGGAATTGAATCGGGAGCAAAAAAAAAAAAAGCAGTCGGATCGGGAAATATCGGGATCGGCAGATACTCAAACTAAAACAATCGGGATCGGATCGGGAGCAAAAAAACATGATCGGAAAAACCCTAATAATAATAACAATAAAACCGAGAAACCACAATAGGTTACCTAAAAAAACATTTTCACCTGCATGTCCATACTGTTCAGTTATGGATGTGTTCTAAGTCAAATCAAATCAAATCAACTTTTATTTGTTTAGACCAAATCACAACAACAGTTATCTCAAGGAGAAAACAAACTACGCTGGATTTCGACCTACTTGAGCATTGTAGCATTTTTTAATTTTTTTATTTTTGCACCCTCAGGTAAGACTAATGCACACCCAGACCTGGCATCCTGGTAACACCACTGGATCAGAGTATAATTTTTGAGAAAATTGATAGCTTTTTAACACAAACATGATCATATGAAATAAGCAGGGGCTTTAAAGAGCATACAACATGAGAAAAAAAGTTTTAAATAGCATGATTATGTGAATTAGAATCATATTTTGAGACGATTCGACTGTATACAACAATTTAGCAAAACGCAGATGACGAGAAATTAGTCTTTTAATCTGCCGGTTAGCCATGCCTGCCATTATAGGGCTCTAGTGTCCCCAACAGGTGGATGACGTTAGCGGGAGACTGGGCTCATCGGTTTTACTATTCAGCCCGTCGAGGGGGAAGTATTCACAACGAGGAAAACGCGACGAAGAGAGCAGCAAAATGTCATTGTTTCTGTCTCTTTACGTCAATATTTTTACAGGATATTCTTTTTATCCAAGTATTTTTTTCCCCAATTGCTATATAAATGGCATGGTCATGGCAAATAACAGTCTTGTGCTAAATGGAATATGAAATAATAAAAATGCACTTATTCCGGACGACATGGCAAAATTACTTCATAATGGTCAAAACTGTCGACTTCACCTTTACTGTCGCACCTCCCAAACGATATTTTATGACACCTATATCGGGCTTACATCATTTCCCTTCCCCGGCTTCGGAGAATGTAAACAAACCAAGAGGCGTGACAGCTAGCCGACATGCTAACGCGAACCGAGTGATGTTACAAAGCCTTCGAAGCGGAAAATCACATATAACTAGCCCAGAACTTTTGACATGATGACTAGGTTGTCGATTGTCTTCGCTGATCAGCCAACCGCCCGGCGGAGAGCAATTTACAGTTCGTTCCCCGGAGGAAGGCGGCTGCAGTTGTTGTGCAGCTAACGTACAGCTAATGTGCATGAGGAGAGCTTTTTACATGCCCATCAATGATCAAACGTAAGTAGTCCTTTATTTAAAGAAAGTTTGTAGTGTTTACTTTGTAATCGCTGTATTCGTATTTGACATAATACAAAACAAGATGTTTACTCACTTCCTCGTAAGTCCAATGGTCCCACAGTAGAAAGGCTTGTTTTGGCCAATATCCATATATGAATGGGAACCTTTTGAAACTCCAAAAGGCGTATACGCCTCTCCCTCACAAAGCAAGATTTTTCTGCAGCCGTTTGGCTGGCGTGATGCGAAAAATAAACGTATTAATCCGCAAAATCAGCTGAATCCTTAGTCCTCATACACAACAGTACGGCTGTTTAGTGAAGAGGACGCCTTCACCCGTACACGTCACAGCACCCTCCTCCTCAATGCTTGACCGAAGCCGGAAGTCACTCATTTTCATTGCGCGGGATTAAAAAAAAACTAAATAAATATAACAATCGCTTCCACACACATCCAAGCAGTCCATATCATTCAGGAACATGAAATACCGCGTGTATTATGAAATAAACATGCTTTTTCGTGTCACATGCACTTTAAAATTGACTCCTGTGGAATTCCGTCCCTCTCAGTTCAAATGCATTGGACTTCAATCACAATCAAGTGGCAAGAATCTCCTTTATAACCGTTGACAATGAGGGCTGTTCCGATCATGTTTTTTTGCTCCCGATCCGATCGTTTTAGTTTGAGTATCTGCCGATCCCGATATTTCCCGATCCGATTGCTTTTTTTTGCTCCCGATTCAATTCCAATCATTCCCGATAATTTTTCCCGATCATATACATTTTGGCAATGCATTAAGAAAAAAATGAATAAAACTCGGACGAATATATACATTCAACGTACAGTGCATAAGTACTGTATTTGTTTATTATGACAATAAATCCTCAAGATGGCATTTACATGATTAACATTCTTTCTGTGAGAGGGATCCACGGATAGAAAGACTTGTGACTTTGTATATTGTGACTAAATATTGCCATCTAGTGTATTTGTTGAGCTTTCAGTAAATGATACTGCAGCCATTCAACACAAATGCATGATGGGAAGTGGACCCATGATGGTGCATAGTGCTACCAATGGATATATCTTCTCTGCGTTGGAAATAACATTAGGTGTTAAGAAAAAGATCAATTGCTACCTTGCTTCCCCACATTGCTTCCTATGATAATTCTAATCGTAGGGAGAGGGATTGTAAGGCCTATTAATAAAAGGCTCCAAAGGCTGCCAAAATTCACACTACTCGTTTTACACTGCCTTTTATTTCTCTAAATGGGTAAAACGGCGCCATTACAGATTGAGGGCGACAATGCGTGAGTGGGTCGTGCAACGCATGCATTAATTGCGTTAAATACTTAACGTGATACATTTTTAAAAAATTAATTACCGCCGTTATTGGTACCTTAAGCCTAAACTAAAGACTCTGGATGAGTGTAGCATATTATGTCTGTAACAGTAAATACATTTAGAAAACGATTTCATTAAAATATATATATATATTTAAAAAAAGGCATGGCCGATATTTTTTTGCCAATTCCGATACTTTGAAAATGACGTGGTCGGACCCGTCGATCGGGACATCTCTATTGACAACCGTCAAGAAGCAAATACAGTACATCTAAAGACTGCACTCTTAATCATGTCAACTGACTACACTTTTGAATGAACGTTAAGTGGGATTATATTTATGATCTGTGCCACCCTCATCTCATCTGAAATCATACTCTGCTCCGTGCAAAAAAAGAAACCTTGCACTTTAATTGGAAATGAGCCACAGCAGAGATCCGGCAACAAAAGGACACTTAATTCCTGTAAGCTACAGTAGCAATGGGACTTGACGACTTAAAACTGACGTGAAAGTCTTACCCAAACTCTGGCTCTGACAAACATATACAGTATTTGCTTTTAATCTTCTTATTTTGCCCAACTCGGGCTCTTTTTCAGAGCCACGTGGAAAATGGAAATCACATACAAATGAGGAGTAATTCTAATTTACTCAGTCTGCGTCAAATTTATGAAGGCGCGACTGGTGAAGTGGTCAGCATGCTATTAAGACGAAGACAGACAGACCAGCGGCACATGGAGGAAAGCGCTGTTCCTCTTTGTGCTAATGCACTTGAACAAGCCTGTTTTGAAGGAATTGTAATGGCGCACCAGCATTTCCAAGAGTGTGTAATTACACTTTTTTCCATACATTAGCTACCCATTCGCACACACCGTAAAGTACAATGGTTAGAAAGTCTCAGTTGTGCACATGCAAGGGTGGGGCTGGGTTCACCACTTTGTGAACAACTGCATGAGGAAAGAAAACAGTTTTAAAATATTTCTAAACATTCAGCACCAGCAACAGCCCCATTAACTCTGTCTTCATTGTATTATGGGATATACAGTGCTGCTCGAAAGTTTGTGAACCCCACAGCGATGGTCAGATTTTTTGTAAAAAAAACTAAAATAACCTTATTAAATGTTAAGTTATACCCAAATCCACAATACTGACATTCCAAATAATGGACTGAAACAAAAGAAATAGTTATATTGTCATTCTTTATTTAACAAAAGTGGTTGATTTAAGAAAAACTCAGATATCATGTGTGCAAAAGTATGTGAACCCCTTCAGTTAATAGGATATTGCGCCTCCTTTTGCAGAGATTACCTCAACCAAACGGTTTCTGTAGTGACTAATCAGCCTCTCACATCTACTTTGGGGGATTTTTGCCCATTCTTCCTTGCAGAACGCAGTCAGTTGAGAGAGGTTTGATGGGCGTCTGGCATGAACTGCTCGCTTCAGGTCCCGCCACAGCATTTCAATGGGATTTAGGTCAGGACTTTGACTGGGCCAGTCCAGAACACGAATCTTCTTCTTTTTCAGCCATTCCTTGGTTGTATTGCTGGAATGCTTTGGATCATTATCATGTTGCATGATCCACCTTCTGCCAAGCTTTAACTTCAAAACAGATGGCGTCAGGTTATGTTCTAGGATTTGACAATATTCCTCAGAATTCATGATTCCCTGGACTATGTGGAGTTGTCCAGGTCCTGAGGATGAAAAGCAAGCCCAGATCTTGACATTCCCACCTCCATGCTTCACTGTTGGGAGAAGGTTCTTTTGGTGGTATGCAGTGTTGACTTTTCGCCAGACATGGCGGTTTTGGTTGTGACCAAACAGTTCAATTTTGCACCTACATCAGTTGATGAAAACTCTTTTTAATTTAGTCTCGACAACACAACTGTTAAAAAAACAAAAAAAAAAACTACTGAATTGATTGATTAGGAAATCAGGTTGAAATAATAGAAAATTCCAAAATGTTGAGGGGGTTCACAAACTTTTGAGCAGCACTGTATACACCAAAATATATTAACCGGTAGCACTTTATTTGACAGCGGCATCAAACGACTGTATGTTCATTTGGCCATCACTGCTCCCTTGGGTGAGACAGTCAACCTCTGCTGCCACCTGCTGTCAACGCTGCTGTCGTCCAACATACCTCCTAGCATGCATTGCAGCGCTACAGATGTAAATAACACTCAAAATGTATGTTCTGTGCTAATAAATTCTTCAGTTAATGTTCCAGTTGTTTCATTAATTGCTAGTCATGGTATTTGGTGGCAGTTTATTTGACAGTGGCGCTATAAGACTGTCATTAGACAATCATAATTATGACATAACACTGTCCTGAGCATTATAACATGTAATTTAGTGCTATCAGGCAAATTATCTCTCTTTTGAATGGATGTAATGGATCCAAGCTGGACATAAATGGAGTTAGTGACATAATTTGCTGGATGACACTTAATGAAATAAGCATTTAGTAAAGCCCATGATAGTGTCATCTCATCATTATGACAGTCTTAAAATAGTCTTATGAAGCCGCTGTCAAATAAAGTGTGACCTCTTAACCCAAATAAATAAACAAATAAGCTTATGTTTCAAAATGAAGGAAAAAAGTAGCGGCTTATAGTCCAAAAATTGCAGTATTTTAAAGAGGGGTGCAAGAGCAGAAACTGCTTTTTCAGCCTTGTCTGTGTTTTCCGCCATTTATAGACCCTACTCACGTGACGTCACAGCCACGCCCCAGCGCCATGTTGTCCGTATACTCGTCATGTTAATGCATTAGCGCTTCGTAAATTCCTCCTATTATGGCGTGTTTTTCTGCTCGTTAACATTAATAATCAAAATGGTGAAGTCGTGTGTGGCGGTCGGTTGCAAGAACAGAGCAGATAGATGGAGAGACTTGAAGTTTTACCGTATTCCGAGAGACCCGGAGAGGAGACCGAGATTGACTGCTGCAATTCGACGAGAAAACTGGGCTCCAAACGACTACCACAGATTATGTAGTAGTCATTTTATATCTGGTAAGATGCATTTAATATATATTTAGAGGGTTTTGGGCTGACAACCACAATTAAGATCATTGCTAGGCTAATCGCCGACAACATACACTCAGACGTTGTGAATGAACTACCTGAAAATATATAATTATAAGGGGATAATCAGACAGTTGTCATACAATTAATTTACAATTTCACTATTGAGGTCAAAAGCCAAAAAATAAATTCAACTAGGGACAATCTGGAGTAGTGCTATCGCACTTCATATTTATTACATATTATATATGTATGTAGTGAGAGTGCTATCGCTAAACCATATAAACATTAAAAGCCCTAGCTCCATTGACAAATGACATGAAATACATTAGACTTGACAGTGGATGTTAGCAAGAACAAAAGATTTTGAATTGAAAATTTCGTAACTCACCTTCCCGAGCACACGATAGATTCCTGCCGAATTTTCGTGGACGAGGACCTGTTTCACCCAACCAGCAACGAAGTATTTATAAGCCTCCAAGCTCTTAAAGTTTTTCAAACTTTCGTGAGAATAGGCTGATTTTGTGTGGACAAGATAGTTGTAAATATCAGGGTAGCTAGCAGATGTCAGGCAAAGACGGCGAAGACAGCGGGTCGAAAAACATCGATTTAGGCATCAAATATGGATCTGGCGAATGGATAAACTGAAGCTTTTCCACATAACGCCTTTTATGCAACGCATCCAATGAGTTTACAGCATCAGATAACACCGGGGCTTCCATGAATTGCTCTATAACTTGCACGACTAACTGAAAACAATGAGAATAAGTCTAAAAAATACGGACAATATGGCGGCCGGATACAGCGACACGTCATTTTGTGACGTAGGTGAGTAGGGTCTATAAAATAAATTAAAAATTTTTTTGTCCGGTAGCCGTATTTGGAGCCCTTTTGTACCCCCAACAGAGGCCCGACTGCTAAATCCATGATAGACATCCAAAATATGATGAAAATTTTGTTGAAACCCTAACAACACAAGACATTTCCCTGATATGGACCCTATACAATCAAGAACAACGTGGATCACAATTAAATAATCATGTTTCAGTGCCATCACTATCAGCCTATTCCACTTCAAACTGATTGGATGTCAATCATCGTCAGTGGCAGCAAATGATCGAAAACCAATGAGAATGAACTACAGTTGTGGTCAAAAGTTTACATACACTTGTGAAGAACATGATGTCATGGCTCTCTTGAGTTTCCAGTTATTCCTACAACTCTGATTTTTCTCCGATAGAGTGATTGGAACAGATACTTCTTTGTCACAAAAAACATTCATGAAGTTTGGTTCTTTTATGACTTTATTATGGGTTAACAGAAAAAGTGATCAAATCTGCTGGGTCAAAAATATACATATATGGATCTGAAAAAGCGAATCATTGACTTGAACAAGTCAGGAAAGTCACTTGGAGCCATTTCAAAGCAGCTGCAGGTCCCAAGAGCAACAGTGCAAACAATTGTTTGTAAGTATAAAGTGCATGGCACTGTTTTGTCACTGCTACGATCAGGAAGAAAACGCAAGCTATCACCTGCTGCTGAGAGAAAATTGATCAGGAGGGTGAAGAGTCAACCGAGAATCACCAAAAAGCAGATCTGCCAAGAATTAGAAGCTGCTGGAACACAGGTGTCAGTGTCCACAGTCAAGCGTGTTTTGCATCTCCATGGACTGAGAGGCTGCTGTGCAAGAAGGAAGCCCTTGCTCCAAAAGCGGCACCTTAAGGCTCGAATGAAGTTTGCTGCTGATCACATGGACAAAGATAAGACCTTCTGGAGGAAAGTTCTGTGGTCAGACGAAACAAAAATCGAGCTGTTTGGCCACAATGCCCAGCAATATGTTTGGAGAAGAAAAGGTGATGCCTTAAACCCCAAGTACACCATGCCTACCGTCAAGCACGGTGGTGGTAGTATTATGCTGTGGGGCTGTTTTGCTGCCAATGGGAATGGTGCTTTACAGAAAGTAAATGGGATAATGAAGAAGGAGGATTACCTTCAAATTCTTCAAGATAACCTAACGTCATCAGCCCGAAGATTGGGTCTTGGGCGCGGTTGGGTGTTCCAACAGGACAATGGCCCTAACACACATCAAAAGTGGTAATGAAATGGCTAAATCAGGCTAGAATTAAGGTTTTCGAATGGCCTTCCCAAAGTCCTGACTTAAACCCTATTGAGAACTTGTGGACAATGCTGAAGAAACAAGTCCATGTCAGAAAGCCATCAAATTTAACTGAACTGCACCAATTCTGTCAAGAGGAGTGGTCAAAGATTCAACCAGAAGCTTGCCAGAAGCTGGTGGATGGCTACCAAAAGCGCCTAATTGAAGTGAAAATGCCCAAGGGACATGTTACCAAATATTAGCGCTGCTGTATGTATATTTTTGACCCAGCAGATTTGATCACTTTTTTCTGTTCACCCCAGAGGTTGCGCTAGACTTTTCGTTGTCTGTCATTTTGACTGACAGGGTCATAAAAATCCGGTCATAATCTATTTTTACCCATCCCTTAAATTTTTAAAATGATGATAATGACATTGTGGTGACCCTTTGTTTGTCATAATTCACCTTCCGTACTTGTGTGTCCATTTGGCCGAGCGCCGAGTGACAGAGACACACGCGTTGCGGCTTGAATAGAGAGTTCACAGAGAGCAGCAGAGCTACAGCGGCTGGACACAGCAATTCGAGCTAACAAGACTCTTAACATTGCATACCGCTTCAACATATTCAATAGTATTTCGTTTTCATTCATTTGAAATTAATATTCTGTCTGAACAAGCTTAACAGAGAATCCACACCGTGCCATCACACATCAAGCAGATGAATATGTAACTTTTTCTCCGCATTGACAAAAACAGCTGACTGTGGCCCCAGTAGGTAGGCTACATATGGAACAATGAAATTAACAGTTCACCTGCTGTGGCCTGAACGGAGTCTTACACCTTCCTCCTGGTGCGCATGGACTTGAATTACGTGCCCGCTTGTGCAGTCCCTGTTTTTTCACCTCTTTTATCAACAGCATCGTCGTTTTGGGGCTTTTTGAAGAAACTTCGGACACTCAGTTACCTTGACATTTTTCAGAGTAAGGCCAACGACGTCATGCATCAAGAGAGACAATAGCTAATTAATATGCTCACTCGCCACCCTGTGGTCTGGGGTGTGAATTGCAACCTGTCAAAATGACGGATGGACTTCAGTTTTTTCCGTCACCGTTTTAAAAAATCGGTCAACGACGGAAAATGTTCGGTTAACGCGACCCCTGGTTCACCCATAATAAAGTCATAAAAGAACCAAACTTCATGAATGTTTTTTGTGACAAAGAAGTATCTATTCCAATCACTCTATCAGAGAAAAATCAGAGAAAACTCAAGAGAGCCATGACATTATGTTCTTCACAAGTGTATGTAAACTTTTGACCACAACTGTATATGCGTATTTCTTTACGTCATTCTTTCCATTCACACAAATAAATACTGTCTGAATGCATTACCATACAGTAACTTCCATTTTCTTACAGCAAAAAGCTTTTAGTGAGTTTTCAGCCTTTCAGTAATGCAGAGCTATGTATGTGCTGTAATATTTTCAACAGAAAGTGCACAGCTGCTGTCATAAAAGCAATAAATTCATTCTGGAAGCGACAAATTTGATCCCATGTGAATTATGGCTCAAGAACTCTGATTGCACCGGTATAGCAGGGAGGTATTCAATTTAAACAAATGCGTGCCTTTTCCACAGACTCATCTTTTCTCTTTGATGGAAAATGACATGTTTGAAGCAGGTCTAAACAGCATTTGCCTTGTGTTTTGTAATTCATAACTTGGTTGCTATGGCAATGAAACCCCAAGATATCAAATGGCACGTGCCAAGCGAACAAAAATATCAAGTGGGGCGCAAATGGGAGGCGATTTGTCGCCGGGCACGCTCAGATCAATTTTGGATGCGTGTCTCAATCATGCATGTTGAGTCCATTTTTAATTGGATGTTGCTCTGAAAAAACAAGACATTTCTGAGATTTGGAAGCTGAAGAACTCATTCAGTTGAGTTCAGTGTCATGACGCCGAGGGTAAGGAGGACCCAATTGCAGGGAAAACACGGGAGGCATGGCAGGGAGGCGGTGAACTCAAAATGCTTTAGTTATCGGGACGAAAAAAAACACAAAGTTCAAACAAAAGTGGGCAGAAAACAGGGAACACAAGGGCTTTGACGCAGGTATAGACAAGACACTCAAATAGACAATGACCCAACAAGAACTGAAAGCACATGGGAACTTACAGGGGTATGAAAAAGTATCTGAACTAGGGTTGTTCCAATCATGTTTTTTTGCTCCCGATCCGATCCCGATCGTTTTAGTTTGTGTATCTGCCGATCCCGATATTTCCTGATCCGATTGCTTTTTTTTTTTTTTTGCTCCCGATTCAATTCCAATCATTCCCGATAATTTTTCCCGATCATATACATTTTGGCAATGCATTAAGAAAAAAATGAATAAAACTCGGACGAATATACAGTATACATTCAACATACAGTACATAAGTACTGTATTTGTTTATTATGACAATAAATCCTCAAGACGGCATTTACATTATTAACATTCTTCTGTGAGAGGGATCCACGGATAGAAAGACTTGTGACTTTGTATATTGTGACTAAATATTGCCATCTAGTGTATTTGTTGAGCTTTCAGTAAATGATACTGTAGCCATGCCCAAATGCATGATGGGAAGTGGAACCATGACTGTGCGTAGTGCTACCAATTGATATATCTTCTCTGCATTGGGAAATAACATAGGGTGTTAAGAAAAAGATCATTTACTACCTTTCTTCCCCACATTGCTTCCCACGATATTACTAATCGTAGGGAGAGGGATTGTAAGGCTTTAGCCAATTAAAAAAAGGCTCCAAAGGCTGCCAAAATTCACTCTACTCATTTCACGCTGCCTTTTAGCTCTATATATAGGTAAAACGGCGCCATTACAGATTGAACGCGATAACGCGTGAGTGAGTCGTGCAGTGCATGCGTTAATTGCGTTAAATATTTTAACGTGATCAATTAAAAAAAAATTAATTACCGCCGTTAACGGGATAAATTTGATAACCCTACCTTAAGCCTAAACTAAAGACTCTGGATGAGTGTATATTATGTCTGTAACGTTACGATGCCAATCGATAGGGACATCTCTAATCTGAACCTTTTGGAATTTCTCACATTTCTGAAAAAAATCACCATACAATGTGATCTGATCTTTGCCAAAATCACACAGATGAAAAAGCAGTAGCCACGTTTACATGCTGACTTTTATTCATACCGATTCAAATCATTCCGAATGGAAATTTCACATCAGCTGTTTACATGTCACTTCATCTATTCCGATCCAGCGTTTACATGTGTCTGCCTTTATTCCAAAAGGACGTTTGACAACTGCCGTCTGACATGCGCAGATGAATCAAAACAAAGCGTCACGTTGCAAAACATGGAGATCGATTGTCAGATCAGCTGCTGTTTTAACTTTTCGAGTGGAAACAAAACTTCAGAATGACACGCCGTTCATTTAAAAAGTTGTGTGGGTGCGCTGTGCGTGTGCTTGGAAGCCATGTTGCAAGTGACGTTACTTACGTCACCAAGCGACGTCACCACGTCAGTACGGAGCATGTGCAGAAAGAACGCAACCAGACACCATTCCTCTTCCCTGTTTACATGATATAATTTTACTTCTAATCGGTTTGGGAAAAGGAATATTCCACCCCTGTGAATCGGAATGAAATTCCATTCGGTTTGGGCCTGTTCATTCCGAATGAGGTGTTTATATGGAACACATTTATTCGGTTTGAACAAATATTCCGATTGTAATTGGAATATTTGGCTCCATGTAAACGTGGCATGTGTCTGCTTGAACTAAAACCACCCAAATATTTATAGGTTTTCATATTTTAACGGGAATAGCATGCGAACAATAGCCACGTTTACATGGAGCCAAATATTCCAATTACAACCGGAATATTTGTACAAACCGAATAAATGTGTTCCATATAAACACCTCATTCGGAATGAACAGGCCCAAACCGAATGGAATTTCATTCCGTTTCACAGGGGTGGAATATTCCTTTTCCCAAACCGATCAGAAGTAAAATTATATCATGTAAACAGGGAAGCGGAATGGTGTCTGGTTGCATTCTTTCTGCGCATGCTCCGTACTGACGTGGTGACGTGACTTGGTGACGTAAGTAACGTCACTTGCAACATGGCTTCCAAGCACACGCACAGCGCACCCACACAACTTTTTAAATGAACGGCGTGTCATTCTGAAGTTTTGTTTCCACTCGAAAAGTTAAAACAGCAGGTGATCTGACGATCGATCTCCATGTTTTGCAACGTGACGCTTTGTTTTGATTAATCTGCGCATGTCAGACGGCAGTTGTCAAACGTCTTTTCGGAATAAAGGCAGTCACATGTAAACGCTGGATCCGAATAGATGAAGTGACATGTAAACAGCTGATGTGAAATTTCCATTCGGAATGATTTGAATCGGTATGAATAAAAGTCAGCATGTAAACGTGGCTAATGACAGAAGGGGGAAAAATAAGTAAGTGAACTGTCTGCCTAAGGAGACTTAAAGAGTAATTGAAACCAATTTTTACCAAACAATTTAAGTTAGGTGCGTGCCCAATCACTGATGAGTAGGGGTGTGACAAAATATCAAAATGGTGATATATTGTGATACTTTGTACCCCAAAAGGTTATCGATATGCTCCTGTCAAGAATTGAGATATCGTTTTATAAAGGTGTCAATGTTTTTTTTTTTTTTTTTTTTTAAATTGAAAAAAGAACCATCAAGTTGCTACCAAAATCTTCCACCATAACAGCGTCTCAGTTAACTCTCAGGCTGCCAGTGACTGTGCTCGACGCCCAATCCATTTAGACTGGGAACGTTCGTTCATTCAAAACCAGAGCATTCACAGTCATTCGGTCTGATTTTCGGGACATCATCAGGTCACTTGCTGCTCATTTTAGGGCATCTAAAGGTCATTTCCTGTTGAGTTTGAGTCTCTGCCTATTCATTTGGGTGATTCCCAGGTCACTTTCTGTTCTATAACGCAAAATAAACAGCAAGTGACCCATAAAATACCCCCAAATCAACAGGAATTAACTGAAAATCAACAGGTAAATTACCTTAAATGTCCCAAAATTACCTCATTGCCTGGCATTTGCTGCCACGGACATCCATAGACGTTCAATCCGTTTGAAGTGGGAGGGATGGCAGCGAATGAACGAATGTTCATTCGCTGCCACCCTCCCAGTTCAATTGGATTGGACGTCTACTCGTGATAAACTCATTCCAATTTACAGGAGAAGCCTGTTTTTCTGTTTATTAGTTCTTTGGTCAGGAAATCATTCTAGGATATTCTACAACAGGGGTGCCCAAGTCCGGTCCTCGAGAGCCCCTATCCAGCTTGTTTTCCATGTTGCCCTCTTCCAACATACCTGAACCAAAAAATCACGATCATTCTCAGGCTCCTGCAGCGCTTGCTGATGAGCTGATCATTTGATTCAGGTGTGTTAAAGGAGGGAGGACCCCTGTTCTACAATGTATCGATAATCGTTGTATCGCCATATTGTCAGATCATCGTTATCGTGAGCTTTGTATCGCAAATCGTATCGTATCGTGAGTTACCAAGAGGTTCCCACTCCTACTGATGAGTTGTTTAAAACTGCCCTGCCCACTATAAAACACACACCTGGTAAGAATTGTCTCGATAAGAAGCATTTTCTGATGTGCATCATGGCTCGGTCAAAAGAGCTGTATGCAATCAAGGATTGTGGATTTGTATAAAGTTGGGAAAGGATACAAAACCATCTCTAAAAGTCTGGATGTTCATCAATAAACAATGAGAGACGTTGTTCACAAATAGAGAGTTTGGCAGTGCTCCTCTCCCAAGGAGTGGCCATCCACCACAGATGATGCCAAGAGTTCAGCACAGAATACTCAGAGAGGTAAAAAAGAACCCTAGAGTCTCTGCTAAAGACTTACAGAAATCACTGGCACAGTCCAATATCTATGTGGACACAGCAACTATATGTAAAACTATGGCCAAGAATGGTGTTCATGGGAGGACTCCACAGAGGAAGCTACAAAAAACATTGTTGCTGGTTTAATGTTTGCAAAAAGGCACTTGGACACTCTACAGAAGTTTTGGCCAAATATTTTGTGGACTGATGAAACCAAAGTTGAATTGTTTGGGAGTAACACACAACGTCATGTGTGGAGGAAAAATGGAACAGCTCAACAACTCATCCCCACCGTGAAGCATGGTGGAGGGATCATGATTTGGGGCTGTTTTGCTACCTCAGGGCCTGGACAACTTGCAAACATTAATGGAAGAATGAATTCAAAAGTTTATCAGAAAGTTTTGCAGGAAAACCTGAAGCTAAAACGAGGATGGATGGTGCAACAAGACAATGGTCCAAAAGACAGAAGTAAATCAACTTTAGAATGGTTTCAGAAGAACAAAACACACGTTCTGAAGTGGCCAAGTCAAAGTCTAGATTTGAACCCCATTGAGATGCTGTGGCATGACCTAAAGACAGCATGCCAGACGTCCCAGGAATCTGACTGAACTACAGCAGTTTTGTAGAGAAGAATGGGCCAAGATTGGTCCTGATCGATGTGCCAAACTGATCTGCAGCTACAGGAAGCGTCTGGGTGAAGTTATTGCTGCCAAAGGGGGGGGGGGGGGGGGGGCACAAAATATTAAATGTGATGGTCCACTTACTTATTTTTCCCTCCTCTGTCATTGTTTGCATACTATCCTCATTTAAATATGAAAACCTATAAATGTTTGGGTGGTTTTAGTTAAAATAGACACTGTTTTTTCATCTGTGTGATTTTGACAAAGATCAGATCACATTAGATTTTATGCAAAAATGTGAGAAATTCCAAAAGGTTCAGATACTTTTTCAGACCACTGTAAATACAGACATGGTGTAACTTCAGCTTCAAATGAATCCCATCAGCCCAGAGACACCCGAAAAGCATGCCTGCCCTTTACTGGCTAACTTGGAACCTGAAAGCAACAATAAGTACGCAGTTAATTGACCAAAGACTAAGACTACCATTGATACAGATAAGATGTCCAATTCATTTAACCTTAAAGGACTTGCTGCATAGTGGTTGAATTTTTCCGTGTTGCCCTGAAAAATCTAGAATTTCACATTTCAGACCTGACAAGCATGACAGGCAAAGATGGGCAGAAGAATATCGGGATGAAGTCCAAGAATTCCCAAATCTGTCTTTTACTGTTAATCTGCTTTTCCCCCAACTCACAGGCGCCATTTCCGCCATCTTTGTCCTCCTGATATTTACTCTCATTTGCATAATACTATTAGCACATTTAAGATGATTTCGCGCGAGGAAAACTCATTTAAAAAGGACTCAGCGAGTGGGGGGGCGGCTTACGTGGTCATAATGGCCATCCAACTGTGTAATTGGTCATTTCAAACCGCTGGAGCAAGTTGATGACGACAGCGTGGCGCATTAAAAGTGACTGACAGTTGAATGGGGAAGCAACACGGCCACTTGCTGAAGATTATGTCAAGATGTTGCTTGAAAAAAACTAGAGACGACGTGTGATGGATAACACATGCCCCAAAACAAAAAAAAGTAATTCCTCGATGCTTTTCTAACCTTCGTGTCTTTCGATGTTTTCTTTTCTCTGCAAAGGAGATTAGCCGTGAAGAATCGGAGTTAACTAAGACGAGAGAACGACAGCTGGTTTTAAAAGAGGGAAAATGGCTGCCGGGATTTTGCCAATAGCATCCGACATGAAGCCTTCTGTGGTTAAAAAAAAAAAAAAAAATAGCGCGAGGAATCGCGACCTTATTCTTTCTTTGGCTTGACAGAGGTCACGGCATAGTTTATGTATGAATACACAGAGCAGCCACTCATCTTAAAACCCACGCCCCGAGAGAAGAATAACCTTTTCTTCTATTAAAACGTCATGTGACATGCGCTTAGAATGGCGTTGGAATAATTGAACAGCTCATGACTCAGACTTAAAATAGGACGGTTGAATGTCGATGACAATATTCACAACTGGGGCTTGACTATTTTTTTGCTCGGAGGTTGCTGTGGGCTGTGGCTACTTGTTCAAAGTTACTCAATGCACAATGTTTTTTTTCTTTTTGTTTTTAACTAAAAAATAAACATACAGTGGGGCAAATACCGTAATTTCTGGACTATAAGGCGCACCTGACTATAAGCCGCCGCCCACCAAATTTGACATGAAAACGGCATTTGTTTATAGATAAGACGCACTGGACTATAAGCCGCAGTTGTCCTCATTGTATTATGGGATATTTACACCAAAAGATAATAACTGGTAACACTTCATTTGACAATGGTATCATAAGACTGTCATGAGACCAAATGAACCACCATTAAGCTTTGAACCAATTGGCTGCAAAGCCTTATTGTTTTTAAAAGCTTCATTTGGCCATCACTGCTCCCTTGGGGGAGACAGTCAACCTCTGCTGCCACCTGCTGTCAACAATGTTGTCATCCAACATTCCTCCTAGCATGCATTGCGGCGCTACAAATGTAAATAACAGTCATGTTCTGTGCTAATTAATTCTTCAGTTACTGTTCCAGTTGTTTCATTAATTGCTAGTTATGGTATTTGGTAACATTTTCTTGGATAGTGGTGCCATAATAATGTCATAAGACAGTCATAATTATGACATGACACCGTCATAAGCATTAATTAATGCTTATAATAGATGTCGGTTAGTGTCACCCAGCAAATTATCTCACTTTTGTATGGACGTAAAAGATCTGAGCAGGAAATAAATGGAGTTAGTGATATTATATGACACATATTGACATCCGTCATAAGCATTCATTACTGCCCATGACAGTGTCATGTCATAATTATGATGTCCTTATGACAGTCTTATGATACCACTGTCAAATAAAGTGTTACCTATTAACCCAAATAAATCAACAAATAAGCCGCACTGGACTATAAGCGTACTACCTTGGCGTAATTTTTGACTGAGACCTAAAATTTGATAGTCATCTAAAGTCCGTCACTAAATCCGCTTATTATCACCTAAAAAATATAACCAGAATTAAGGGGCTTCTGACTCAACAAGACATGGAAAAACTTATGCATGCATTCATTTTCAGCAGATTGGACTACTGCAACGGTATATTTACAGGTCTTGATAAAAAATCAGTCAGGAAGCTGCAGCTAGTACAGAATGCTGCAGCCAGAGTCCTCACAAATACAAGGAAGCTGGATCACATTACACCGGTTTTGAAATCGCTACACTGGCTTCCAGTGAGTCAAAGGATAGACTATAAAATACTACTGCTCGTCTACAAAACACTTAATGGCCTTGGACCAAAATACATGCTTGACTTGTTAGATTCCTATGAGACATCTACACCCCTAAGGTCGTCTGGAACGGGTCTTCTGCATGTTCCAAGAACAAGAACCAAGCAGGGTGAGGCAGCATTTAGTTATTATGCTCCTCACCTCTGGAACAAGTTACCCGAATGTCTGAAGTATGCTCAAACTGTTAGCTCCTTTAAATCAGGGCTAAAAACACTTTTGTTTGGCACTGCATATCCATAACTGTCTATATATTTCAACCTACCTGCCTTCTATTCCTCTTGTGCTTATCTCCATTGCTGATTTCAATGATTATTAGTAGTAGTAGTTTTTGCTTTATTTTTATTTTTGTTTTATTTTTATTCTGTGATTAAATGCGATCATTTGTCTTGGTTTTTACGTTGTGTTGATTTAAATGTGATTTTTATGGTCTTCATGTGATGTAAAGCACTTTGAATTGCCTTGTGTTGAATTGTGCTATATAAATAAATTTGCCTTGCCTTGCCTTGCCTAAGCCACAGGATTCAAAATGAGGGAAAAAAGTAGCAGTTTATAGTCCGAAAATTAGGGTAAGTATTTAGTCAACCAGTAACTGTGCTAGTTCTCCCACTTGAAAATATTAGAGAGGCTTCTAATTACCAACATGGGTAAACCTCAACCATGAGAGACAGAATGTGAAAAAAAAAAAACGGAAAATCACATTGTTTGATTTTTAAAGAATTTATTTGCAAATCATGGTGGAAAATAAGTATTTGGTCAATACCAAAAGTTCATCTCAATACTTTGTTATGTACCCTTTGTTGGCAATAACGGAGGCCAAACGTTTTCTGTAACTCTTCACAAGCTTTTCACACACTGTTGCTGGTATTTTGGCCCATTCCTCCATGAAGATCTCTAGAGCAGTGATGTTTTGGGGCTGTCGTTGGGCAACACGGACTTTCTACTCCCTCCTCACCCCGTGGCGTCAAAATGATAACAAGAACGGTGAGCAAAAAAAAAAAACAGAACCATATGACCACCTAGTGAATGACCTACAGAGAGCTGGGACCACAGTAACAAAGGCTACTATCAGTAACACAATGCGCCACCAGGGACTCAAATCCTGCACTGCCAGATGTGTCCCCCTGCTGAAGAAAGTACACCTCCAGGCCTGTCTGCGGTTTGCTAGAGAGTATTTGGATGATCCAGAAGAGGAGTGGGAGAATGGTTATGGTCAGATGAAACCAAAATAGAACTTTTTGGGAGAAACACAGGTTCTCGTTTTTGGCGAAGAAAGAATACTGAATTGCATCCGAACAACACCATACTCACTGTGAAGCATGGGGGTGGAAACATCATGCTTTGGGGCTGTTTTTCTGCAAAGGGACCAGGACGACTGATCTGTGTAAAGGAAAGAATGAATGGGGCCATCTATCGAGAGATTTTGAGTGAAAATCTCCTTCCATCAGCAAGGGCATTGAAGATGAGACGTGGCTGGGTCTTTCAACATGACAATGATCCCAAACACACAGCCAGGGCAACAATGGAGTGGCTTCGTAAGAAGCATTTGAAGGTCCTGGAGTGGCCTAGCCAGTCTCCAGATCTCAAGCCCATAGAAAATCTGTGGGGGGAGTTGAAAGTCCGTGTTGCCCAACGACAGCCCCAAAACATCACTGCTCTAGAGGAGATCTGCATGGAGGAATGGGCCAAAATACCAGCAACAGTGTGTGAAATTGTGATGAGTTACAGAAAACGTTTGGCCTCCGTTATTGCCAACAAAAGGTGTATAACAAAGTATTGAGATGAACTTTTGGTATTGACCAAATACTTATTTTCCACCATGATTTGCAAATAAATTCTTTAAAAATCAAACATTGTGATTTTCTGTTGTTTTTTTTTTTCACATTCTGTCTCTTACGGTTGAGGTTTACCCATGTTGACAATTACAGGCCTCTTTTTGCATTCAAAAACATTTTTTTTTTTTGATTGAAGCAACTTTTTTTTTTCTTTGGGGAAAAAAAAAACGCTCATTGTGAACTTATTATAAATATTCTTGTAAGTTAATGTTATTGCTGACACTGCGTTTCAGGGACATCAACATGTTGTGTCCCCCCTGCCCCAAAAGTCAATCTCCTCCTATGCATGTAAGCAATTAAAATTCTCCTTCCTCCTTTCTACAATAACACCATGCATGATTGTTGCCTAATGTAATGCAGCGCAAAAAGATGGCCAAACATGAGTAATTCAAAACCATTTAAGCAGTGAGAAAAGTGAGAACGTAAACACTTGAAGATGCTTCAAAATGGGTGCTCTGGCAGCTCTCTAAAAGTGTTATCTGATGGCTAATGACGCACCTGGAATACAGACAGAGTGCCATTACTGTAAAGGGATTACCGCCGAGTGGATCTTAGCCAAGCTGCCGCTCGGGCACTCCAGCTTTTTCTTAGCGTTAGCTGTGCTACAAACGCTGAAGATTTTTAAGTCGACGAGGATTGACGGAAATGCCGGAACATTATGAATGACATTTTTCTTGCCGCAACTGCATTACATGCCAATGTGTTGACGTCACTAGCGGCTGTCGCTAGTCGCTAAATACTCGGGGCGATAAAAGCCTCAGTCATGCGTGTTGCACAAATGAATTGAAGATGTCTTGGTAGTGAATGATCATGTATCGGTACCATCGACGGTGATGATCGTCCAATCCATTTTGACAGGGAGGGTTGACAACAACAGAGTCAAAATGGATTGGACATCTTGCACCGTCAATGTTAATGAATGAGGTAAAATGCATAAAAATCCCCACATTTTTACTATTAAAACAAGATTTGTTGTTTGAAATCTATTTTTTTTTTGCAGTGTGATAATGGGTTGAAAATTGACCTCAAAATGGATTGGACCTTCATTGCCATCCATGGCAGGAAATGTGGTAAGGTTCATTTCCGTGCATTTCAAACAGAAAAAAAAACACATGACTTATGCTTTAATGTGCTACTAATGTGATGAACCGTCTGTGGGCTTTAAAAAAAACTCTTTGTGAGATAAAAAAACGAGGAGCCTTGAGCTCATTTGACTCGGACGTCGAACCGCCATATCAACAATAACACCGTCGCGCCTGTAAACGTCATCATACTGTGACACCCAAATTGGCAACATCATTAACAATAAGCCAATAGAAAAGCAGGAAAGCATAATGGGAAATATTAGGGCAGTATGATCTTATGACTGACATTTAAAAGAAGAAAAGAGGAAGTACATACGTCTCTTTTACAGTATTGTATAGTACAGGTATTCCCAGGGTTACGAACGAGTTCCGTTCCTACCATAAGCGGATTTTAAGGAGGGGACGGGGGGGTCGAAAAGGTGGCCGAAAAGTGTCATTGCATGAAATTGACTTTCCTATATATACATAAAACTTGTAAAGATAAAACTGCAACAAAATGAATGAAATGAACAAAAAAAGATATTTTATAATGGGTCAAAATTATTTTTTTTCGAACAGATTATGTGACTAGCACATTAGTCATTTCACTTTTCAACAAAAATAAATAAATAAATAAAATAAAAAATTATGGGAGGGCATTTTTATTTTTCAAATGATTTTTCTTGGGCTGTCAAAATTATCGCGTTAACGGGCGGTAATTAATTTTTTAAAATTAATCACGTTAAAATATTTGACGCAATTAACGCACATGCCCCGCTCAGACACATTTAAATGACAGTATAATGAAATGCCCACTTGTTAATTGTGTTTTGTGGAGTTTTGCTGCCCTCTGCTGGCGCTTGGGTGCGACTGATTTTATAGGCTTCAGCACCCATGAACATTGTGTAAGTAATTATTGACATCAACAATGGCGGGCTACTAGTTTATTTTTTGATTGAAAAATGTACAGATTTTATTACAACGAAAACATTAAGAGGGGTTTTAATATAAAATTTCTATAACTTGTACTAACATTTATCTTTTAAGAACTACAAGTCTTTCTATCCATGGGTCGCTTTAACAGAATGTTAATAATGTTAATGCCATCTCGTTGATTTATTGTTATAATAAACAAATACAGTCCTTATGTACCGCATGTTGAATATATATATCCATCTTGTGTCTTTCCATTCCAACAATAATTTACAGAAAAAAATTGCATATTTTATAGATGGTTTTAATTGCGATTAATTGCGATTAATTACGATTAATTAATTTTTAAGCTGTAATTAACTCGATTAAAAATTTTAATCGTTTGACAGCCTTAGATTTTTTTCTTTGAAAGTATTTTTGAGTTCAAATGCAAATTTTTCAATCTCAAACATTTTTTTTGTATTCAAAAAGTTTGAAATTTTTCATTTTTTGATTGAAGTGATTTTTCTTTTTGAAAATATATTTTTTGAAGCAACTTATTCTTTGATTGAATAATAAAGACAAAAAAGTCCTAGCTAAACACAAATCAACATTACTTCAATCAAAAAAGTTGCTTCAATAAAAAAAAAAAAAAAACTTGACTCCAATAAAAAAAAAAGGAAATAATAATAATAATCAAAGGAAAATAGCTTTCACATGCATTTTTTCGAGTTTCAAATTTATTTTTGCATTCAAACATTTTTTTTTGATTGAAGCGACTTTTTTTTGACTGAAAATATATATTTTGATTGAAGCAACTTTATTTTTTTGATTGAATAATAAAGACACAAATCTACCCCATATGCCTCTGCCCAGGGAATACCATTTTTGACTGGGGTAACTACATTGGCAAGACACCGGCGGGCGTACGAAATTCAATGGATGACGATCTTAGCGAAAAGTATTGCCTGAGCAGCCTGGTTTAGAATTCCCCTCAAGAATGATGGGAAACAAAAAACGCTCAATGTCAACTTATTATTATAAAAATTCTTGTAAGGTAATTTTATTGCTGACACTGCGTTTCGGGATCATCAGCATGTTGTGCCCCCCTTACCCCAAAAGTCAAACTCCGCCTATGGTTCCTACGCTGGCGACGTAACCCAAATTTCCAAGTAAGTCGGAATTAATCCTTTAACTACCCCTAAATCTCAAAATAACCATCAAAAAATATGTATTATTCATCATTGTACTGTCCTCACCAAGACGTTGGCGCAGTCCTAGCTAGACATCGAACTAAGCTCCAAAATGACAATGTCAGACGTCCGTATCATCTGCTGACTTTATTCAGCTGCTCATGATGAAATCAGTTTCATCTTCAATAACAGCAATTCAAATGTGCATTTACAACTAGCTGCATATACAGAAATACTAATCCACATAAACCGATTAGCATGTATCAGTTAGCGTCCGCACATCATCAAAAACAATCACATAAACTTGCCCCAACTATATGACCACAATTAAAAATGTACAATACAGTACAAAAGGTGTTATGTACAAGTGTTGCCTCTGTGGATGCTCCACAAGCAACATATTTGCGCGCAGGCTCGTCTCTCACCCACTTCTTCGTCGGCGTAAATGCGCTCTTCCTCGTGTGTGCGCTCTTCTTCTTGTGTACATAAGCTCTTACTCGCATGCGGAAGTGCTATCTGCGCTGCGCTTCCTTCACCAAAATAAAAGCATGAATCACAAACAAATGTCAACATTCTAAAAAAAAAAAAATTTTTTTAAACTGACTTGAGACGAAAAGGCGGACAAGACAAAATGGCGGACGAGACGAAATGGCGGACGAGACGAAATGGCGGACGAGACTCCGGCGTCGTAAAGTCGAAATCATGTAACATGATCATGTAAATCATGGGACTACCCGTATTTTTTCTTCTCTTAACCTAAAATTTCTGTCTTAAAAAGAGGCAATATTTTCCCGTTTAAATGTGTCGTAACCTGAAAATAACGTTAACGTAATAACGTAAAAAACACAGTTTGACTACTAAAACAAATTTGTTTTTCAGAATTAATTGTATTTGTGTGCCATGCCGGTTGGGGGGCCGCGGTGGTGGCTCCTGGGCCGGGTGCGGCAGCGGTGCTGGGCGTGGGGGTATGGTGGCGCGTCCCCTTATCCCATCCCTGATGCCCGGTTGATGGGGTCGGGGATGGCCCGGGGGACCACCCTAGATCCCAGGGGATAACGACAGCCCTTTTGCTGGGATGGGCTGCGCTGGCTCGCCCCGGGCCCCCCTGTTGGCTGGGGAAGGGCCATGGACCTGGTGTGGCACCCACGCAGCATCTCCACTCATCTGCGGGAATATCACATGTCTGATTGGATTCACGCATGACTAGGTGCAATTAGATACACTCAAGTAGAAACCTCGGTGCCAGGATTCGCGATAAAACAGCATAGAATAGGATGGCAACATACTCACACTCGTAAGGGATTCACACAAATACTGGGTTCTAGACATAGGCGGAGTTTAACTTTTGGGACGGGGGGGGGGGGGGGGGGGGGGCAACATGTTGATGACCCCGAATATTTATCACAGTAAGTTGAAAATGAGCGTTTTTTTTTTTTTTTTTTTTTGTTTCCCATCATTTTTGAGGGGAACTCCAAATCAGGCTGCTTAGGACTGCTATAATTTTCGCCAAAATCGTCATCCATTGAATATGCAACACCCGCCGGTGGTGGCTCTGTTGTACAATTAGAGTCTTTAGTGGGGAAAATTGAAACTCCCCTCACCATTTTGGCGGTGCTCTCTGGCGTTTCATGGTCCACATTTTCAATCCTTGCTTCTTGCCTAGTAGTTGTTGTCCCTTTTGAAAGCTTAGGTTTGAAAAAATTCCTTATATCCACCTTGCCTCTTCGGTCCTCAGGTGGTTTTGGCTAACCAAAGCAAATGACCGTCTAAGGTCTTAGTCACATGATCTGGTTGAAAAATTATTTTGACCTAATATAATTTTTCTTTTTTTTTTTTTGTTCATTTCATTTATTTTTGTTGTTTGTTTTATTGCTTTACAACTTTTATAGAGAATATTTTACCGGAAAACTCTTAATTTTAAAAATTATATACAGGCAAGTCAATTACGTGCAATGACACTTTTCGGCCATCAGGGGAGGCATGCCCCCCCCCCCTTATACTCAGTGTATGGTTCTAGACCACATGGTTGATTTGTGTACACTTCACCTCTCCCAATCACTTATCCTTCAGACTCCCCCCCTCTTTCTTTGTCATCAGACCCTCCACATGGTGTCAACCGGATATACAACGAGCTAACGATAGCAGTAACATATCCATAGTCAGTAGGGTTGTTCCGATCATGTTTTTTTGCTCCCGATCCGATCCCGATCGTTTTAGTTTGAGTATCTGCCGATCCCAATACTTCCCGATCCGATTGCTTTTTTTTTGCTCCCGATTCAATTCCAATCATTCCCGATAATTTTTCCCGATCATATACATTTTGGCAATGCATGAAGAAAAAAATGAATAAAACTCGGACGAATGTATACATTCAACATACAGTACATAAGTACTGTATTTGTTTATTATGACAATAAATCCTCAAGATGGCATTTACATTATTAACATTCTTTCTGTGAGAGGGATTCACGGATAGAAAGACTTGTAATTCTTAAAGGATAAATGTGACTTTGTATATTGTGACTAAATATTGTCATCTAGTGTATTTATTGAGCTTTCAGTAAATGATACTGCAGCCATTCAACCCAAATGCATGATGGGAAGTGCAACCTTCTCTGCGTTGGGAAAGAATATAGGTGTTAAGAAAATGATAAACTACTACCTTTCTTCCCATGTTAATTTTAATTGCTGAGAGAGGGAATGTAAGGCTTTAGCCAAATAAAAAAAGGCTCCAAAGGCTGTCAAAATTCTCACTACTCATTATACGCTGCGTTTAGCTCTATATAATGGTAAAACGGCGCCTTTATAGATTGAACGCGACAATGCGTGAGTGGGTCGTGCAGCGCATGCGTTAATTATTTAACGTGATTAATTAAGAAAAAATAATTACCGCCGTTAACGCAATAAATTTGATTGCCCTACTTTAAGCCAAAACTGCTCTGGATGAGTGTAAGACATTTTGTCTGTAATGTTATATAGAATTAGAAAATGATTTAAATTAAAAAAATATATATATATATAAAAAAAAGGCATGTCCAATATTTTTTTGCCGATTCCGATACTTTGAAAATGACGTGATTGGACCTGATCGATCGGGATGGGGACACCTTTAATAGTCAGTTTTGGCGTTCAATGTATTTCTTATTGTTTGTGATTCTTCTGTCTCTCTCTCCGTCTTTTCTTTTGTTCCCCCATAATGCCTTCCTGCTCACCGTTTTCTCCTAATAAACGAGGTACGTTAAAAAAATAAATAAATAAAAGATAAAAAAATAATTGCTTTTTTTTTTTTGCAATGTGAAAATGGTGTGGTTGAAAATTTACAAGATCAAAATGGATTGGACGTCTGTCGCCGTCTATGGCAGTGAAGGAGATAAAGTAACTTCCCTGCATTTTAACAAAAAAAAAAAAAAAACAACTCAAAAAATTGTTCTTAAAAACACATTTTAACGAGGAAAGCAAAATTACTTCTTTAAAATCAATACATTTTTTTGTAGTGTGAAAATTGCATGGTTGGAAATTGCCACGATCATCCTGCAAAATAATATTGAAATCGACATGGTTCTCGCTTTGAATATAAACAGAACTCTTGAAATGTTTACATGGGGAACATTACTTATATTTTCTTTTCGATTGATCAAACATCGCTGTGGGGAGCCTTTTTCCACTCGTATATTTTGTCCGCGCAGCCTTTAAAGGCTTTTTACAAATTGTTGACGCTGTAGCAAATTGAGCCGTTACGTTCGTGCGAGTAGACAGGAGGTACAGGTGCATAGCCCATCAGTGAAATGTTGACATATCTTGGCAAAACATTTGGAGTCTTTTGTCAGCAACAATTACATTACATGCAAAATAGAGGCCCCGAAGGATTGCTGAATGACAGGCAGGCTAAACAAGGTGGAAAGCTTGAAAGTCGAAGGAGGACATCTGGATTTTGCATTTGTTTTGATTTGAAACAGAAAATCTTGGTTCATATTCCCTCAATTGTGATTCATAAATGCAGGGCTGAGCGACTTGTTTTGATACAGGGAACATGTGCGGCCACTAGGGCTGGGTGATTACATTTGTGTAAAAGTTAAGTCTATCAAACGAGGCAGAAATTTGCATGAAAATAGCAAATAAAAGTTGGCTAGTAGGCTACAAAGAAGGAAAACAGGACAATTGTGATTAAAATGATTGAATATTTATTAACGCTGTCAAAATTATCGCGTTAACGGCCGTTAATTAATTTTTTAAATTAATCACATTAAAATATTTGACACATTTAACACATATGCCCCTCTCAAACAGATTAAAATGACAGCACAGTGTCATTTTCACTTGTTACTTGTGTTTTTTGGTGTTTTTTCGCCCTCTGCTGACGCTTGGGTGCGACTGATTTTATGGGCTTAAGCACCCATGAGCATTGTGTAATTATTGACATCAACAATGGCAAGCTACTAGTTTATTTTTTGTTTGAAAATTTTACAAACTTTATTAAAACAAAAACATTAAGAGGGGTTTTAATACAAAATTTCTATAACTTGTACATTTATCTTTTAAGAACCACAAGTCTTTCTATCCATGGATCGCTTTAACAGAATGTTAATAATGTTAATGCCATCTTGTTGATTTTTTTGTTATAATAAACAAATACAGTACTTATGTACAGTATGTTGAATGTATATATCCGTCTTGTGTCTTATCTTTCCATTCCAACAATAATTTACGGAACAATATGGCATATTTTATAGATGGTTTGAATTGCGATTAATTACGATTAATTAATTTTTAAGCTGTGATTAACTCAATTAAAAAATTTAATCGTTTGACAGCTTTAATATTTATGCTATCCAGCTATAATTAAGCATTACAATCTAATAATGACTTAAATGACCATGTAGGGGGGGCATACACCTGATAACCCATAGGACAGGAGGTGGGAAGACAGGTCAGATTTGTGTATGGCAGAGCAGGGTGAGTATGCTAGCAGTGCTACCGACCTGCAGTACCGATCCAAACGGGTTTGTACGTAAATGACAATATTGAAGGAAAACACTTTTTTTCCCATGAGGAAAGACTACAGTATTCACTCATCTTCTGAACCGCTCATCTTCACGAATGTCACGGGGGTCCGTTAGCTAGCGTTGCCAACTGTCCATTGAGAAAAGGAAGCCGGAGCCGTGATTCAACCAACAATTTCAGAACTGTGAGGCAGACATTCAGACCACCATACCTGTAAAGTTGTACGGTTTCGGCGTAATATGTACAAGTGAGCAATGATTTTTAAATGTGTATGCCGTACGTTCAAAATCCGTACATTTTTCGTGCAGTAAATTTATTTTTCTCCGTTCGGATTTTGTCACAGTTTTGGCAACGAGACAATGTGCGTTACTATCTTGATTGAATGACACGAGAAAAGTCAGAAACACGGAGAAAGAAGAGCGGGAGTGGGAAGGTGGGAAGAGTGTTGTGACGCTGTTGCAAACGCGATGCTAGGTGGCTCCATTATTTCCTGACAGTAGCCGACAGCCTCCAATCTACGCCCACTTGATATTAAGGGTGTAACGGTACATGTATTTGTATTGAACCGTTTCGTGTGGATACGGGGATGTACCGAACGAGTTTCTGACGAAATGTAAAGTGCTGTCAAATTTAGCGCGTTAACGGGTGGTAATTAATTTTTTTGAATTAATCACATTAAAATATTTGACGCATTTAACGCAAGCGCGGAATGCCCGCTCATGCTTCCCATAATCCCACTGTTACGCCCCACGGACGGCTGCTAAGGGCGTAACATAAAATGAGACACGCACACAGGTTGCAAGTGGACTCAAATTTATTCACACAAGTCGAACTCGCAATGAACAAAATATACAAAATGCGGAAGAAGCTGGCTTCAGCGTAAGCCCGGGCCAAAACAACAAACAAAATGAAACTACACTTGAACCCCACCCGCTAAGTAAACCCTGATCGTAAAAAAGAAAAAACAATACAGCCACTAACCTGGCTTCTACACTAAACAAAACGGGTTGAACGAAAACGGCAGTTTACCTCTACTGCTGCGGTGCTCTTATTTACAGTGGTGAACAAAAACGATCCAATAACGAATGAACACAAAATACCTCACCGAAAGAGCGGGAGTGTAACAAAATAGTGATCAAATGCACAGGTGAATGAATAGCGAGCAAACAGCTGGCAAGGAGGTACGCCTCCTGTCAAATGCGAAGTTGCAAACCCTGAGTGTTGACTGTAAACTGACGAGCGGTCAGATGACTTTTGTTAATGCTGCCTTTATTTGGTTAACAAGACTCAGGCACAATACAACACACACACGGGTATGCAAGCTCAAACAATGGCCTAATAGTATTACCCAGAGCCGTATTACCGTGTATCGGATTAGCTGCCGTAAAGCAAGTGTCGTTATTGCCGCAAATGTAAACAAAGCGCTGCATAATGGATACACGTCAGACAGCGGCTAGTTCGGGTGGCCCGTCAGCGGCGGTGACATCGTCAGCCCGTCCGGCGTCAATCAGAGTACGCCACGTTGGGAGGGGAGGCAGCCAGCTGGCGGACGCGGCGATCAGATGACTGACAGTCTCAAAAAAGATAACAATTAAACGGCCGGGGCCGTCGCACCACTCAGAAGTGCAGTGAGCAGCGTGGGTAACGGTTCAATGTTAACATGGAAGATGATTGGCCCTCTGGGTGGGGAATTCAAATTAAAAAAGAATATAGATGGAACAACTCTTCACTTCAGTGTTGCAACTGTTCAATTTTGCACATCAGATATTTATTTTGAAGAAAAAGTCTTATACAAAGTTATTTTTATTTTGTTTTTCAAAATATCTACATTTCAGAATATTGTATTTTCTATTTTTGAGCAGAATTCTAGCTTTGTATAGGCTAATGTTCCTATTTTTGAAAGCACAAAAGTGTGTAATAAACAACTAGCACATTTATATTTTGAATTTTGTTTTCTAACTGTACCGAAAATGAACCGAACCGTGACCTCAAAACCGGGGTACGTACTGAACCGAGATTTTTGTGTACCGTTACACCCCTAGTAGATTTCATATGCATAAAGCACTAGATGCGAAATGACAGACTCGGCGGCGTTAGTAAACAGCCGCCATCTTAAAGCAGTCGACTTCTCAGAAAGGCTCTGTTGTAGTGAACCTTCCTAGCGAGTCTATGTAACTTTTTATCGACAAGACTCCTAAATGAGCAAAATCTTGACTTGAATCCATCTTTAAATGACGAAACCGTTTTAAAACTTTTCGAAAGTAGACAGAAGGGAACTAATGCAAAAACGGAAGCAATTTTAACAACTTTAAAGGTTGATTCACAACAATAAATGACTTCCAAACATAGCAAAGGTTAGGGCCCAAATACACCAGATGCGTCAAAAACAGGCAAATCATACCGGCTGCGCACAGCTGCGGTCCGCCGACTCCGTTCCATCTTGAGCGCTCGCGTAATTGCGCGCTATAATATGCCATTGAAAACAACGAAAAACACACGGAGTCTATACTCATCAGAGAAGCAGAGAGAGAGCACATTTTTCCTTTGCATATTGTTATTTTAGTTATGTCTGTCTCTTAATTCCAGATTGACTGCATCACGTTGAGATCAGGGCTCCGTGTGTGGGGGAAAGGGGGGCGGGGCCCTATTATGCCCTTGGTTGTGTCGGTGGGTTTATATCTTTGTGCACATTTAAAATTTATGGCACATAACATCTCATAGAGCTGTTATAAACAACTGTTAAATAATCTGTAATATTTATCAAATGGATAGCGGATTATATACTACACGAACTAAAAAACAGCGTACTTGGAATTGGTGTCTCAACACTGCAGATTCCTGTGCACAGCGCAAACTGTTGGGTTTTCTATGAAAAGTCAAGTAAAATGCAGGAAAAAAAGAGAAACGTCTTGAATAGACCACCAGGTTGAAACTTGTGGGTGTCTCCTTATTCTCTTTCGTACTTTTCCCCCTCGACTCTGTATACAAACCGACATTGTGTGTGCGCCGGGCATGAGAATTTCAGCGGTGGAGCCACTTTCAGATACGCTGCTTTTATTTTTTTTTTTCCGCTCAAAGTTGTCAGCACGTCGTGTGTTTGATATCATTGCCAGAAAAACACACATAATAGGACACCTTGCAGCTTCTCTTTTAATGCTGTCCTTATAATAACGATCTGCTGCATCTTTGTGACTTTCCACCTCCATGATGAAACGTTCTTTGTCCATGTTTGCTGGTGTTTAAACCGTGAATAAGCAACTGGGCTGTTACGTCCAGGCCCAGCTCCGCCCATTTTGTCGGATGCGTGTCCGGCAAAAATAGAAAATAGCCTATACCAGGGGTGTCCAAAATTTTTGCAAAGGGGGCCAGATTTGGTGTGGTAAAAATGTGGGGGGCCGACCTTGGCTGACGTCCTTTACGGAGAACAATATATTTAAGCAGATTTTAGCAAGCCATTCTGTGTATCACATTTGCTTTATTATTTTTTTCAATTAATAATTTCGCATAATCTCGCAATTAGCCTTTGTGGCGTTCTCTTTTGACTCTCGGGCTCTTGCGAAATACTGCTGCTGTGAAATTAAACTAGCTTCAAGTTTGCTTCAGTTTCTCGCTGCGTATCTTCCCTATCATTTTGTCGTACATGTCAGAGTGTCTTGTTTCGTATTATCGCCTCACATTGAACTTTTTAAAAACAGCTACTGTCTCTTTGCAAATGAGGCAGACCGAGTTGTTGCGTATTTTAGTGAAGAAATAGTCCAATTTCCACTTATCCTTGAAGCGTCGGCCGTCGTAGTCAACTTTCTGTTTTTTTGTTGATTGTCGCAATTTTAGAAAATGGGAAGGGTCACATGGGGTAATGTTGTTTAGAGTGCTGCTGCCTTTCAGCGGGTAAATGAGGAGCAGCATTTAGTGTGTAAGCTACTTCGTACGCTGGTAGCAGCACTGCTGACCAATTTATTAAGTCTGTACGGGCCAGACGTAATTGATTTTATGACAGAGGCTGGGGGCCGGATGAAATTTGACCGCGGGTCGCATTTAGCCCCCGGGCCGGACTTTGGACACGTCTGGCCTATACCATCCGGTGGGCTGCGGCACGCCGGAGATAGTCCGCGGGCAATCTGGAGCACTGACGCGGCCGGTATACGTTGAACAATAGGATATAATGGGAATGGATTGGCTCCGGCACTGTTTTTTACCGGAGTCGGACCGGAACCGCAACGATCATGCATCTGGTGTATTTGGGCCCTTACTATGTTTTTTTTTTTTTTTTTGCTTTGTTTTTTTTAAATGAAAAAAAAAAACATGAAAGGTAAAACCCGTTACTTTGCCAAGTAATTACTCTTACATTCATACATAGAAATTGCCAAAAGTGCTACATACAATTATAACAAAAGTCATTGTTAAATTTTAGTAATCATGATCTAGCTGAAGATATTGTTCTTTGATTGCACCAGGTTATATGTGACAATATTACCAATTAATTCATTTTAAAAATTGAGTTTTATTTTTGTTTCATATTGCACGCTATATAAAAACGTTGTAAGATTAGTTACCAATTTGTAAGGGCATACGTCACTATTTGTAAGATTGCCAACGGCCTCGGGTTGACAGGTCTGAACCATTCTCCCACCATACAGTTAAGCCTGTCGCAATATGCAATAATTCCATTCATCGCACGGTAAATGAAAATGAAGAGGGTAATTTTCCTGCTGCAATTTATCGCCTCACGTGCGTGCTTGCGTGCGCGTGCGTGCAGCAGATGTTCTGCTTCCTTGTTACAAACAGCGCAATATGCTGTGATGAGGAATTCACTCTGTTTTATTGACTTCTGGATATGTTCGTTTTACACATTTGAACCTAGCCTAAGGCTACGTTCATACTAAAAGTCTTAATTAGGGCTGTCAAACGATAAAAATTTTTAATCGAGTTAATTACTGCTTAAAAATTAATTAATCGTAATTAATCGCAATTAATCGCAATTCAAACCATCTATGAAATATGTCATATTTTTCTGTAAATTATTGTTGGAATGGAAAGATAAGACACAAGATGGATATATACATTCAACCAGGGGTCGCGTTAACCAAATATTTTCCGTCGTTGACCGGTTTTTTAAAACGGTGACGGAAAAAACTGAAGTCCAGCCGTCATTTTGACAGGTTGCAGTTCACACCCCAGACCACAGGGTGGCGAGTGAGCATATTAATTAGCTATTGTCTCTCTTGATGCATGACGTCGTTGGCCTTACTCGGAAAAATGTCAAGGCAACTGAGTGTCCGAAGTTTCTTCAAAAAGCCCCAAAACGACGATGGTGTTGATAAAAGAGGTGAAAAAAGAGGGACTGATGTAGTGGAGGATGAAGGATGACGACGAATCAAGTGAATCGCCGGTTCACTCCTCACTGCGGCGAGCAGTTGAAAACGCCGCCAATTACCAAGAAGGGCAGAATTGGTAACACGGTGAAAGCGGCATAAAGCCAAAAAAGCGGACCAGACTAGCCAGAGCCTGAAATTATTTCATGGAAAATATGGAGGGTGCCACCACTGTGTGTACTCTTTTTGCTAAGCTGAGCTCGCATAGCACGGTAGCACGTCGCCAATGAACTTGACGCGCCGTCACCCAGGTGTATTTCGGAAGACAACAGGAAACAACAAGCTAGCGGATTGTAAGTCCATACAACTTTCTAACGATTTTTTTAAAAAATTGAAGTTTCCTTTATGTGCGTCGTATCAACGTGCATTTTTATTTAATAATAATAATGAGAAGAAATAAAAAAAAAAAATATTATATACAGTGCCTTGCAAAAGTATTCGGCCCCCTTGAATCTTGCAACCTTTCGCCACATTTCAGGCTTCAAACATAAAGATATGAAATTTAATTTTTTTGTCAAGAATCAACAACAAGTGGGACACAATCGTGAAGTGGAACAACATTTATTGGATAATTTAAACTTTTTTAACAAATAAAAAACTGAAAAGTGGGGCGTGCAATATTATTCGGCCCCTTTACTTTCAGTGCAGCAAACTCACTCCAGAAGTTCAGTGAGGATCTCTAAATGATCCGATGTCCTAAATGACCGATGATGATAAATAGAATCCACCTGTGTGTAATCAAGTCTCCGTATAAATGCACCTGCTCTGTGATAGTCTCAGGGTTCTGTTTAAAGTGCAGAGAGCATTATGAAAACCAAGGAACACATCAGGCAGGTCATAGATACTGTTGTGGAGAAGTTTAAAGCCGGATCTGGATACAAAAAGATTTCCCAAGCTTTAAACATCTCAAGGAGCACTGTGCAAGCCATCATATTGAAATGGAAGGAGCATCAGACCACTGCAAATCTACCAAGACCCGGCCGTCCTTCCAAACTTTCTTCTCAAACAAGGAGAAAACTGATCAGAGATGAAGCCAAGAGGCCCATGATCACTCTGGATGAACTGCAGAGATCTACAGCTGAGGTGGGAGAGTCTGTCCATAGGACAACAATCAGTCGTACACTGCACAAATCTGGCCTTTATGGAAGAGTGGCAAGAAGAAAGCCATTTCTCAAAGATATCCATAAAAAGTCTCGTTTAAAGTTTGCCACAAGCCACCTGGGAGACACACCAAACATGTGGAAGAAAGTGCTCTGGTCAGATGAAACCAAAATTGAACTTTTTGGCCACAATGCAAAACGATATGTTTGGCGTAAAAGCAACACAGCTCATCACCCTGAACACACCATCCCCACTGTCAAACATGGTGGTGGCAGCATCATGGTTTGGGCCTGCTTTTCTTCAGCAGGGACAGGGAAGATGGTTAAAATTGACGGGAAGATGGATGCAGCCAAATACAGGAACATTCTGGAAGAAAACCTGTTGGTATCTGCACAAGACCTGAGACTGGGACGGAGATTTATCTTCCAACAGGACAATGATCCAAAACATAAAGCCAAATCTACAATGGAATAGTTCAAAAATAAACGTATCCAGGTGTTAGAATGGCCAAGTCAAAGTCCAGACCTGAATCCAATCGAGAATCTGTGGAAAGAGCTAAAGACTGCTGTTCACAAACACTCTCCATCCAACCTCACTGAGCTCGAGCTGTTTTGCAAGGAAGAATGGGCAAGAATGTCAGTCTCTCGATGTGCAAAACTGATAGAAACATACCCCAAGCGACTTGCAGCTGTAATTGGAGCAAAAGGTGGCGCTAAAAAGTATTAACGCAAGGGGGCCGAATAATATTGCACGCCCCACTTTCCAGTTTTTTATTTGTTAAAAAAGTTTAAATTATCCGGTAACACTTTATAATAACTATCCGTTTCACTAGTTAATAGATCATTAGTAAACTGTTGATAAATGATTTATTGTTGATTTGTGTAGTATTTGTTAATAGTTTGTTAAGCATTTACAGGGTGTTCCAATATGGTTGACCCCATTCTAAATGCCCAATCTAGTTGATGGATCTTAATAAAACGATATATACTTTATGTTGAAGGTCATAAGTTTTATTGGTTAAATATACAAAGAAAAGTACAAATATTTGTTGGTTCTATGACAGATTTTCATAAATGTAAAACATGAGCGCTGCCTGCAAAATGCCTTATCAAAATGCCTTTTCTTTTGAAGTGAACGGCATTTCTTAACCCGAAAAGATAGAAATGCCAAACATTACACACAAAAACCTGGAACGTTTCTACACAAACTGTGTTTCAGGTTAAGAACACCCTGTAAATGCTTAACAAACTGTTAACAAATACTTCACAAATCAACAATAAATCATTTATCAACAGTTTACTTGTGATCTATTAACTAGTAAAACGAATAGTTATTATAAAGTGTTACCAATTATCCAATAAATTTTGTTCCACTTCACGATTGTGTCCCACTTGTTGTTGATTCTTGACATAAAATTAAAATTTTATATCTTTATGTTTGAAGCCTGAAATGTGGCGAAAGGTTGCAAGGTTCAAGGGAGCCGAATACTTTTGCAAGGCACTGTATATATACATATATTTATATATATATATATATATATATATATATATATATATATATATATGTATATGAATTATATAATATTTTATTATTATTAAATGTATTAGGATCATGGAAGGTCCCACTTGGGGGGGGGGGGGGTGGATATATATCCTGTATATACATAATATAATACATATATATATGGAAACACAGCACTGGCCTGCTTACTGTAATCCATGACTGCACTAATGTTAGTTACTTTATATTATAAAGTATGATTGTATTATTGTGTATATACATATAGTGACTGCATCAAGATATAGTCATTTTAAAAATTTAAGTGACAAGTAAAAATAGATTATGACCGGATTTTTATTACCCTGTCAGTCAAAATGACAGACAACGAAAAAGTCTAGCGCAACCTCTGCATTCAACATATGGTACATAAGGACTGTATTTGTTTATTATAACAATAAATCAACAAGATGGCATTGACATTAATAACATTCTGTTAAAGTGATCCATGGATAGAAAGACTTGTAGTTCTTAAAAGGAAAATGTTAGTACAATTTATAGAAATTTTATATTAAAACCCCTCTTAATGTTTTCATTTCAATAAAATTTGTAAAATTTTCAATCAAAAAATAAACTAGTAGCCCGCCATTGTTGATGTCATTAATTACTTACACAATGCTCATGGGTGCTGAAGCCTATAAAATCAGTCGCACCCAAGCGCCAACAGAGGGCGGCAAAACTCCATAAGACACAATTAACAAGTGAGCGTTTCACTGTACCGTCATTTAAATGTGTCTGAGCGGGGCATCTGCGTTAATTGCGTCAAATATTTTAACGTGATTAATTCAAAAAATTAATTAACGCCCGTTAACGCGATCATTTTGATAGCCCTAGTCTTAATGCATGAATCCGATTTTTTCGTGTTTTTCCGACTCGAGTGAAGCATTAACTTGACGATCTGAACGTGACAAGTCGCATAGAACTGGACCATTTCAAATCCAATCTGGGTCACTTTCGTATGTGGTCTGAATCCGATCTGGGCCACATTTTTCCAGAATGTGGCTGGCGGTCTGAACTTTCAAGTCCCCCGAGTCGGAATTCATGCAGCAATGACGTCAGAAAAGCAAAAGCGGCAGGCAGGACGGGAGCGATGTAGCTGTGCATTAGCTTCTAGCTTGAACTCTGCTTTTATACACGAAGCGGGCTTGAACACGGTCATAAAAAAAATAATAAATGTAGAAAAGGATAAGCCTGACGATTTTCGATTTTAATTCTATGCGCCGAATGAGCAATATTTCAGTATAGACCCCAATCACGTGACGTCACAACTCCGCCTCCCTGGATGGTGCCGCCATATTGTCCGTCAGCTCATCGTGTTTACATATTACCGCTACATACATTCCTCCTATTACTGTGTGTTTTTCTGCTTGTCTAAGGAATCACCGCCTAGTAAACGAACCCAAAAACCTTCCTGACAATCATTAACATTGATTAATCAAAATGGTGAAGGCATGTGTGGCGGTTGGTTGCAGTAACAGAGAAGATAAACGGCCATTTTAGTAGTTGCTGTGCGCCCTTTGTTAAAAGGGCAAATCTCTAAAGCAGCACGGTTTATTTATCTCGCTCCATGATGCATTTGTGTCGACAGCCGTCAGACAGCGGCGAAAACATCAATATGATGCCAACACGATCGCAGACATCATCAGACGGAGACTACGAAGATCGTTGCCACGGTCGCGCAACAAGAAGGTGAGCGCAAAAACAGGTGTTGTGCCGAAAAATAGCCGCCCTGCGTGAAATGTCCCCCCTGACGGGAGCGCCCACACGAAAACGACTTTCTTGAACTGTGAATATGCATTATTTTACTCTGCGTCAACAAATAAATGTCATACCTGTGTGATTGTCATTTGGATATGGTCGTGAAAACCTGTAGACTAATACATTTCTGTTCAAAGATGGTTATGTGGCCCAGTCCACGATTTTTTACTAAAATACAGTACTAGTCTTTTGTGTAACTTAATTATTTAAAACTGATCTTACAGTTGTAAATCCATTACTGTAATGCGTCCATCAAAACATTTGATGTTTTCACGTCAATAAAGCGTTACAAATAAGCGCTCCCGCCAGGGGGGACATTTCACGCGAGGCAGCTATTTTTCGGCACACACCGGCCCGTTGTCGATCAAGTTTCATTTTACAATCATGACAACGGTGATGCTCAGCTGACCAAATGTCGGTTTTAGGGCTGTCAAAATTATCGCGTTAACGTGCGTTAATTAATTTTTTCAACTACTACCTTTCTGCCCCACATTGCTTCCCACGATTATTCTAATCGTTGGGAGAGGGATTGTAAGACTTTAGCAATTTAAAAAAGGCTCCAACGGCTGCCAAAATTCACTCTACTCATTTTACGCTGCCTTTTAGCTCTATATACTATATGGGTAAATTATAGATTGAACGCGACAATGCGTGAGTGGGTCGTGCAGCGCATGCGTTAATGGCGTTAAATATTGTAACGTGATAAATGTAAAAAAATATTAATTCTCGCCGTTAACGCGATAAATTTGATAACCCTACCTTAAGCTTAAACTAAAGACTGGAAGAGTGTAACACATTATGTCTGTAATGTTAAATACAATTAGAAAACTATTTAATGAAAAAAAAAAAAAAAAAAAATTAATAAAAGGCATGTCCGATATTTTTTTACCGATTCCGACACTTTGAAAATGACGTGATCGGACCTGATCGATCGGCATCGATCGACGGGACATCTCTATTACTTAGTATTATCAATATATACTGTATTCTTACTGTGTTATTGTAAATTGGTAACCAAAAAAAATGGGGGGGAAGGCGTAATAATATCGCATATCGCAATAATTTATGAGAGAATTTATCGCCCGCTAAAATTTGTTATCGCGACAGGCCTACATACTGTATTGTATGACGAAATGAAACTTCTCTCTTCATTTCAACACAGTTCTTTGTCACAAAATGTTAACTCATTGGAAAATGATTACTGCTGACCTTCCCTGTTCAACAAGGATTTGACGCCTATCGGTGTCAATGGCGCTGAAACACAATCATTACTTTAGCCATCTTTAGCCTATGTGTTTCATTGCCGAAAATCAGTTTTAACAAGTAAATTGAATTACGAGCTCAGTCACACAAATCAACAGCAGTCGCGACTTTAAACCCATTTAGTTGAATCTCAGCACAACTAATGACCCCTCACTTGTACTTTTCCAGCGTTGACATTTGCAGTCAGCACAATTGCAGAGCACCTATTGACAGTTATTGACTGTTGTCAAAATTACCGAGCCTGCGAAGAGGACTCTCGGCCTCTTTATTGCTGTCTAGAGCAGCGTCTATAATCATAATTACGGGCCTCAACATTGTGCGCACTCCCAAAATTGCACTTCCCCGAGCCAGCTGCAACATCGCATCCTCCCACGTGAAATCAATGCCCCGCAGCCAGGACTGCTCACTCTCTCGGAAGCCACGCCCGAAGCTCTGACTGATGTTAATAGACGGCTGATGGTTAGCCTCACTGCTGCAGATTTGCCGCATTAAGCCATCAGTCACTTCTCAATCCCACTGATACTGGATGTGGCTTGTCCGGAAACAGCTCCTGCTTGTGACCTTGTATCTTATGTTGGGAAAAAAATATATATATTAGGGCTGTCAAACGATTAAAAATTTTAACCGAGTTAATTACAGCTTAAAAATTAATTAATCGTAATTAATCGCAATTCAAACCATCCATAAAATATGCCATATTTTTCTGTAAATTATTGCTGGAAAGGGAAGATAAAACACAAGACGGATATATACATTTAACATACGGTACATAAGTACTGTATTTGTTTATTATAACAATAAATCAACAAGATTAACATTATTAACATTCTGTTAAAGCGATCCATGGATAGAAAGACTTGTAGTTCTTAAAAGATAAATGTTAGTACAAGTTATGGATTTTGCCATGTGGCATTTTTTTGCCATGTAGAAAAATGGATTTTGTCAAGGGGCTTTTTTTTTTTGCCAAAATCCATTTTGCCATGTGACATTTTTTTGCCATGTGGCAAATGGCATTATTTACCATGTGGAAAATGGATTTTGCTATGTGGCAATTTTTTTGCGATGTGGCAAAATGGATTTTGCCATGTGACATTCTTTTGCCATGTAGAAAAATGGATTTTGCCATGTGGCATTTTTCTTTTGCCATGCTGGATTTTTTTGGGCAAAATGGATTTTGCCATGTGGCATTTTTTTTGCCATCTAGAAAAATTGATTTTGCCAGGTGGCTTTGATTTTTTTTTTTTTTTTTTTTTTTTGCCAAAATCCTTTTTGCCATGTGACATTTTTTTGCCATGTGGCAAAACTGATTTTGCAATGTAGTATTTTTTTTTGCTATGTGGCAAGTGGCATTTTTTACCATGTGGAAAAATAGATTTTGCTATGTGGCTTTTTTTTTGCGATGTGGCAAAATGGATTTTGCCATGTGGCATTTTTTTTTTGCCATGTAGAAAAATGGATTATGGCATGTGGCATTTTTTTTGCCATGTTGGATTTTTTTTGCCATGTGGCATTTTATTTTGCCATGTGGCAAGTGGCATTTTTTACTTTTGCCCTGTCGCAAAATGCATTTTGACATGAGGCTTTTTTTGGTTTGTGGCATGTTTTTTTTTTTTTTTTAGTATGTGGCATTTTTGGGGGGTATATGGCAGTTTAGCAGGCCATTCACGTCCATGCCGTTGACGGCTATGCACGTCCAAAATTTCCATTCATTTTAAATGGCAGAAAAACATGTGTGGCTGTAATTTATGACTATAAACTTACCATTACAGCGCATTGACATTCAACTGGCACCCAAGTAAGGCTATGCCATTGACGGCTAAACTTGCACTTCAAAATTTTCATTCCCAAAGTTGTGTTACAATCGCCTATCTGAGCTGCTTTCACATCACCTGCTAAATACAATACCCACAGAAAACGTCTTTAGCCATTTCTCATATTTTATCTGAAATTTCCTCAAATATGACAGAGAAAAAAGGTGATTACGCCGTCAATTCTACATGGATTTCAAATTACTTCGCTGTTTCTGAGAGCTTGTCAAATGCTTTAAGTGAAATGATTCACAATGAATTTCTCAGTCTTTCAAACTTTGCTTTTGCCATTTTGCCGTCCTTCCACTGTTGTCTGAGGCAGCCAAATCATCCGTTGTCAAGGAAACCGCATAGCAATTTTTGGGGGGTTTGCCTGAAATATCTGCTAGTGTGCTAAAAGTCCATTTCAGTTGCGAACTTAGGTGCTTAGTGTACTGTACGTGCTACTCGTGTGTATCTGCAACATAATTCATCTGTCTGACGTGAGCCGAGATGTTGATAGGTAGATTTTTCTTCATTACACAAAATGAGCTGGAAAATGAAGTTTGAAAGGCGGCAGCCCGAGAAGCTGCCAGCGTAATAAGTGAGTCATTGGTATTGATCAACAACGCTATCAGCTCCCCCTAGATCCATTATGCTCATTTTGCGCATCAGGGAAGCAGAGATCGTATCGCGAGGTTGTAATCTCGCCTTTGAATATCAGTGGTGTAATTACTTTCCTTTGAGGGTGAGGCGGAACGTCTTTCGAGGCCTATTAGCGGAACGCCTCGACCCCTCCGACGGGAAGGCACCCGCGCGATACGCGCTTGGCAGAGGCCTTGGCGTGGATTGACTCGTCTCCCGAGCCGGGGTCGTACGTCTCTGTCAGCCTGCCCGGCCAACGACCGGGCCATTAGCCCTTGTTTTTTTGGTTTTTTTTTTTTTTGCACGACGCATTAAAATGCAATCAAGGTGACTTACGGGTGGTCGGCGGCACATTAGGACGGGGTCGACGCCAACCTTTCACACCGTCAACTTAAAGCCGGGCGCCGATTTCAAGGTCGTTAACGGCAATTTGTTTTGGCGTTTACGGGGCTGTGGACAGGAGTCCGATTTACGCGTGCGACCATCTGTGAATTCATATTTAGAACAGAAAATACGGCCGTCGGCGTCATCGAGTGCTTTAATGACAACATTTTCACTTTATTTAGGAGGAATTATGTACGATTGCGTACATGACTTTATACTGTCCAGCATGGGCGTCGCCAGACATATTTCACTGACGCTCGTGCCCCAGTATGGATCTGCAGTGCCCATTATAAATTTCACTGGAAATAAGTAAGTAAATAAATAAAATACTTTGAAGTTTTACGTTTACCTAGCATAATCTGTTAATATGTGAAAATGTGAATATTTAATATGGTGGTATTTAGGGACTGGAATTGATACGAAGAGGCCCAAGGTCTCAATGTTAACTGTGGAAATAAGTGGCAAATACTAGGGTTGTTCCAATCATGTTTTTTTGCTCCCGATCCGATCCCGATCATTTTAGTTTGAGTATCTGCCGATCCCGATATTTCCCGATCCGATTGCTTTTGTTTAGCTCCCGATTCAATTCCGATCATTCCCAATAATTTTTCCCGATCATATACATTTGGGCAATGCATTAAGAAAAAAAAATGAATAAAACTCGGATGAATATATACATTCAACATACAGTACATAAGTACTGTATTTTTTTTATTATGACAATAAATCCTCAAGATGGCATTTACATTATTAACATTCTTTCTGTGAGAGGGATCCACGGATAAAAAGACTTGTGACTTTGTATATTGTGACTAAATATTGCCATCTAGTGTATTTGTTGAGCTTTCAGTAAATGATACTGTAGCCATCCCCAAATGCATGATGGGAAGTGGAACCATGACTGTGCGTAGTGCTACCAATTGATATATCTTCTCTGCGTTGGGAACTAACATAAGGTGTTAAGAAAAAGATCAATTGCTACCTTGTTTCCCCACATTGCTTCCCATGATATTTCTAATCGTAGGGAGAGGGATTCTAAGGCTTTAGCCAATTAAAAAAAGGCTCCAAAGGCTGCCAAAATTCACTCTACTCATTTTACGCTGTCTTTTATCTCTCTATACAGGTAAAATGGCGCCATTACAGATTGAGCGCGACAATGCTTGAGTGGGTCGTGCAGTGCTTGCATTAATTCTGTTAAATATTTTAACGTGATACATTTTTTAAAAAATTAATTACCGCCGTTATCGTGATAAATTTGATAACCCTATCTTAAGCCTAAACTAAAGACTCTGGATGAGTGTAACATATTATGTCTGTAATGTTAAATACAATTAGAAAACGATTTAATTAAAAAAAAAAATATATATATATTGAAAAAAGGAATGGCCGATATTTTTTTTGCCGATTCCGATACTTTGAAAATGATGTGATCGCGATGCCGATCTATGGGGACATCTCTAGCAAATACACAAGAATGTATAACATTTTACTGAAACATTTTTCTTATAGAATTAAAAAAAAAAAAATATATATATATATATATATAATTGGCATATAGGTCGTTGTTCTTCCTTTGGCAATATGTGTTAAAGCAGGGGTGTCCAAACTTTTTGCAAAGGGGGCCAGATTTGGTGTGGTAAAAATGTCGGGGGCCGACCTTGGCTGACGTCCTTTACGTAGAACAATATATTTAAGGCGGAAAACTCTCAGGTGGCTTGAAGTTTCGCTCTGAGACCACCAATTTGGCCAAATTTCAAAATTGTCCGATATGCATGTGTGATACATCATTGGAAAGCTTAAAATCTCAATTTTCTGGGAAAAGAACAATTTTGAACAGGAGGGTATTTTAAAAAAAAAACTGTTTTTTTAACAGCAAAACCCGGTCTGGAGGTGAAAGGACGCGAGAGCAGAATTACAGACGCAATGACTTTAACGAGATATTATCGCGTACTTACCTTGTTTCGATCCAAAAACTCCATGCATGTATCACCGCGTGTCAAGACACAGCTTGAATGGCCACACCTGGATTTTTGGTGGATTATATGCGTGAAACATGGTAATATAACAAGGGTTGTGATGCAGAAATCGCAGACATCGAGGAGTGGTCGAGATTTTCTTTTTCATATATGTACCCTTTTAAACATCTTTTTTTTCTCTCGATTTTTCTTTGTTTGCATCGATTATTTATCATCTTAAATATTGGGGAAAATGTGACAGTAACGAAAAAAATACAATTAAGCGATAGTTATGGGGTAGATCTCTACGACTTTTTTTTAGACGCAAATTTTTTCATTGTGACGTAATTTGTTTAAAAGTTTAAAATATGTGAGTGAATAATTTTTTAAAAACGTATTTAGAAAAAATAAGTCAATATTATACATCAATTAATGATTCTAAGCTAAAAATGACAGACATTTTGAATAATAAATATAATTAATTACCTTCTTTTTATTGCTAGGTTGAAAGCGGTTGCGCGACATCTGTAAACGGGGGTTTCCAGGGTAAACCGGACAATTAAAAATAGTTTGGGGGCTTAATGCGCTTAATCTGCTGTGGCAGCATATAGACATATTCTATCAAACACAACAGTTGTTTTGGCTTAAAATACAACAGTTTCTTTTAAAGAGGAGTGCAAGAGCAGAAACTGCTTTTTCAGTCTTGTCTGTGTTTTCCGCCTTAAGCAAATTTTAGCAAGCCATTCTGTGTGTTACATTTGATTCATTATTTTTTAAAATTAATAATTTCAACAATATCGCAATTAGCCTTTGTGGCATTCTCTTTCTACTCTCGGGCTCTTGCGAAATACTGCTGCTGTGAAATTAAACTAGCTTCAAGTTGCTTTGATTTCTCGCTGTGTTTCGTCCCTTGTAATACTGTCGTACATGTCAGCTTGTCTTGTTTGGTAAATATCGCCTCACATTGAACTCTATAAAAACAGCGACTGTCTCTTTGCAAATGAGGCAGACACAGTTGTTGCATATTTTAGTGAAGAAATAGTCCAAATTCCACCTATCCTCGGAATGTCGGCCGTCGCAGTCAACTTTTTGTTGTTGTTGTTGTTGTTGATTGTCGTCATTTTAGAAAATTGGAAGTAAAGGGTCACAAAGGGTAATGTTGCTTGGAGTGCTGCTGCCTTTTAGTGGGTAAATGAGGAGGAGCATTTAGTGTGTAAGCTACTTCATTTTCTGGTAGCAGTACTGCTGAACAATTTATTAAGTCTGTGTGCAGGCCAGACGTTATGGATTTTATGACAGATGCTGGGGGCCGGATGAAATTTGACCACGGGCCGCATTTGGCCCCCGGGCCGGACTTTGGACATGTCTGTGTTAAAGTGTTTTATTTACCATTATATTGAAATGCCTGCCTTTTAGTTTTTATGGTGCTTTCACGCTCAAGTGGGGGCGCCCTTGTGCTTCCTCACGCGAAGAAGAACGCGCTCACGTGAAGATGAGCGCGCTTACACGCGAAGAAGAAGTGCAGCTACAAAGCATCCAAGCGAGTGAGCGAGTTAGTGAGAGAGGGAAACACTGCTACGAGCCTGCGTTCTTTGTTAATGTTTGTAAAATATCTACAGAGGCAACGCCTGTATGTATCATCTTTTGTGTTGTTGTTGTGTGTTTCCACTCGCGATCGAAAACTTAAATCCAGTTGTGTAGTGGTTTGAACGATGTGCTAATGCTAGCGAACGCATGCTAACCGTTTGTGTTATTACTGTATTAGCAGCTAATCATTGCTGATCTAAGTTGATGCGAACCTGTTTGTTATTGGGGACAAAATTGATTTGTTTCATTTCTATTTTTAGTTTCACTCTTCAAGTGATGGTGTCATAACGACGGCTAAATAAAGTCAGCATATTATACCAACGTCTTCTGCATCGTCATTTGGGAGTTTAGCTCGCTGTATAGCCAGGACTGAGCCTTAGCGTCTCGGTGAGGACGGTACAGTCGTATTCCCTCCCGACGCAGTTATATCCACCTTACAATGACTGCAAGTCGCTTTGTTGTAATTTTTCCTCGTGAAGTGAAGACACACTTTCGAGCGTTTGAACCTACGTGCTGTCATTCTTATGTTTACAGCTGCAATGCTCGTGCTAAACCATCGTAACCTTTTATTTTCACCCTCTTTCCTGGTGAAGTGAAGCCAAACTTTGGAGCGAGTGGTTCTTGGCGCCATGCTAGTTTGATGCATCTGGACAACAAGACACGTCACGCGATGACGTGACGTGAGACGCACAATACGCGTCTTTAGAAATCGTTAAAGGGATCGTTTTTCATTGTGATGTCGAGGCCTCGGAACACTAGGATCCGGTTCGGAATTGGAATCGGATGTCAATTCCCATCAGACCCCGCAGCATGGGCGGGCATTAGGGGGCCGGGCCCGCCCTGAGGGACGGCTGTGCCCGCCCTAGCTCGATTAAACTGTACTGCGTAATTTTTAAAAAATCTTCCACAAAAACACACACACACGGAGAGAATGAACCCTATATTCCAGTGTTTTTCAACCGATTGTGCCACCGCCGTGAGAGATCGTCAGGTGTGCCGCGAGAAATTATCCAATGTCGCTTTTTTTTAACATCGTCGGGCAAAGTTGCAGTAGGAAGGAAGGAGTAGGCAAAAAGTTCTCGGTTGTGTGCAGATGAGTCGTGTTGCGTTCAAGAGCTCCTCGGATTTCTAGCCATCAGCCACCTTGCTCTCCGCAACAATGTGGACCCCAGCACGTCTACTGTTCATTATTTGACTCGTCAAGTGTCGATATACACAAAAGTGTCCTTTCCATTTTATCCATATGTGACCACTGTTAATCCTCCCTCTTTGTTTTATTCCAACACATTATTGAGGACAGCAAGGTGGGAGATGGCTAGAAATCCGTGCAGTTCTTGAACGCGACACGAGCGGCTATCTAGCGCCATGGCGCCATACAAGCTTAAACGTCATCTCCAAATGAACGCCCGTCGCTTCAGAACAAGTCGATGGACTATTTTTTTACACCTTCGTGAAAACACACAGAGAAAAACTACAAAGGTAAATAAGAAAGCCCTGAAAGCCAGTTACTTTGTTGCTAAATCCCAAAAGTCCCAAACTGTGGCAGAGACGTTAATACTACCTGCCTGCAAAGCCATTGTCAGCGAGACGACCAGCCCTGATGTGCTTAAAGACATTGCTCAAGTCCCCTGTCTGATAGGTTTTCAAGCCTAATTGCTAAACGTTTCACACTGAGGAAGTATAAATACTGAGAAATTATTTTATAATTAAATATACTGTACAGAAAGTAATTTTGGAACATTTTGGTGTGGTGTGCCGCGAGATTTTTTCCAACATAAAAACGTCCCGTGACTCAGAAAAGGTTTAAAAACACTGCTCTAGTCATCCTATCTTGATCTGTCGTCATTCCATTCAACCAATCTGAGTAGCGAATGTAGGCAATTTCTAGCCAATCACAGATATGGGGTTAGTATGAGTAGCCGGCCATTGGGTACTACGATTGGATAGGTATTGCTCCGGTTACAGAAATGGCGATTGAGCGGCTCCTCCGTTGCTAATTCAAATTGGTATGGACATCCGTGTTTTTTTCAAGAAAGTAAAGACGAACTCAAGCCATGACAAAGACGCGGCCGAAAGTCAACATGAAGGTATAGCGCTGCCACCTCCTGCAGTTTCACCGACTGACACTATCATCAGAAAATATAATGGGTAAAAGCACCACTGTTACGGCTAAATTTACGTTGAAGAAGTGTGCCCCCCCCCCAAAAAAAAATGTAATGCCCCCCCTGTAATTTCTTTCTGCAGCCGGGTCTGATTCCCATCCCTAGTGATATTACACTCTTCACGCAATATACACAATCTGCACATGGCACTTTAATATGGTAATTTATGCAAGTAACTTTGTGATAAGCATATGAGTTGAGAGAAAAAAAACAGACAAGTCATCTCAGTGCAACATTTGCAACACAACTATATCATGCAAAGGTAGATCCACGACCAATACGATTAAACACCTCAGGCTTCATGGAATACAAGTGCCGAGTGCTAAGTGTGTAGCTGAGTGGCGCGTATTTGACACGCTGCGCTGGTCCTTGTCCGCTAACCAGTCAGAACCAGGTAAGAAAAACAATAAATTACCTCTGTCTTCTGCTGCCCCCGCGACCCGACCCCGGATTCAGCGGTAGATGCTGGATGGATGGAATAGTACGATAATACTATTATACTATATACTGTATATATATTACTATTATACGATAGTACTATTACATCGGGCTAATGTAGCTATATAAGCAGATACATACTTTACGTAGCGCGTTGCCATCTCCCTTAAAATCAACAGTAATAAAAGCATCTTGTTTTATAATCTGCTGCGTTGCTTGCAGTGTTGTTAATTTTACTTTAAAAAAGTAATTAATTACAGTTACAAATTACTTCTCCCAAAAAGTAATTGCGTTAGTAACTCAGTTACCTGAATTTAAGAGTAATTAGTTACTTGGCAAAGTAACTAGTGAAAATTTTCATGTTTTTTTTTTTTTTTTTTCTGTCAAAAAAAAAAAAAAAAAAAAAAAAAAAAAGGTCACACAATGTGAAGTTTAAAGGGTTTTTGGGACAATTGGCCCAATTCTTTACCCTCCACTTAACTAGACACAAGGGTATTGCAATAACTAGATAGTAACCTTTGCTATGTGTGGAAGTCATTTAAAGTTGTGAATCAACCGTTAAAGTTGTTAAAATTGCTCCCGCTATTGCATTAGTTCCCTTCTGTCTACTTTCAACATGTGTAAGTTTTAAAACTGTTTCATCATTTAAAGATAGATTTAAGTCAAGATTTTGCCGATTTAGGACCATTTTAAATATATATATATATATATATATATTTTTAAAAGTAGGTTCGCTAGAAAGGAGCTCTACAACAGAGCCTTCCTGAGAGGTCTACTGTTTTAAGATGGCGGCTGTTTACTAACGCATGTAGTCCTTAAAACATGTTGCCAATGCAGCCGTGTCTATCATTTGCATCTAGTTCTATAATATGCGATATCTACCTTATCATGTGGGCGTAGTTTGTAGGCTACAGTCAGGTATTATTGGAGCTACCTAGCATCGCGTTTGCAACGGCGTCTTCCCCACTCCTGCTCTGCTCTCTCATCTCAGTGAGTCCATCTCTCTGACTTTTTTTTATTCAACCAACTTAGTAACGCATAGTAACGCACGCCTTTCCCGCTCAGTAACGGTAATGGCGTTGCCAAGATGAGAAAAGTAATTAATTAGATACTCACTACTGAAAAAACATAACGCCGTTAGTAACGCTGTTATATTGTAACGCCGTTATTAACAACACTGGTTGCTTGTTTTGAAAAAAGCAGCCATATAAACATTCGATTACTTTTTTAATGAACTCGTAGCAGTGAGCACATGCAGACATCACATAGCATCCTAGCCAGACCTTCTCATCCCTTCTTCTACGCATTATAGGTACACACTCGTACAGCGCGACTCACTGGCCTAATTGGTAGAGGTGTGCATCGGCACTGCCCTCCCGATTCGATTCGGAGGGCCACGATTCGATTCGATTCGATTCAGAGGGTCATGATTAGATTCGGTTCGATTCGGCAATGCAATAAAGCCTGTGATGCATTCAAATTCTAAAGCAAAGCATATTTTTCGTGAATCATGAGGCAACACAAGCGGTCAGACATTAAACAACTTTTTATTGGCTCTTGTGTCACTCCTGGTTGAAGTCAAATGAAAATAGTATACTTTCATATATATATATTATTAAAAAAAAAAAAAAAGATCACAGCATTTAATTTGTGCTTTGAATGAGACCAGGGCTTTCTCTCTTTTTTTTTTTTTACACACAGTAGCATTCCCTCTTTCTCCGCTTCAGCCATTGTTATGTCATGTCCTATCTCTCTGCTCTCTTGATTGCAACTGCGCATGTCTGTGACGTTACTCCGGTGAGGAAGCGGATTTGGGTTCCTCATCCCCCCCTGCATTGCTTTGAATGTAAAGTAGCTTCCTCTACAGGTAAACATGAGAATAATAATACAAATGGGGAAACCAAATCCGTTGCATCACCAGAATTGCGCAGGGAAGATTTTTTAACGTACTTATATGAGAGCCTAGTTCGGGCCTAAAAAATCCAGCCCGACCAGACCTGGCCCGGCCTGCGCGTAAAGCCCGACCCAGCCCGAGCAATGAACTTACCTTGCAGGCCCGGGCCCGAAAAAACCCGAAATTTATTTTTTATTTGTATGCCCGAGCCCGAAAAAAACCCAAAATTTTACGTTTTATTTGTAGGCCCACGCCCGGAACCCCCCCGAAAATGTACGTTTTATTCGTAGGCCCGACCCCGTTTTATTTGTGAGGACTCAGGTGGAGGAGGAAAGGCGGGGATGCAATGCGTGGTTGCGTTTTTTGTGATGATGCCATGTGCATAATGATAACAAATTAAAGCCCGTCTTTTTAAATAAATTCTCCCAGTTAAACAAGACTGTAAGATGCATATTCGATAAACATTTATATTTTTTATATTTTTGTGTCTGTTCTATCAGGTGGATAGTTCATGCGTCAATTCCTCGGCAAAATGCAATAGACATTTATTTTAATTTCTTCGAGGTGGCAGAAAAAAACGCATGTTTTCTTAATGTTTAAATAGTCTACCTATTTTTCTGATCATTATAAATGCATTTACACAACGAAATAACGCTGGAAAGGTTTGTTAAATATATTTCTTTGTGGGATATTTTGCTCACTACGCGCCTCTATGACAATGAGAGGAACAGCAGCATATACAAAAATAAACTAAAATACTTTTAAACAACATTCTTTATTTTAATGACGCGCATTAGAACACACAAAAGAACAACCTGCCTTAAGGAGCACTGAAACAAAATAAATAATAACATTTAAAGGAACACCACGATGTCCTGCTTAGCACGAAGAGGTGCAGCCCTCGAAACAAATGATAATAACGATGTTTGACTAATATCTTTTAGGCCAGTACAGTTTTTAAAATGCCTGCTCAGCGTCAAGGTGCCAGTCTTTCTGCTCTCGTATGAGAGCAAAGCGCCACATTTGTTGCATTCGGCAAGGCCGACACGGTTTCTGTAGTATCTTTCACTATCGATTTAAATCCTTTCCACACACCACTCGTGGATTCTTGCCTTTTCGATCCCCCCGTTTTTAGTTTGCTTTTCACCTCTTGTTGCTCTATATCGAAATTCGAAAAGGAAATACGAGGATGCAGTTGCAGACTCGCAGAGAGGCCAAAGTGCGAGGGGAAGATTAAAAGGAGGGCGGGGCCACGGCGTTCATGTGCGCAAACAATGCACTGGCTCTGCTGCGGCTCATGTTTGGGATTACCAAGGCGCCTTCTTTCTGTTTTATCCAATTTCTTAATTTTTATAGCAAATATTCCTTAGTTTAACATCCATACATCGTTTTAGTATACAAATATATATTTATTTAAAAAAAAAAAAAAAAAAAGCGAGCGAAAAGTCCGGCTGGACCCGACCCGAACGTAAATCATTGACATTTTGGGCCGACTCGGCCCGAAATTCGGGTCGGGTTGGTTCGGGTTCGGGCTCAAGATCTAGGCTATTAGTCTTATATATTTTAAAATGCGCTGAATCGATTCGCCTTGTTGCCCGCATCAAATTGAATCGTCCATGCCCCGCATCGGGATGCATCGCCGTATCGATTATTGTTGACACCAGTACTAATTGGTATTATCACAACATAAACATTGCATGTGTCTGTAAAAACAGCAGAATTTGTTTTACAAATAAGATAACCTTATCTTGCCTCATCTACATCAATATAAGAATTTACACTAATGCTTTGTTGTAGCTACCAGCTAAGGTACACGTATGGCAAAACAATATGTGTAAATGTTTTCTCTATGAGCTTTTGAAAAATAAACATCTTTGTGAAAGTGCACTCCTGTGGAAAGAAACTTCATCACATTCAAGTTGAAAGACTGATATTACTGATGTAAAAATTTTAAATAGCCCTGTGAGAAGTTCATATAATTTTAAAAAATCATCAAGAAGTTAAGACTGTTAAGGGGGCCTGATGGTGTGACCCAAAAGCACAGCAATGAGAAGTCTGGAATTCAAAATCCAAGGGTGTGTTTATTAGACAAAGAGAAAAAAAAGGAAAGTTGGTGGGAAGTGGTGGCTCTGCAGATTTCTTGATTGTGCTTGAAGGCTGAGTTGGTCGGTATTGCTGGAAAGAGAGCAAGTAAAAATGAGTCACAAAGTTAGTCATTAGAGTGGCCTGTACTTTTACCATAAGAGGTGAGGTGAAGCTCTGGCGTTGAATGACGTGCAGACTGGTCTCTTATAGTGGCAGGCAGTTGACTGGGAAGTGGAGGAAGGTGTGGAGATTGGTGACAGGTGTGCACAGCTGAGTCAGTGATGAGGTGGACGAGGATGTGAAGGTGAAGTTGAGCGAGCCGTAACAAAGACTTTAATATAAACTATACAATTTTTTTGACCCTGCCTCTTCAAAGAATCAAAATCAAAAATCGTTCAGAACCGGAATCAAAACGTGGAATCGGAATCGTTCAATTTCAAACGATGCCCAACCCTACACATATGCCACGTTTACATGGAGCCAAATATTCCAATTACAATCGGAATATTTGTTCAAACCGAATAAATGTGTTCCATATAAACACCTCATTCGGAATGAACAGGCCCAAACCGAATGGAATTTCATTCCGATTCACAGGGGTGGAATATTCCTTTTCCCCAACCGATTAGAAGTAAAATTATATCATGTAAACAGGGAAGCGGAATGGTGGCTGGTTGCGTTCTTTCTGCACATGCTCCGTACTGACGTGGTGACGTCACTTGGTGACGTAAGTAACGTCACTTGCAACATGGCTTCCAAGCACAGCGCACCTAATTGGAGTCCGGCGGAAAGATTGTATTTAATTCAAACTTTAAAAGAATTGAATATAATTGCTCGCTTAAACGGGCGTAAAACGAGGAACAGTGAACTATTTAAAAAAGTTCACGAGAGGTTACACGAAGCCGGAATAGACTTGGAGCGTTGACCAGATTAGAAACCGGTGGAAAACCGGCTACTACAAGGCAAAAGAGCAAAACAGCAGAAGCTGATACGACCCCACAAACACAACAAGTGGGTTAAAGTTAAAACAGCAGCACTCCGACGATCGATCTTCATGTTTTGCAACGTGACGCTTTGTTTTGATTAATCTGCGCATGTCAGACGGCAGTTGTCAAACGTCCTTTCGGAATAAAGGCAGTCACATGTAAACGCTGGATCGGAATAGATGAAGTGACATGTAAACAGCTGATCTGAAATTTCCATTCGGAATGATTTGAATCGGTATGAATAAAAGCATGTAAACGTGGCTATAGTAGAGAATCGTTTTTTCGATTACTCCAACAACAAGTGACTGTAGCATCAATATTACGGTGTGTGTGCCAAACTGCCAATCATAGTCGAAGTTGCGTATTACTTCATCCCACCTGCTTTACATGTTAGTGCCAGATAAACTGCCCATTCTTGTCGTTTATTTTTACCTCTGTGTCAATGTTTGTTTGGTCGCCTATTCCCACAAATTGCGAATTTAAATTGTTCAACTTTAACTCTTTATGTATCAGGCAGTTGTGGTAAACTACTCTGATCGCAAATTGAAGTAGCAGATTAGCTGCCATGTTTTAGCTAACTGGCTAGGAATACATTGGCAATTACCGTATTGGCCTGAATATAAGACGGTGTTTTATGCATTGAAATACAGTTGTGGTCAAAAGTTTACATACACTTGTGAAGAAAATGTCATGGCTCTCTTGAGTTTCCAGTTATTTCTACAACTCTGATTTTTCTCTGATAGAGTGATTGGAACAGATACTTCTTTGTCACAAAAACATTCCTGAAGTTTGTTTCTTTTATGACTTTATTATGGGTGAACAGAAAAAAGTGATCAAGTCTGCTGGGTCAAAAATATACATACAGCAGCGCTAATATTTGGTAACATGTCCCTTGGCCATTTTTACTTCAATTAGGCGCTTTTGGTAGCCATCCACAAGCTTCTGGCAAGCTTCTGGTTGAATCTTTGACCACTCCTCTTGACAGAATTGGTGCAGTTCAGTTAAATTTGATGGCTTTCTGACATGGACTTGTTTCTTCAGCATTGTCCACAAGTTCTCAATGGGGTTTTGGGAAGGCCATTCGAAAACCTTAATTCTAGCCTGATTTAGCCATTCCATTACCACTTTTGATGTGTGTTTGGGGTCATTGTCCTGTTGGAACACCCAACTGCGCCCAAGACCCAATCTTCGGGCTGATGACGTTAGGTTATCTTGAAGAATTTGAAGGTAATCCTCCTTCTTCATTATCCCATTTACTCTCTGTAAAGCACTAGTTCCATTGGCAGCAAAACAGCCCCACAGCATAATACTACCACCACTGTGCATGACGGTCGGCATGGTGTACTTGGGGTTAAAGGCCTCACCTTTTCTCCTCCAAACATATTGCTGGGCATTGTGGCCAAACAGCTCGATTTTTGTTTCGTCTGACCACAGAACTTTCCTCCAGAAGGTCTTATCTTCGTCCATGTGATCAGCAGCAAACTTCAGTCGAGCCTTAAGGTGCCGCAAGGACTTCCTTCTTGCACGGCAGCCTCTCAGTCCATGGAGATACAAAACACGCTTGACTGTGGACACTGACACCTGTGTTCCAGCAGCTTCTAATTCTTGGCAGATCTGCTTTTTGGTGATTCTCGGTTGAATCTTCACCCTCTTGACCAATTTTCTCTCAGCAGCAGGTGATAGCTTGCGTTTTCTTCCTGATCGTGGCAGTGACAAAACAGTGCCATGCACTTTATACTTACAAACAATTGTTTGCACTGTTGCTCTTGGGACGTGCAGCTGCTTTGAAATGGCTCCAAGTGACTGTCCTGACTTGTTCAATCAATGATTGGCTTTTTCATATCCGTGTATGTATATTTTTGACCCAGCAGATTTGATCACTTTTTCTGTTAACCCATAATAAAGTCATAAAAGAACCAAACTTCATGAATGTTTTTTGTGACAAAGAAGTATCTGTTCCAATCACTCTATCGGAGAAAAATCAGAGTTGTAGAAATAACGGGAAACTCAAGAGAGCCATGACATTATGTTCTTCACATGTGTATGTAAACTTTTGACCACAACTGTAAGATTGAAAAATAGGGGGTCGTCTTATATTCGCTTTCTCGACATTATACCCATTCACAACGCTAGATGACGCCAGATACAGTGGGGAGAACAAGTATTTGATCCACTGCCAATGGAACCCATTGGCAGTGTATCAAATACTTGTTCTCCCCACTGTATCATTGAAGCGATGTTCTGTCATGACAGATCTCAGCTACTCTCCCCATTCACGACGCTAGATGGCGCCAGATATCATTGAAGCGATGTTCTGTCATGACAGATCTCAGCTACTAGTTTAACCAGTTTGCATTATTTTATTGCAATGTTTTTCCTTATTCAGATTTGTTTCAAGACTACAGTTACAGTGAGACTTCACTTTGATGGTTAATGCAGTTATTGCAATTTTGTTGTTGTATCACAATAGATTGGTTTATTTACATTTCAAAAACCAGAAGCCATTCATTTACGAATGTGACTGCACTTTAGTTTACATATTTAAATGTTCAGATATTAAGATTTGAATGAGGCAAAATAACATGCTTTTTCTCTCAAATATATTGTTATAATCATTTGTTTCTGATGTATTGTAATTATTTTCTGTATAAAAATTAATTTGGTGTTCAAAAAGTCTTTTTTCAAACTTGAGTCTTGAAAACGAGGGGGTCGTCTTATAATCAGCGCCGTCTTATATTCGGGCCAATACGGTAAATGCGATTTGAGTGAGGTGCTCACTTCAGAGTTTTGTCTAGTAATGTGTTGATATGATATGAGGTATTTGAACTGCATCAAATTCTGATGCTATTTATTGCTATTTGTTTATGTGATCAAAATTAATAGAATCAATCTGTATGAATTGCCTAGTTACTGCAGTTCCTGTAATCTGTAACAAGATGTCTTATTTTTTATTTCTATTTGACTCATTAGCATTGACAGCATTAATCTTGCAAATGGATATTGGAAAGTCATTTGCTCGCAGCAGGGAGGAATGAGAGCAGTAAGCTAGGTAACCCACCGAGGCAACATAAACAACTTTTAGGTCACGTATTGGGCACGTTACTTTAAAAAAGAAATTAGTTATAGTTACTCACTACTTCTTCCAAAAAGTAACTGAGTTAGTAACTGAATTACTCTGTAGTAAAAGTAACTAGTTACCAGGGAAAGTAACTTTTTCCCTTACTTTAAAAAGAAGTTGTTGTATGTCAAAGAATTTGAAATTTTCTGAGCAGTATTTGAGTCAGTTGAATAGAGAAGAACAGACAGGTAGTTGTGTTATCGAACCTTGTAGTATTTGTTGCACCTCACCAGCAACAGAGTTATCCTACACTTGAAGTGCAACAAAAATAAACAGATTTGAATTGCTTACCCCAGATGTCGACAAAAGCTTTTTCCCGCGACATAAATTACACTTTACATGCACGTTCTTTCCTTTAATTTCGACCAACTTGAAATAGTGGTTATATCTCCACCTCGTAAAGGACAAATTTTACTCTAAGTGCTCTGCCATCATATTCCTCTTCATCTGTTTTGCGTGTGTGTTTGCCGCACGCGCTGTTTCGGTTTGTGTATGAAAACACCAGCTCTGAAGGTTTTTAATTTTTTTTTTTTAAACAAACTGTATTAACAACAAATACTAGGGTTGTTCCGATCATGTTTTTTGGCTCCCGATCCGATCCCGATCATTTTAGTTTGAGTATCTGCCGATCCTGATATTTCCCGATCCGATTGCTTTTTTTTTGCTCCCGATTCAATTCCAATCATTCCTGATAATTTTCCCCCATCATATACATTTTGGCAATGCATTAAGAAAAAAATGAATAAAACTCAGACGAATATTTACATTCAACATACAGTACATAAGTACTGTATTTGTTTATTATGACAATAAATCCTCAAGATGGCATTTACATTAATAACATTCTTTCTGTGAGAGGGATCCACGGATAGAAAGACTTGTGACTTTGTATATTGTGACTAAATATTGCCATCTAGTGTATTTGTTGAGCTTTCAGTAAATGATACTGTAGCCATTTAACTGTTCTGCCCAAATGCATGATGAGAAGTGCAACCATGACTGTGTGTATGGGCACCAATTGATATATCTTCTCTGCGTTGGGATATAACATAGGGTGTTAAGAAAAAGATCAACTACTACCTTTCCTCCCCACATTGCTTCCCACAATATTTCTAATTGTTGAGAGAGGGATTGTAAGGCTTTAGCCAATTAAAAAAAGGCTCCAAAGACTGCCAAAATTCACTCTACTCATTTTACGCTGTCTTTTACCTCTATCTATAGGTAAAACGGCGCCATTATAGATTGAACGCGACAAATCGTGAGTGGGTCGCGCAACGCATGTGTTAATTGCGTTAAATATTTTAACGTTATTAATTAAAAATTAATTACCGCCGTTAATGTGATAAATATGATAGCCCTACTTTAAGCCAAAACTAAAGACTCTGGATGAGTGGAAGACATTTTGTCTGTAACGTTAAATACAATGAGAAAACGATTTAATTTATATACAGTATATATATTTAAAAAAGGCATGTCCGATATTTTTTTGCCGATTCCGATACTTTGAAAATGACGTGATCGGGACATCTATAACAAATACACATATACAAACATAGGGCGAGACAATTCACATATAAACAACCGGCTCCGAAGTACGTGCGCTATTAGGCGCGAGCGTTTACGTCACAGAGTGGGGGATCATGTGAGATTTGACAACAACGCAGCCATATTGGAAGCACATCTAGCTCGCGGGACATTAAACTTTAACTTGCCAGTTCGATAAAGAGACAAACTCGTTACTTAGGCGAAGAACAGATATGTGATCAAACTCAAGGATGTGAACAATGTTGACCCTTACGAGCAAGCCGAAGACAAATGGAGTAAAGATGTCGACGGGCTTCCACAATTACGCGAAATGGACATTCTGTTGTATTTATTGTTTGGTGTATGTTACTAAACTCATCAGCGATTCCGAAATTACAAATCGCTACAAAGCTACGAACAGTTTTGCTGCGGATGGGTACAGGACCTGCACATTATGACCGTATCAAACGGCAACTCCATCGTTCTTGCAAAGGTAGGCTATGTGTGTTTACTATTTTCATTGCCATGAACCTGAACGCACCCCAAGTCTTGGATGACAAATAAACAGAGCAGAGTAGACTCACTACGGCTGGTAGTTTCTTCAATTTATTCAAAGTAAGTAACGCACCGCTGTTGACCGTCAGTAACGGTAACGGCGTTTTAACTGCGGAAAAAATAATTAGTTAGATTACCCCGTTACTGAAAAAATAACGCCGTTACATAACGGTGTTATTCCCAACACTGGTCACAACATACCAGTTGAGAAACACTAATTAAGTGCATAACAGTGACAGTCATATATCCCGGATGGAAGTTGATGAGCATGAGCAGAGGTGACTATCAACAAGGAATTTTGATTTTGAATACTGATGGCTGTTTAAAAAAAAAAAAAAAAAGTCATATTTTTACAGAAACTTGTATTTTGGTTTGATGATATATAGTTTAAAACACAATTTCTAACTTTTTAAGATGGATAAGTGCTGAAAAAAAAAATTGCTCCCTCGCCAGTGCCCCGCTGTGCCCCAGTATTGTATTAGGTCTAGTGATGGCCCTTCTGCACAGAGAACAATAGTTACATATAGAAGTAAGAAAATAAGAAATTTAACTCATAGGTTGCCATTTACGGCGATAGATGTATGACTGGCAGAGGCTGGCAACGATCAAAGTCAAAATAGATTGTATAGATATCGTTATCAATGGCAAAGAAGGAGTTAAAAATCAAATAAGATTTTAAATCGGCCATTTTGAGATCAATTCCAGGCAAGTCTGATCATTTCAAAGGGGCTGCAACAGCCTGTTCATTACTGCTTGGAGCTTTAATTATGATCATTATCCATACATGCAAATGAGCTGTATTTAAAAAAAAAAAAAAGAAAGTCAAGCACATAATTGTTTCCTAATTATAATTTCATTCTCAACCAGCGTGAGAATGCGAACTATCTATTTTTAGCAATCGTATTTGTATAACTGTATTTTTATCCATGCCAATGATGTGCAGTGACAGACAGAATATTGAAATGTCCAATTAACCTGCTTAAACACCTGCCACCAAACATTGACAGCGATAGATGTCTAATTCATCTGAACTGGGGGGGGGGGGGGGGGGGTGGCAGTTATCTTCATCTACCAGGGGCAGCCAATGAGTCACAGGCGTTCCACAGGGCTCAAGCTTAGAGCCCCTGCTGGTTTGATCAATTATGTTTGTCTTCATGTAGCAATGCGCAGAAGCATCAAAACAAATGAGTACACATGCTGGCTGTATATCATTCCAGGGTGAACACATTTTGATTTCCATAAAGACGACACAAATAACAGACATAACAATTTCTGTTTAGTCTTATAGTCAACGTTTATATGGATTGATAGAACGCATTCACGCAGTGTGCATGCATGATGCGCACCTATAAGCCTTGTGTGTCAGTTTGCCCCGACTTGGCCATGTAAGCAATACTGAAATATTGCTTATTTGGTGCACAGAAAGAAAAACGAGTATTATCAGGCATTTCCTTCATTTTTTAATTTTTTTATAAATGCGTTCAAGCCCGCCTCCTGCATAAAAGCCGAGTTTAAGCTAGGCGCGAACGCTAATGCCCAGCCATCGCTGCCGTCCTGGCATGAATTCCGATTTGCGAGACTTGACAGTTCAGACCGCCGCCATATTCTGGAAAAATGTGGCCCAGATCGGATTTAAAACACATATGAAAGTGACTGTGATCAGATCTGAAATGGTCCACTTCTATGCTACTTGTCCCGTTCAGACAGTCAACTTAGTGTGTCACTTGAGTCAAAAAAACACGAAAAGAAAACTCGGATTTGTGCATTTATACTGGAAGTCCCGAGGTTTTTTGGCTATAAAGAAAGACCAGAAAGCCATCAAATGACCCCGATATCAAACGGACTACTTGGCTTTGTTAAACAATAGACCACTCAAACAAGCAATCAAGCAGACAACCCCCCTACACACTCCTGTGGAGTCGCTGCCTAGGTAGGGTTGCCACCTGTCCCTTAAAATAAGGAAGAATCCGAAATTGGGAATTAAATGTTACGTTCCGTATTGAACTAATACGGAATATAAATGAATAGGTACTTTTCTATGCATTTTAGGAGTTTTTGGGATGTCCCTTTTTTTCTCTCCCTGTACAGCTTTGGGCGCGAGGGGGGCATCCCGTATTTCTTATTTCTGAAAGGTGGCAACCCTATGCCTAGGTGTGAAGGGGGGGGGGTTCAGTCTGGATAGCTGCAATTAGCATCTTGAATATTTGTAAATTAAGGCTCTCTTCGCTTTGTCAAATACAGAGGAACACAGAGATGGCCAGTCACCGTATTCTGCAATATGATTGACATGGCAGCACTGAATGCATATCTGTTGTATCAGGCATGCACCGGAAGGCAAGAGAGACAGGTGGACTTCTTGGTGGGTCTTGCAAAGGAATTGGCTCACTCTCATGTGGGCGCAAAGAAGGCGCAGAAGGAAAAATTGCTTCAGCAACAACCTCCAACACCTAGCCCTGGGAAAAGGCGAAGCGTCATATGTCACAACATAAAAAATGTTTTGTTTTTTATTACACCATCCCTTGTACAGTACAGTTTTTTTGGTTCTTTTTCACATACGTTTCTTTATTGAATAAAAAGCTTTTTTGTACAAAAAATGACTTGCGTTGTGCATCAGCCAGCCATCATTTAATTATAAAGAATTATAGCTCCATACATACATGTAACTGTGCAACTAAATATTCAGAGAGATTGAGACAGCTGTTCTTTCTCAATGCTGAAATGTCAGACAGTCCTCCGCAAACAGGCAGCCCTGCCCTGCAAACAGTCAAGATGCTAATTGGAGCAATCCAACCCTGTGGATGAGGTGAGGACCTCAATGCTCACAAAAGATATGCTGATTAAAGTCAGATGACCCATCTCTGGATACAAATGTGATTTGTATCAACTAATCCACCCTTGGTAGTTCTAGTGTTTTAATACCTGCGGTCTGAACCTAGCCTAAGTCTCTCGGCTGGCCTGGGAACGCCTTGGGATCCCACCAGAGGAGTTGGTTGAAGTGACTGGGGAGAGGGAAGTCTGGGCTTCCCTGCTAAAGCTGCTTCCCCGTGACCTAACCCCGGATTAAGCGGTAGATAATGGATGGATGGATGGATGGAAAGGTGTCATATGTGACTTTTTGGTCCGAAGGAAATATTGAATTTGCCATAGGAAATTAAGGGAATTTTTTGGTCCTAAAAAGTAATATTTTGGAAGAACTGAATTTTTGGCAAAAACTAAAAAGAAGCAGGTGTGCCATGATTTTTTTTTGAATATTTTGAAGTTGGAATGGAGTCGATAGGCATGTGGAAGAAGTAGCATACCGAAAAGTGAGGAGAATAAGATTACGTAAAGAGGAGAATAAGAAGTGGAAGAATTAAAAACATGATACCATTCATTTTCATTGAATTAAAAACAAGGCAAAACATATGGGAATCTGTGTTCTCCAGTCGCTCAAAATTGACCATTTGGACCAATTAGTTCAGCAATTTCTGTCAGCCCTAGTGGCAGAAATAATGGCCTTCTAAATGAAAGCCTAACTACGAAGCGGCCCATGAAAAAGCTGAGTTTGCCTTTCCTTATATACAGTGGGGCGAATAAGAATTTATTCAATCACAAATTGTGCAAGTTCTCCTACTTGAAAATATTAGAGAGGCCTGTAATTGTCAGCATGGGTAAACCTCAACAATGAGAGACAGGTTGTGGAAAAAAAAACAGAAAATCACATTGTTTGATTTTTAAATAATTTATTTGCAAATCATGGTGGAAAATTAGTATTTGGTCAATACCAAAAGTTCATCTCAATACTTTGTTATGTACCCTTTGTTGGCAATAACGGAGGCCAAATGTTTTCTGTAACTCTTCACAAGCTTTTCACACACTGTTGCTGGTATTTTGGCCCATTCCTCCATGCAGATCTCCTCTAGAGCAGTGATGTTTTGGGGCTGTCGTTGGGCAACACGGACTCCCTCCACAGATTTTCTATGGGGTTAAGATCAGGAGACTGGCTAGGCCACTCCAGGACCTTGAAATGCTTCTTACGAAGCCACTCTTTTGTTGCCCTGGCTGAATGTTTAGGATCATTGTCATGCTGAAAGACCCAGCCACGTCTCATCTTCAATGCCCTTGCTGATGGATGGAACTCTTCATTCAAAATCTCTCGATACATGTCCCCATTCATTCTTTCCTTTACACAAATCAGTCGTCCTGGTCCCTTTTCAGAAAAACAGCCCCAAAGCATGATGTTTCCACCGCCATGCTTCACAGTGGGTATGGTGTTCTTTGGATGCAATTCAGTATTCTTTCTCCTCCAAACACGAGAACCTGTGTTTCTACTAAAAAGTTCTATTTTAGTTTCATCTGACCATAACGCATTCTCCCAGTCCTCTTCTGGATCATCCAAATGGTCTCTAGCGAACCGCAGACGGGCCTGGACGTGTACTGGCTTTAGCAGGGGGACACGTCTGGCAGTGCAGGATTTAAGTCCCTGGCGGCGCATTGTGTTACTGATAGTAGCCTTTGTTATTGTGGTCCCAGCTCTCTTTAGGTCATTCACTAGGTCCCCCCGTGTGGTTCTGGGATTTTTGCTCACCGTTCTTGTTATCATTTTGACACCAGGGGGTGAGATCTTGCATGGAGCCCCAGATTGAGGGAGATTATCAGTGGTCTTGTATGTTTCTTTACACCAAGTGTTTTACCTATTGCAGATTCAGTCTTCCCAGCCTGGTGCAGGTCTACAATTTTGTCTCTGGTGTCCTTCGACAGCTCTTTGGTCTTGGCCATAGTGGAGTTTGGAGTGTGACTGACTGAGCTTGTGGACAGGTGTCTCTTATACCGATAATGAGTTAAAACAGGTGCCATTAATACAGGTAACGAGTGGAGCCTCGTTAGAAGAAGTTAGACCTCTTTAACAGCCAGAAATCTTGCTTGTTTGTTGGTGACCAAATACTTTTTTTCCACTCTAATTTGGAAATAAATTCTTGAAAAATCAAACAACGTGATTTTCTGTTTTTTTCCCACATTGTGTCTCTCATGGTTGAGGTTTACCTATGTTGACAATTACAGGCCTCCCTAATATTTTTAAGTAGGAGAACTTGCACAATTGGTGGTTGACTAAATACTTATTTGCCCCACTGTAAGATATTTTGTTGATTGATTCAAACAGGCTCGCATGCTGTACACAAGTCATCATTTTTCGTATTACAAACTTTTCAAGACATCTTTGTTCACTTGCGTACCGTGAAATTTTCAACCTGGAAAACAATTGCCTCGGCTGGGAAAAGGTTGAGAAATACTGATGTAATACTGTTGTTAAGATGTGCCTTATCAGTTGTGTATTTTGCTTGAAGCAATTCCACCTGAGGAAGACTGAAGAAGCTCAATCTTCCTGAATGTTTGAAAAAGAGCTCACATTTGTTTGAAGAAAATGGTCCAGCCGACGCGCTTAATAATTTACCGCTGACATTTTTCCAGTCGCACACTCGATACTCACACAGCCATCTTGATTCATTGGCTGTTGGATTGAGAGGCTTCACTTGCAATTTGGGCCCAGATAATGTAATCTCGGGATGGGCCGAGTTGTCGAACCCAGCGTGAGATCACACTCTGCCGTCTGCCTCGCTGATTACTAAGCACTCGGAGGAGGCGGAAGCGCTGGAAAAAAAATGTCTTCCCTCAATTGTGTGTTTCTATTTCTATTCTCACCTCATCCATCTGCCTAGTTATTCGCAATAAGCCTGCCAAAATTGCCACTCTCCACCGCGGCTCCCCTTCTTTATCTTCATCGCCCGCCGCGCCGCACTGTATTTACCCCGACGGGAGGTCGCCTTGTATGCTTTTTCCCCCCTGGTTTTCCAGCATACGCATGGACATCTTCATGTAGCTCTTGTCTGTTGGTGATCAAGTGTTATGGGGGAACGACACCAGCTTGTTTGAACATCGCTACTTAAAAATACAGCAGTGTTCTCAAAGAAGAAAGGATTACATGCAGATTAGCTCTCCAGGAGGAAAAATGAAAGCAATTGAACACATTTGGAAAAAGCAACATTGCATCAAATAATAGCCAAATTCAAACCCGAATTAATTCATTGTCTGCCATTGATGATGATGATGATTGTTGTCCGAGTCATTTTAACTGGGAGGGTTGACAAGAATCATTCACTAACTACCACTGCCCATGACTTAAAGTGCCTGTGGCACGAAAAAGCATGTTTATTTCATAATACACGCGGTATTTTATGCTCATGAATGAAATGGAGCATTTGGATGCGTGAAGAAGCGATCGATATATTTTAGGGCTGCAAAACGATTAGAATTTTTAATCGAGTTAATCACAGCTTAAAAATTAATTAATCGTAATTAATCGCAATTCAAACCATCTCTAAAATATGCCATGTTTTTATCTAAATTATTGTTGGAATGGAAAGATAAGACACAAGACGGATATATACTCTACATACAACATATTGTACATAAGTACTGTATTTGTTCATTATAACAATAAATCCACAAATGGCATTATTAACATGCTGTCTGTTAAAGTGATCCACAGATAGAAAGACTTGTAGTTCTTAAAGGATAAATGTTATGGTTACAAGTTATAGTAATTTTATATTAAAACCCCTCATGTTTTCGTTTTAATAAAATTTGTAAAATGTTCAATCATAAGTAGAGTTAATATAATAATAATAAGAATAAAAATAACAATAATAACATTAGAGTGACCAAAGTCTGAGTAAGTTGCCGGTTCAAGCCAGTTCACTTTGCATTGTTGTTTAACTGTGTGAGAATTGGGCCTCATTACTACAGACTGAAGTGCTTTTCTTTTTGTGAACATTATTGTTTTTGAGAGATAGGAATATTATTTTTGTTGTGCTTTCACTAAATGATACCTATGTTTGTTGTGAAGGAGTTGCCGAAGCTTTTGCCAATAAACGGCGCGGTCCAAAGTACGCCTGTGTCCACTCGCCTTTATAACATATATATCTCTGTACATATCTTACCCAAAATACAACAAGAGACACATAATTGCCACTAAAAGAAAGAAAACTTACAAATATATGCGTGGAGCACAAATAGCACAATGTAACAGCATAAACGTCTCACAACTACTAATTCTCCCACTAGTAGAAGGAATAACATTAGTATGGAACGGCGCTGCCCCCAAGCGTCTTAATGTCCATAAACGGCGTCATTGTAATCTGTTTGAGGCAATGCGTGAGCGGGTCATTCAGTGCATGCGTGAATTGCATCAAATATTCTAACGTGATTAATTTAAAAATTAATTAACGCGATAATTTTGACAGCCCTAATATATTTATTCAATTTTTTGAAACCCGCGCTACAAAAATGACAGACTTCCGGCTTTGGTCTTGCATTGAGGAAGACTGTGACTTGTACGGGAGAAAGAGTCCTCTTCACTATACAGCCCTACTGCTGTATGAGAAGAACTAAGGATTCAGCTAATTTTGCGGATTAATTTGTTTATTTTTCGTATCACGCCAGCCAAACGGCTGCAGAAAAATCTTGCTGTACGAGGGAAAGGTTTCAAAAGGTTCCGATTCACAGGTGGATATTGGTCAAAACAAGCCCTGCTACTGTGGGACCATGGGACTTACGAGGTAGTGTGTAAACATCGTGTTTTGTATTATGTCAAATACTAGGATCATTTTAATATGTAGGTGGCTTGCATTTTGTGGCTGAGATGCTCCGTGACCCCTCGGCCGACGACCGGCGGCTTGTCGCACATCCCCGCCGGGAGAGCACTATACTCGGCATATTGCCCTCTTCATTTGCCTGGTGTTCTTTCAAATTTTCCAACCGATCAGAAATTGCAACTTTGTGTTAAGCATAGCAGCGAAATCAGCGATTACAAAGTAAACATTACAAACTTTCTTTAAATAAAGGACTACTTACTAGGGTTGTTCCGATCATGTTTTTTTGCTCCCGATCCGATCCCGATCGTTTTAGTTTGAGTATCTGCCGATCCCGATATTTCCCGATCCGATTGCTTTTTTTTTTTTGTGCTCCCGATTCAATTCCAATCATTCCCGATAATTTTTCCCGATCATATACATTTTGGCAATGCATTAAGAAAAAAATGAATAAAACTCGGACGAATATATACATTCAACATAGAGTACATGAGTACTGTATTTGTTTATTATGACAATAAATCCTCAAGATGGCATAGAGCCCTATAATGGTAGGCGTGGATAACCGGCAGATTAAAAGACAAATTTCTCGTCATCTGCGCTTTGCTAAATTGTTTTAAATAGTCGAAACGTCTCAAAATATGATTCTAATTCACATAATAATGCTATTTAAGACTTTTTTTCTCCTGTCATATGCACTTTAACTTAAATTGTACAGTTTCAACTGTTACTTGCCTGTCAGAAGACAGCTGACAGGTTGTCTATTCATGTCAATTTGAGATAACTGTTACGAGATCTATATAACTACTCGTCTTTTTTTTTTTTTTTTTTTTTTGCAATTACTGATAATTATATCACACAATGACTGGGGAAAGAAAGATTCAGAGAGAAATCAAAACGCTAGATGCCCATTGTAACCCCAGTTAAAATGATTACATTAAATTACATTAAAAATAGAGCAAATAAGTAATAAATAAACCACCAAACTAGCGAGTCATTTGCAAATTAAAAGTGATAAAAAAAATTGTAATTTTCTAAATAAATAAAAATGATAAATATGCAATGTTAACATTTTATGCTTTTACTAATAAAGTTTTTTTCAAGAGAGAGAGAGCCCCTCCCCTACCCACGAATCTCAGATATGAGACCGATGGGAAGCGTAGCAGTTGGCTACGAGCTACCGTTAATGAAAAGAGACGAATTAACACTTTTTTTTCTCGGAAAACGGCGATCCTGAGCCTTATTAGAAGAGTGGTGTGACCCTCTGGAAGGCTCAAAACATTAACCAGACAGGTTTTGGTAAGTTTTCTTTTGTAAAAATGCTTATTTTAGTTAGTTTTAGCGGAGCTAATATGCAATAGGCACATTCAGCTGTCACAACTTGTACTATGAAACATAGAATTATATTGGATGTGTCATTGTTGGCATTTTATTTTAATGAAAAAGTGATGATGTATTTTGTTTTGTGACTTAAATTCAATTAGAGTGGAAAATCTGCAGCCATGTGAAAAAACGGTCGACTAAACGGCTACGCTCGAGCCGCCGTTTTAGGTGTCGAAATGCGGCCTTCCTAACAGACAGTTTTTTGTTGCACAAATGTCTTAAATTTATTTCTCGTGGCCTGATAACAGGCCAGGTTTTTCTCCCTTGGGAAAAGCCACTGACTTTCTCCTGAAACAATTTTAAAATTGTACGTTGTACGTTCAAAATCTGTACGTTTTTCGTGCGTTACGTTTTTTTCCCCCTCCGTTTAGATTTTGTCACCGTTACGGCAACGAGACAATTGCCACGTTTACATGGAGCCAAATATTCCAATTACAATCGGAATATTTGTTCAAACCGAATAAATGTGTTCCATATAAACACCTCATTCGGAATGAACAGGCCCAAACCGAATGGAATTTCATTCCGATTCACAGGGGTGGAATATTCCTTTTCCCAAACCGATTAGAAGTAAAATTATATCATGTAAACAGGGACGCGGAATGGTGTCTGGTTGCGTTCTTTCTGCGCATGCTCCGTACTGACGTGGCGACGTCACTTGGTGACGTAAGTAACGTCACTTGCAACATGGCTTCCAAGCACACGCACAGCGCACCCACACAACTTTTTAAATGAACGTCGTATCATTCTGAAGTTTTGTTTCCACTCGAAAAGTTAAAACAGCAGCTGATCTGACGATCGATCTCCATGTTTTGCAACGTGACGCTTTGTTTTGATTAATCTGCGCATGTCAGACGGCAGTTGTCAAACGTCCTTTCGGAATAAAGGCAGTCACATGTAAACGCTGGATCGGAATAGATGAAGTGACATGTAAACAGCTGATGTGAAATTTCCATTCGGAATTATTTGAATCGGTATGAATAAAAGTCAGCATGTAAACGTGGCTATTGTGCATTATTAGACAATGTGCGTTACTATGCGTTACTACGTTGGTGGAATGACGCGAGAAAAATCAGAGACACAGGCCATGTCCACACTTGGCAGGTTTAAAAAAAATTTTTTTAAACGAGGATTCTGCCCTAATACATCGGCGAAAAATAATTGCGTCCAGACCTGCACGTTTGTGTAGGAAAAAAAAAAAAACTTCCACAGCCAACCGCTTTCATTCATTTTTAAGTACATTCAAAACAATAAAATAATTGTTCAAAATACCCATTATTCAATAAGAAGCATAGCAAGAGTGTAAAAAAAAAAAAATGGAAGCAAAAAAAGCGCCGATTTGATATAGTCCAAATGTAAAAATTGGTCTCATGTGTGACGTGCGGACAATATTTGTCGCAGTGACGTAAATCTTCGGTTATCAGTGTCCACGTGATGGAGCCACAAACGCAGAATTCGCAAATCTTCACCTTCCCCGTCGTTTTTAAGAACCCTGGTTTATATCTGCGTGCATATGTGGATGACAGGTCAAACCATAGAAATATATCTTTCTTTTTGCCAAATACCCTGCTACGTGTGGACATGGCCACAGAGAGAGAAGGGCGGGAGTGGGAAGGTGGGAAGAGTATTGTGACGCTGTTGCAAACGCGATGCTAGGCTAGGTGGCTCCAATATTCCCTGACTGTAGCCGATAGCCTACAATCTACACCCACTTGACGCTACACTAGTTATCACATGCATATAGAACTACATGCGAAATGATAGACTCGGCGGCATTAGTAACCATCTTAAAGCAATAGACTTCTCAGAAGGCTCTGTTGTAGTGAACCTTCCTAGCGAACCTAAGTAACTTTTTATCCAAAATACTCCTAAATTGGCAATATCTTTAAACGATGAATCAGTTCACATGTTGAAAGTACACACAGGGGAACTAATGCAAAAACAGGAGCAATTTTAACAACTTTAACGGTTGATTCAGATGACTTCCAAACATCGCAAAGGTCACTGTTTTTTTTTTTAAATAAAAAAACAAACAAACAAACAAACAAAAAAACAGGTAACACTAGTTACTTTGCCAAGTAACTAATTACTCTTACATTCAGGGAACTGAGTTAGTAACTCAATTACATTTTGGGAGAAGTAATTTGTAACTGTAATTAATTACTTTTTCAAAGTAAGATTAACAACACTGTTCATAAAGAGGCAGTCTGCAGAATGAAAAGTGACGAAAGCGGAGATTTTATTCTGCCAATTTGTTGCCGAAATATTTACGTAAAATGAACGACAACTGCCCGTTTTTTTGCTTTTCACCAAGAATCTAGACTTTTTTACGGTCATGTCTATAGGAATTTCGCGATTTCAGAAATTATTTACAAGAATTTTCAACTTAAAAAGCGCTTTGTTTTGTGACGGCCGCCACTTTGGATTTGGTATCTCTTCACAATAGCGGAATTCAACCTAAATAAGTGTTGATTGTATATAGAAAAATGAGAATTTTGCTTTTGTTGAGTAAAATTAAGATGATTCTGCATGCTTTCCTGAAGTATTAAGTTTCTGATGTGAAAATTGAGTGATTTATTAGCTGTTGAAAACTTAAACTAAATTAAAAATTAAGTTGCTATTTTGGGCAAAAACTTATATATGTTAAAGAGTATGACGATACCTGGGGAAATGCTAATATTCCATCATTTATCCATAAATGCATGCCTTTTGGATTCATATCATGCCCCTTCGTGTAATTACACACATCGCAACACCAAGAAAAAGATACAAATTTGGATCGATTGTCAAGCTAAAACTACCGGCGCCCGAGATCCCGGAAATCTAGCATATTGTGTGCGTGACATCACAACTAAGAAACACCCGGCTCAGTGCTTTAGTACTGAATGGCGACGATAATGGCGGACAATTTTGTTTCTAGTTGCAGCGACGAATCCGACGTAACGAACGTTCCTCTAATGGTGACGAGGAGAGTTATGAACCTTTCTTTGGTGTTTTGGGTTATCAATTTGAGCCCAAACGAAAGCCAAAGCAGCCTAATGAAAGGATCATTGAGGGGAGCAATCACACTGATGAAACACCGGCCGGCAACAGATCGTGTGGGAAACACCGAATGGTTTGTTTTACATTTCTTTTTGTGAAGCTGATACACCGTGACCGCAACATAATGTATAGAATAATTATCATTTATTGTGCTATCATAGGTTTTCGCTCTGCCAACAGACACAAATATGAATGGGATCAGAGGATTTGTTCTATATATTTTACGAGCGATAATTTATACATGTGTCCAGTCCTATATCCAATGCGTGATATATATATTTTTTTTATTATAAAAGAGTTCTCACTCTGGCCATTTCCCTCCTTTGCATTGCCTGGGGTGGTGGGGTGGTCTCATCAGTGCCAGTCATCGTCCTCTTTCTTGATATATCGGGACATTTAGGTGGCTGCGCGTGTATGGTGGGCACCGCATCTGCTTTCAGCAGCAATTTCTTAGCAAAACCTGATTACATTTGTCCATAGTTCGAATAGCTTTCAGGTGTAAAATGCGCAACATACAAAACCGTGCCGGAGGCCGGGTCTGCAAAATTAGCCCTCTTCGCACAGATGAACTTTACTCATTGTCTGCGTAGTCCAGCTCTTTTTCTCGCGTTCGGGAACTCTACGGTACTATATTTGTGACAAATGGCTATTTGTACACCACATAGCACGACAGGTTTGAACCATTTTAGCAATTTTTTGATAAAACACCAACGCAACTCTCTCGTCGATAAACAACGATGGCACCTGCCTCGACCTTTTGTTTCCTGGCTATGACGTCAAAGTCCCATTCGGCTGTTTCCAGAATACTTTCGGAAATGTTCATAATTTTCGATCTATTTTCGATAATTGGTCATTAATGCGATTTATTTTTTTGTTAACTTTATTAATATTTGTTATCTTGCCACATAACGGTTCTATTGATATCTCACTGCCCCTTAGTATTTATAATTCTCTTTAAATATGCTATTAATCCTGAAAGTATACGCCTTTGGTGATTATTTTGTGCATCTCGCGTAAAATTTAAGAATTTTATGAGCATGTAAGTTTTGCATGTAAGCATAAAAGTTTTGTTATACTTGTATAAAAAATTAATTAATTGGGATTTTATTAGGGAACTACTTTGAATTTTTTTATGTCGCTGCTCACAGAGACTTGTTTATGTCTAAGGGAGGTTCCTGTTTTGGGTTTAGGTTGCTTGCGGCTTTGGTTTTGAAAATATTTGAATTGTACGTTTTTCAAAATTGGCCCTGTACGGATCAGCCCCAAGCCCTGTGTCCTTTCAACTGATAGGGAAGTCAATGGTCAATGCTAACAAGAACGCTAATGCTATGCTAACGTTCCGAGCCACCTACCATCATCATCTGGTTTGCAAAGGCATCACTAACCCCTTCCTTCCTCCCCCCTCCCGCTCAGCTCTATCCAGGCAGCCGTCAAAATCAGGCAACTTGCGTTTCATTCAACCGAATTGTAGAAACGCGCCCCATCACATCCTCGGTAACGGCATTGGCGTTGCAATGTTGGGAAAAGGAATTAATTAGATTACTCACTACTGAAAAAAATAACACTGCTAGAAATGCTTTTACACTCTAACGCCATTATTAACAACACTGTTTATCAGTTGTAGACGTCCAATCTGTTGAAGTGGGTCAAAACTAATTGGATGTCTAGTGCTATCAATGAATGCCAGTGAGCTAACGTAGACACTATTCTAATGGCTTTTTAAAATTTATCTAAATTTAAAAATGGAAAATATTGGTGGCAACCTGTTGTTCCTTTATTTTTTTTTAACAGTGACACTTTTTTAAGACGATATAGCGATTCTTAGTGGGAGCATAGTGATAACCTTTTGCACCGCCAACTCTTGGATATCTTGTCACGCCCCTACTGAGAACTATAAAACATCACTTGAGTCATATTTTTCATAACGTTGGTCCAACCCCAAAATCCAATTGTGTTGCAGCCAGCGCGGTCATTACGCATAACATCGAAGCACTTCACGTTGAGCACTCCCGTAACACTGCCCTGTCTTAACAGTCCTCTCCATTGACCTTTGCCCATCACTTCTATCGATCTACGGGGACTTTGTAAGTCTTACAAAAACTGACTTTGTGCTTTGTATCGAAAGGGGGAAAAAGCTCATCAAGATATCCCGAGGAGTCTTTCCAAAAGTTAATGGTCCAATTAAAACGTCCGCTAGCGCTGACAAATTCCTCGGGGAAAATGCTCCGGCCTCCAAATCAGCGGGTGTCTTTAACGCAAGGACAAGACGCGCACCTTAGCATTGGTAAGCCCGCGATTAAGCCCCCGTGATGGACGATAAGAGTAACGGGGGGATGAAAGGAGGCCGAACAGCCGCCCCTGCGTCACGCCGGACCCCCAGAGACAAGAGGAAGTGTGGCCATTACTGCAACTGACACACTGAGATGGATGTGGCCCTTAGTTGCCATCAGATTAGGGAAGCCAGGTGAGCCGTATAGCTCTCAGCAACACGGCCGTAATTAAATGAGTGCGCCGGAAAAGAGCCGTAACGCAACAGTAAAGGAATGCCCGCTGATAAATGAAACCATAAAAAAGGCCCGCAGCACAAGCTGAGCCATGACTGAGAGTGGCTGATGCCAAGAAGTGGACATGAAGTGGATGTAATTAACTCCTTCGATGCCAAGGGCGTTGATGTCAATATCCGAGCCTTTACGACTTGAATTGTGAACGGAAGGTGGTTATGAAGTGACATGGATGTGCACTGTGACGCATCACCGCTGATAAGGTCTGTGCATAGGCGGAGTTTGACTTTTGGGGCAGGGGGGGCACAACATGTTGATGACCCCGAAACGCAGTGTCAGCTTTAAAATTAATTTACAAGAATATTTTTAATAAGTTGAAAATGAGTATTTTTTTTTTTGTTTCCCATCATTCTTGAGGGGAATTCTAAATCAGGCTGCTTAGGACAGCTATACTTTTTGCCCAGATCGGCATCCATTGAATATGGTTCGCCCGCCGGTGTCGTGCCAATGTAGTTAACCCGGTCAAAAATTGTATCCCCTGGGCGAAGCCATTGCGCTGCACTGATTTGCTTGATTTCCGCGTTTTGGTGATGTAGTTATGTATGATGTTTTAAAACACTGCCCATCCATTTAAAAAAAAAAAAAAAAAGAAAAAAAAAAAAAAAAAAGAGAGAAATCTGTCATATAATATAACATATGTAGTGGACATAAAAATAGGCAATGTTTTACTTGTAGGATGACCTATATAGGGCTGCAACTATTGATTATTATAGTAGTCGATTAATCGATGAACTCGTTAGGTCGAATAATCGAGTAATCGGATGAGGAACATGAAAAATTAAAATACCTGAGCTCGGCCTCAAACGGTATTAAAAAAAATTGAATAAATAAGGATCTATGAAGAACAAAAGAACAATTGGCTAACTAACTAGAAAAAGTCCGCTAGCTTAAATGCTATGAAATGCTAATGTTTTTTACAATGCTCTTAAGAAATGGTTCAGACACATATTCCCTCAAAAAACAGCTAAATATACCTATGAACTAATTTACGAATGCATTAAGAAATATTAGCGCAAACAAAAATGTAGCTTAAGTTGGTCTTAACAGGGAGCAGTTGGATTCAGCCTTATGAAATGAGGCAGACCAGAGGGCAGTGTATCCACCCTAATCAATGAAACAAAATGCAAACACTTTCAAAATATATAATAAAAATCATCAATTAAACGAATATTCGAAGCAACAAAATTTAATTTGAATATTTTTTTTCTAATCGAATACTCGAGTTAATTGATTAATCGTTGCAGCACTAGACCTATAACTGTTATTACTGTAATTCAAGTCCTCTGTGGAGTTTCTCCAGTTTAATAAACGTTGATGTCCAAAATATATAACTGTGGTTCTTTTCTGGCTTCAATTAATTGTTTAAGTCGACATAAATAATAACTAATGTGTGCTTGTGCGCTCCCGCGGCCAGGGCATACAATTTTTGACGGGGGTAACTACATTGGCAAGACACCGGTGGTGGCTCTGTTGTACAATTAGCGTCTTTAGTGGGGCAAATTGAAACTCCGCTCAATATTTTGGCGGTGCTCTCCAGTCGTCTCAATCCTTGGCTCTTGCTCAGTAGTTGTTGCCGCTTTTGAAAGCTTATGTTTGTAAAAAAATTCCTGATATACATCTTGCCTCTTCAGTCCAAGGGTGGTTTTGGCTAAGCAAAGCAAATGCCCGTCTAAGGTGTTAGTCACATGATCTGTTCAAAAAATAATTTTGACCGATGATGAAAATATATACTGGACTGTCTCAGGAAATTAGAATACACAATATTCTAATTTTTTGAGACAGTCCTGTGTATATATACAGGACTGTCTCAGGAAATTAGAATACACAATATTCTAATTTCCTGAGACAGTCAGGAAATTAGAATATTGTGTATTCTAATTTCCTGAGACAGTCCTGTATATATACACAGGACTGTCTCAAAAAATTAGAATATTGTGTATTCTAATTTTCTGAGACAGTCCAGTATATATATATATATATATATATATATATATATATATATATATATATATATATATATATATATATTTACCCATTTCATTAATTATTTTTGTTTTATTGCTTTACAACTTTTATAGACAATATTTTACCGGAAAACTCTTTAATTTTAAAATCATATAGAGGAAAGTCAATTACATGCAATGACACTTTTTGCTTGAATCTACCGTTTTATCACCTGAACCAATACACATGAAAGTTAATTTAAGTCAATATGGATTTATTCTGCATTGAGCATTTACCCCGGAATAAGCGGAAGATAATGGATGGATGGATGAATTAATTAGGTTCATATTCATGAGAAAGGTAGCCCTGACCACCGTTCAATAATCTGTTTGGTCTTATTAATGTCCCGTCCCAAGCAAAAAGTTTGCATGCAGGTTATGCTGTTTTATCAACCTAACCAATGTTGAGCCCAAACCTACGCCCTTTCTAGACGTCCATTTCATTTTGACTAGGAGGCGGCGAATGAACATTCATTTGTGAGTACTGAAATGCTACTCTTACTCCGCTAGTTAGCACTGCACTACAATCATTACATTTTTCCTTTATACATATTAAATTTGACCAAATTTTCGCCAGAGATGCCCACGGTGGCTCTACCAATTTCACCAGTGAGACGTCGCAACAATAATCACATGACTCCATTATACCAATCACACGTAACAATACAGTTGACCACACACAAGCTTGCAGTCGGTAGTCGTACGTTCACGCCTGCGTGTTCAATCACATGGCGTCTTTAAAGCGCCTTAAAAAAAATAAAACTATTTAACATAGAGTGCTGCCATCAACATTACTTGAAAGTGCAGATTTCAACCTCTCACCCTGTGATTACTTGCCACCACAGAAAATCGGAGATATTATCGTTTTAATTAAATAAATTTAATATTTTTTTGGCCTAATATGGTCACGTGATAGGTTATACTCTTCGTCAGCGATGACGATAACGAAAATATTTTGGCAAGGAACACTTTTTTTCATGACTATGTCGAGACAATAACGGGCTAAAAATGTGTTTTGGGAGACTAAAACATAATGATGCGAATGCCAGTTTTCGCCTTGACACCAAACGAAAATGTGCAATAGTTTCCGTCATATGTTCACGATGTGTGACATTTTATGTATAGTTAGCCTCCATTGTAGCAGTGTCTGGTTGTGTTACTAGTGACATGCTGCGCTCCCCTACTTCCCGACTCACCAGTGTGTCTTCTCCAGTCACCATGCAGGCTTGCACACACTGTAAGATTTGTTTTCTTGGCCAGAAAGAATATGCAATCTTGCTTTAGCCTTTAAAGGTCTGTGCTAACTACTGAGTGATCACCCCTCACTAAATGTAACCCCTAGCGTTAGCATAGCATTGACATTAACATTAGGCTAATGCTAACAGCGAGCGTCGTCTTAAACTCTGTGTGTTGGTGCTGTCCTTGTAGACGCTACAATATGTGCTCGTCTGTCAGTGTTCATTCAAAATAGCTGGAAACCTTTATTTATTTACTTTTGGATTGCATTTGTTTAATTTTACAGACGTTTTTGGTTTTGAGTTTTCGTCAACAAAAACTAGACGAAGACAAACACGTTTTGAGATGACTAAAATATGACTAGGACGAATAAGTATTATCGTCTGAAGGACTAAGACGAAAATTTAAATGCCTGCCAAAATCAACACTGATACAATATAACATATGGCGGAAAACACTCAGGTGACCTGAAGTTCTGCTCTGAGACCCCCAATTTGGCCAAATTTCAAAATTGTCCGATATGCATGTGTGATACATCATTGGAAAGCTTAAAATCTCAATTTTCTGGGGGCATAAAAATTTTGAACAGGAGGGCATTTTTAAAAAAAAAAAATTTTTTTAAACAGAAAACCTTATCTGAAGGTGAGAGCACGCGAGAGCAGATTTACAGACGCCATGACTTTAACGAGATGTTATCGCGTACTTACCTTGTTTCGATCCAAAGAGTCCATGTAGCATGTATCACTGAGTGTAAAGACACAGCTGTGAATGGCCACAGCTGGATTTTTTGTGGGATTTATGGGTGAAACATGGTAATAAAACAAGGGGCGCGATGCAGAAATTGCAGACATCAAGGAGTGGTCGAGATCTTCTTTTTCATATATTTACTCTTTTAAATGTTTTTTTTCGATGTTTCTTTGTTTGGATCGATTATTTATCATCTAAAATATTTGGGAAAATGCGACAGTAACGTAAAAATACAGTTAAGCGATAGTTATGAGGTACATATATGTGACTTTTTTACAGACGCCAATTTTTTCAATGTGACGTAATTTGTTTAAACGTTTAAAATAATCGAGTGAATAATTTTTTAAAGTCTTTTTTTTTTTTAAACTAAATATTAGACCAATGATTCTAAGCTAAAAATGACAGACATTTCAAATAATAAATATGATTACTTACCCTCTTTTTATGGCTAGGTTGAAACAAAAGCGGTTGCGAGATGTCTGTAAACAGGGGTTTCCAGGGTAAAACGGACAAATTAAAAATAGTTCGACTTGTTGCAAGTATGCTATGGCAACATATTGTTCTATCAAACACAACAGTTCTTTTGGCTTTAAATACAGCTGTTTCTTTTAAAGAGGAGTGCAAGAGCAGAAACTGCTTTTTCAGTCTTGTCTGTGTTTTCCGCCATAAATAATAATAATAACAGATCATGACGTTGTGCTGAGAAAAAAAATATATACTATTGCTTAAAAAAATGTCAGACATTGTGAGCAGTTACTCACAATGTTATTCATTAATTGAGTACTCCTTTCACCGAATACTTTTCAATTTGTACATTTTTTGGATGACTACTTTTACTCGATTAATGTTATTTTGAAGTTATACTACTCCTATACAGTATTTCTAAAGTCTATGGGGATTGACTTTTTAAAATTTGTTTTACCTAAGAATGAGCCCAGGTTGGTTTGGAATGATTGGAAATGGACTGTTCACACTGCATGAAAAAAAAAAAAAAAAAATCAGATACGTGTCGAATATGGGTAAATAAATCGGAATTGAACTCCAATGTGAATGTAGCCTGAGTGCAAAGTAATTTTCCCGCTCAGTCATGGCTTCACTGTGAGGAGTGGATTGCATTCAACGTGAGGTCTTCCTAACTGTATCCTGTCTTTTTTTTTTTTTTTTTTTCTTCCCCGGGTTATAACATGACACACGACTGCAAACGTGTGATCATTTGTCTCTCGGTGTGATAGAGGCTCTTATCTGCCTTCATTCCTGCTCTGTTTTCATCTAAATAGAAGTAGTACACACGTGAGCAGAATGTTGATGGAAATGAAGGAAGTGAGTGCGGTGTCATGAGATGTACACACATGATAAGGAGACACAAATATCAAAAGCTGCAGGGGGAAAAAAAATTGGAATCACAATGTCGGTTTAATATGCAGACAAAATAGCTTTAGGGTAAACAAATTGAACTCTAGGCATATGCTGGTTACTGGTTTGAAGGTTTATCGTGGCATGAAAATGTCACGGTTTCAAAACCATATTATCATATAGGCAAGAATATAAGACGGCACTGATTATAAGACGACCCTCTCTTTTTCAAGACGAAGTTTGAAAAAAGACTTTTTGAACACTAAATTAATTTTTATACAGAAAATAATTACAGTACTTCTGATACAAATGATTATAACAATATATTTGAGAAAAAAAGCATGTTATTTAGCCTCATTCAAATCTTAATATCTGAACATTTAAATATGTAAACTAAAGTGCAATCACATTCATAAATGAATGGCTTCTGGTTTTTGAAATGTAAATAAACCAATCTATTGTGATAAAACAACACAATTGCAATAACTGCATTAACCATCAAACTGAAGTCTAACTAACTTTAGTCTTGAAACAAATCTGAATAAGGAAAAACATTGCAATATAATAATGCAAACTGGTTAAACTTGAGAGTAGCTGAGATCTGTCATGACAGAACATCGCTTCAATGATATCTGGCGCCATTTAGCGTCGTGAATGGTTATAACATCTAGACCACGAATATAAGACGACCCCCACTTTTTCAGTCTTATTTCAATGCAAAAAACACCGTCTTATATTCGGGCCAATACGGTAGTACTGTATTAGCTATTTTTTATGTACAATAATACAGCGAAAAATCAATGGCTTGGAGCGGAAGCGCTCACTCCTCCTGTTCTGGTTGTTGCGCTGTCGGTGACACTACTCTTTTGTCGTGCTTGGAGTAGACAGAGTAGACGCAACGGTTGAAGGTGGTGAAACGACACCTGAGCTTTTTGCCCCCTTGAAAAAGATAAAATCGCTAGTATGGAAGTACTTCAGCTACCGAAAAGAAACAGACGGCCGCGGCTTAGAGGAGGAAGGACAGCAGGACAGCCAACACGATTTCACATTAACGTGACCATCATCCACCACTATACACAAAATTTAAGGTACCGTAGTTTTCCGACTGTAAGCCGTTTTTTTCCCCCTTCATTTTGAATCCTGTGGCTTATAGTCCAGTGCGGCTTATTTGTTGATTTTTCTGGGTTAATAGGTAACACTTTATTTGACAGCGGCGTCATAAGACTGTGATAAGACCGTCATAATTATGACACAATCATGGGCATTACTGAATGCTAAAGGCAGATGTCATTAAGTGTCATTCGTCAAATTATGTCACTAACTCTAGTTACGTCCATCTTGAATCTTTTACATCCATTTAAAAGTGAGATAATTTGCTGGATAACACTAAATGACATTTGTCATAGGCTTTCATTAATGCTCATGCGTAGACATCAAAATACTGGTGGTAACTTTAGTCATTTGCTGCGCTCCCGCCTGCTCGTAGGGGGCTGTGGACTCATTTATTAGATATCGGTGGGAGTGAAACTCTCACACATGTTTTTGAGCACAATGCTGGATTCACATTCAAAAAGTACGAAATCTGGACCGCATACTAACAAGAAGGAATGTCCCAGGAGTGATTTGTTCAAGGATTCAAGGTAATTATTATATTTTTTGTGTACTATGCATGCATTTTGAAATGTTGTGAAAAAAATCAATTGGAGAAATTAGCCGCTCCATACCTCGCAATATTTACGTAAAATAACTGCCAAATGCCCAGTTTTTGCTTTTAACCAAGAATCGAGACTGTTTTATGTCCATATCTATGAAGAATTCAGATATTTAAGCATTTATTCACATGGATTTTCAACAGACAAAGCCATTGTGGCAGCTCCTTTATTAAGAGCTAACAGACTAGTATCATTCTTCAACATATTTATGTAAATTCAAACTGCCTGTTTTTTTTTTTCGCTTTTAGCCAAGAATTGAGACTGTTTTACATCCATATCTATAAAGAATTCAGGGATTTAACCATTTATTCACAAGAATTTTCAACGGAAAAAGCTCATTGTTTTGCTACGGCGGCCGTGTTTGATTTTGTATATCTAGCTTTTATTTAGACATTTCAGCGTCCATATTGAAAAACAATCAGCTTTTATGCATTTTGTTTTATGTAATATTTCAATCTAATAGCTTTCAGTGAAACCCCTTGGTATTACACCAACCCCTACGCCGAGCAGATCTTCGTCTACTTTGACCCCGTGCACCTTTGGAAGAACATCTACAGCAGCTTCCACAACAACGACTTTATGGTGCTGCCCAGGTGTCCTGGGGCTGAAGTAAGTGGCCAGAATTATTCATTTTATAAAAAGATGAATCAAAACACCTATCTTTCTCAATCAAACATGTTTTTTAGGAGAGGATGAGGACAGCCAGATTCTCGAGCCGGAAGGTGCTGGCCAGGTGTTAGAACTGCAAGAAGGTGCTTGCGGACTTTTGGATCGAAAAGCAGAGCGTCGGGCTCATCCTGGTGCTCGTCAACCCCAACACGGTCACACGGGCAAGGAGGAACACAGGGCCGACATTCTGTAGATGTTCAAGAGGACAAAGGAGACCTGGAGACGGGCCGGGGGGGTCCTTAACCGGCCATCTCTCCCCATGGCCCACATGGCGTCCTTCGGAATGCCGCTGTGGGACTCCCTGATGTGCAGGAAGGACAAGAGCACCTGCTGAAGCTCCTCAACTGTTTTGGTGCGAACTTCCCCAAGAATGTGACTTCAGAAGCGAGGAAGAACAAGGCCTTGGAGTGGCCGGCCGAAAATATAGGTGCTTATCTCTGCATTTGGTCATTTTTGTGCATCAAGTGTAAAATCTGAGAATTTTATAGCCATTCTAAGATATGTTATACTTATATGAAGAATAATTAATTGGGATTTTACAAGGCTCATGGAGACTCATATATGGCTAAGGTAGGTGCTCTTTTGGGTTTTAGGCCTGTAGCAGCTTTGGTTTTGAAAATATCTGAAGTTTTTGAAAATAGGCTCCCTTCGGATCAGCCGCGTTTCCCATGTCATGTCAAGTATTATGAAGTCTATGGCTCATGGCAGTGTCATTCCATAATCATGATGGTCTTCTGACATTCTTATGGTGCTACTGTCAAATAAAGTGTTACCAAACACCATAACTAGCAATTAATGAAACAACTGGAACAGTAACTGAAGAAAAAAACAGCACAGAACAACATCTGCAGTGCTGAAGTGCATGCTAGGAGGCATGTTGGACAACAGCAGTTTTGACAGCAGGTGGCAGCAGAGGTTGACTGTCTCCTCCAAGGGAGGAGTGATGGCAAAATGAAATTTCCTGAAGCAATGAAGATTTGTAGCTAATTGCTTCAAAGCTTCATGGTGATTTAGGGCTACAGCTATCGAATATTTTAGTAGTCGATTAATCGATGGACTATTTAGTTCGAATAATCGAGTAATCGGATAAGGAATATGAAAAATTAAAATACCTGAGCTGAGCCTCAAATGGTATAGATTTTTTAAAATGAGGATCTATGTACAACAAAAGAACAATTGGCTAACTTACAAAGAAAAAGTCCGCTAGCTTAAATGCAATAAAATTCTAGGTTTTTTTTTTTACAATGCTCTTAACAAATGGTTCAGACACATATTCCCACCAAAAAAAACAAACAAAAAAAAAACAACAGCGGCTAAATATACCTATAAACCAAATTAGGAATGAATTAAAAAACATAAGCTCAAACAAAAACTTAGCTTATGTTGGTCTTAACAGGGTGCATTCGATATTGCCATGTGAAAAGAGGCAGACCAGAGAGCAGTGTATTCACCCTAATCAATAAAACTAAATGCAAACACTTTCAAATTAAACCATTACAACGCCACTTTACACAAATACTCGAAGCAACAAAATTTAATTCGAATATTTTTTTTCTAATCGAATACTCATTCAGCACTCAGCATTATGGTGATTCATTTGGTCCTGTTGCAGTCTTATGATGCTGCTGTCAAATAGTGTTACTGGTTAATGTCTTTTGGTGTAAGTATCCCATAATACAGTGAGGACAGCTGCGGCTTATAGTCCAGTGGGACTTATCTATGAACAAATGCTGGTTTCGTGTCAAATTTGGTGTGTGGCGGCTTATGGTCAGGTGTGACTTACAGTCCGAAAATTTGATAGTTGGCACTCTGTACATTCGCCATGACTTAAATTCCTAGTAGTGATCAATGATAACTTCTTCGTCTGTTTTGGTTTGTCTTCATTTTCCCATAATGTCGGTTGTTGGTTTTCGGCACACCTATTTCTACCTTTACCTGGAGTAAAGGAGGACTAACTCCGAAATTGATTTATTTATTTTAGGGCTGTCAAACGATTAAAATTTTCAATCGAGTTAATTACACCTTAAAAATTAATTAATCGCAATTAGTCGCAATTCAAACCATCTATAAAATATGCCATATTTTTCTGTAAATTATTGTTGGAATGGAAAGATAAGACACAAGACGGATATATACATTCAACATACGGTACATAAGTACTGTATTTGTTTATTATAACAATAAATCAACAAGATGGCATTAACATTATTAACATTCTCTTAAAGTGATCCATGGATAGAAAGACTTGTAGTTCTTAAAAGATAAATGTTAGTACAAGTTATAGAAATTTTATATTAAAACCCCTCTTAATGTTGTCGTTTTATTCAAATTTGTAAAATTTTCAATCAAAAATAAACTAGTAGCTCGCCATTGTTGAATTCCATAATAACACCATGCTCACTCATGGTACTAACTCATAAAATCAGTTGGACCCAAGCGCCAGCAGCGTGCGCCAAACACCAAAAGAACAGTAACAAGCGGACATTACACTGTACTGTCATTTTAATCTGTTTGAGCGGGGCATGTGCGTTAATTGCGTCAAATATTTTAACGTGATTAATTAAAAAAAATAATTACCGCCCGTTAACGCGATAATTTTGACAGCCCTAATTAATTCATTTATTTATTTTTTTAAATTTAACGTATTCGCCATCTGACTGCGTGCATGAATTGTGATGCCCGTACATCAGACAAATACCATTACACTCTTAATTCATGGATCATATGAAGTCAAACAGTATTTAACGTGCTCAAATGTTTGTATTGTGGTTTCAGTTTCAGATTTACAGGCTCAATTTACATTTGTCCGCATAAGCTCGCGTTTCTCATATCAGGTTTAGGCCGCTCCAAAAAAAGAAAAAAAAAAGTGAGGTCCACTTTCTGCACAAGTACAAGTGACCAGCATGGGCGCCAAGGGGCCGCTGCAGCTCAGTTAAACATCCCATTTAAATGCATGGGCTGCACTAGATGGAAATGTGACGCGGGCGCGGCACTCGTGAGCACGGCGGGACTGCGGATCCCGAACGGCTAACTTGTCGGCGGATAACTCAGTTTTCCGTGACAGTCGCTGGCCCTCAGGGCCGACAAGGGAACAATAGCTCCCCCGAGGGAAGGGGGTAGGGCAATCAGTAAATATTTACAGACCTTCGAACAAGGGCCTTGGAAAACGTTTATCACACCGCCACCATTGTGTCCCGGTCGAACGCATTGACCCGACTGTGTCTCTGCGGTCTTGGCGCTTTTTATCGCCTCGTTCGCTCGTCACGGCCGTGCAGCTCAATAGTGTTAAGAAGGACTAATTAAACCAATAAAGTCATTCCTTGTCTAAATGTTTTTACCCACGACACTCGGAGATTTTTGGGGCTCGCTGTTCATATTTTTATAGAGCTAGCCAAGTAGTATTCCCTCCCACTAGCATTACAAATAAGCATCAAGTCTACCAAGAAACATTTTACCATGGAGAGCTTTTGTCGCTGCATTTCGACACTCGTGAATGTGCTCGCTCACTGTGACATTGCAATTATAATCACACCGTATGTAATTACATGTTATCATTCGCTTGTTGGTGTCTGTGAATGATTCCCGAGTGTCGACTGCAAATGGCTTCTGGGGAGAAATGTGTGACACGCTGTGACTAAAAGAGGGCCCATCAAAAATGTAGTGCTGCAATGTATATAGCGGAAAACACAGACGAGACTGAAAAAGCAGTTTCTGCTCTTGCACCACTCTTTAAAATAAACTGCTGTGTTTTAAGCCAAAAGAACTGTTGTGTTTGATAGAACAATATGTCTATATGCTGCCATAGCAGATTCATGGCACATTAAGCCCCCGAACTATTTTTTAATTTGTCAGTTTTACCCTGGAAACCCCCGTTTACAGACGTCGCGCAACTGCTTTTGTTTCAACCCAGCCATAAAAAGCTCAGTAATTATATTTATTATTCAAAATGTCTGCCATTTTTAGCTTAGAATCATTAATCAGTGTCTAATATTTCGTTTAAAAAAAAGAAAAACCACGAAAAAATTTTCACTCGCATATTTTAAACTTTTAAACAAATTACGTCACAATGAAAAAAATGGCGTCTGTAAAAAAAGTCACGGATATGTACCTCATAACTAGGGGTGTGACAAAATATCGAAATGGTAAAATGTCGTGATACTTTGTATCCCAAAAGGTTATCGATATGCTCCTGCAAGAATCGAGATATAATTTTAAAAAGGTGTCAATGTCTACCAAAAAAAAAAGAACCAACAAGTTGCTACCAAAATCGTCCACCATAATAGTGTTTCAGTTAACTCTAAGGCTGCCTTGACTGTGCTCGACACCCAATCCATTTAGACTGGGAACGTTCGTTCATTCAAAACCAGAGCATTCAGTCATTCTGTCAGATTTTCAGCGCATTTATAGGTAACTTGCTGTTCCTTTTTGGGCATTTCCAGGTCATTTCCTGTTGAGTTTGAGTCACTGCCTATTCATTTGGGTGATTCCCAGGTCACTTCCTGTTCTGTAACACAAAATAAACAGGAAGTAACCCATAAAATACCCCAAAATAAACAGGTAAATGACCTTAAATGGCCCAAAATTACCTCATTGCCTGGCATTGGCTGCTACAGACTGCCATAGATGTTCAATCATTTTGAAGTGGGAGTGTTCGAATGTTCATTCGCTGCCACCCTCCCAGTTCAAATGGATTGGACGTCTACTAGTGGTAAACTCATTCCAATTCACAGCAGAAGCTTGTTTTTCTGTTTATTAGTTGTTTTTTAGACTATCCTAGAATGATTTCCTGACCAATGCATCGATAATCGTTGTATCGTCATATCGTCAGATCATCATTATCGTGAGCTTTGTATCGCAAACCGTATCGTATCGTGAGGTACCAAGAGGTTCCCATTCCTACTCATAATTGTATTTTGTTTATTTATTTATTTTTACGGTCGCATTTACCTCGCTATGTTACATGATAAATATTCGATCCAAACAAAGAAAATAGAAAAGAAAAAAACGTTTAAAAGGGTAAATATATGAAAAAGAAAATCTCGACCTCTCCTTGATGTCTGCAATTTCTGCATTGCGACTCTTGTTATATTACCATGTTTCACCAATAAAATCCCCCAACAATCCGGCTTCGACCATTCACAACTGTGTCTTGACACTCGGTGATACATGCTACATGGAGTTTTAGGATCTAAAAGAGGTAAGTACGTGATAATATCTCGTTAAAATCATGGCGTCTTTAATTATGCTCTCGCGTGCTCTCACCTCTAGTTAGGATTTTGCCGTTAAAAAAGAAATCGTTTTTAAAAAATGCCCTCCTGTTCAAAATTTTTCTTCCCCGTGAAAATTGAGATTTTAAGCTTTCCAAAGATGTATCACACGTGCATATAGGACAATTTTGAAATTTGGCCAAATAAGCCTAGGCTAACATTCGTCTTTTATAAGCTTTTAGTTAGTTTGTATATCGAATTTCAAAGGAAAATATGTGTTTTGTTTTTGGCGAACTCATAGTGCTAATCTGTTTAGCTACTCACACATGGAAAAATACAATTGTACAACGTTTTAAATGTATTCATTCTGTATATTTCACTTACCACGATTTGAGAGCTCAATAAATTGAAGAAAAGAACGCCTTATGTTTGGAGTATTTGTTTAGGGTTCGCTGGCTGTTTAGCCGATAATCACTTTCACACGCAGCAACAAACGGGAGGGGGTGAGCGCTGCCGCGCCACGCCACTTCTGGCTGGATTTTTGACACATGAAAAATGGCGAATACCGTACTACGGTCTGACGGAAAATTTTAGTGGTTTTGAAACCGCGACGTTTTCACACCACGGTAAACCGTGAAACCGGTAACCGGCACATGTCTAGTTTCAACACAGCAATAAAAAGAAGTAATTATATTTATTATTCAAAATGTCCATTTTTAGCTTAGAATAATTATTTGAGGTCTAATATTTAGTTAAAAAAAACACTCAAAAAAATTATTCACTTGCATATTTTAAACATTTAACAAATTATGTCACGATGAAAAAAATAGTGTCTGTAAATAAGTCACGGATATCTACCTCATAACTATCGCTTAATTGTTTATTTTTTTAGGTACTGTCTCAGTTTCCCTGACATTTTAGATGAAGAAAAAAAAAAAAGTTTAAAAGGGTAAACATCTGAAAAAGAAAATCTCAACCACTCCTTGATGTCTGCGATTTTTGCATCGTGACACTTGTTATATGACAGTGTTTCATCTTTAAAATCGCCAAAAAGTCAGGCTGTGGGTGGCCATTCACAGCTGTGTCTTGACACTCAGTGAGACATGCTACACTGAATTTTTGGATCGAAACAAGGTAATTATGCGATAATATCTTGTTAAAATCATGGCGTCTTTAATTTTGCTCTCTCATGCGGTAAATTACTGAGCAACGCATTCCCTTGCTGCAGAGCTATCGAATACTCATTAATGCTGCGTTGTTACGCCGTCACTGCAACGCAGAAGCATAACTCGGGCTTTACTCGCCAATCATCCGATGAAAACAATGACAAATCTTGCCTATCCTCTTCCTCTAGAATGAATAAAGAGTGATGAAATAATGCAAATGCTCGCTCAAAATTTAGTTTTTAACTCATTCCGAACGTTTGACAAAGTCGCTTGCTCAAACCAACTGGCCGTAGCTTGCTACCTCGCCTGCCTCCCGTTAGATGAGAAAAACGATGAGAAAAATTAATTCACGCGTTCTTCACATCTAGATTGGATTACTGTAACTCCTTATTCACAGCAAAAGTTGTCCTAAAGATCTTCAGCTAGTCCAGAACGCAGCAGCAAGAATTTTAACAGGAACTAATAGAAGAGAGCACATCACCCCTGTGCTCCAAGCCCTTCACTGGCTTCCAGTCGAGTTTAGAATTAAATATAAAATACTCCCTCTTACATTTAAGACCATTAATGGTATGGAGCCATCTTATCTCACAGATGCTCTGGTTCCAAACCGCCCCAACAGAACACTTCGTTCTCAGAATGCAGGTCTACTGATAGTTCCCAGGGTCTCTAAAAGTACAGTAGGATCTAGAGCCTTTAGTTACCAAGCTCCTGTCTTATGGAATCAGCTTCCAGCTAATATTAAAGAGGCAGACTGTCAGGGAACCGCGGGAAGGCAGGTGGTGTGGACCCAATTGCAGAGAAACAAAAAGCAGCAAGGCAGGTGGAGGAGAACTCAAAACACATTTTAATAACAACTGACCAAAAGCACAAAGTACAACCAAAAGGACTGGGGATCAAAAAGGCAATGTTCAAACAAAAACTTACTTAAACGGAGGGACTGGTACACGAGGGTTTGGACAGGTCTTGACTTTGGCAGACGTAGACATAGACAATGACGCAACAAGGAGTGAACAGAAAATGGGAGCTTATATACACACAAGCAGACAAGGGGTAACGAGACAACAAGGAACAGGTGAGCACAGGAGGATAGACTAGGAGAAGGCACATCAGGTGAAATCAATGGGCAATCACAGGGACAAGTCACACTAGGAGAAAACAAACACAAAACCTAACACAGACAAAGTCTGTACATTTAAGATTAGACTAAAAACGTTCCTATTTGACAAAGCTTATGGTCAGGCTAGTATGGTCAGGCTAGTTGAAAACTGACTGGACTCACAGTTCAGTCTAAGCTGAACTCGGAGCTATAATGCTGGGGGAAGTACAGCCACAGATCTCCTGTTTTTCACTCTACCTACCACTTGTCTTTACTTTTTTTCTCTCTTCTAATTCTAATATCTAGTTGACTAGTCGCTTCATCACGAGTCACCTGGTGTCCCCTTTCTCAGGGGAGGGGCTACTTTTTTAGCCGCAGCCACCTGACTATCCTGACCCCTAGCTGGATAAACGTCCTCGTTGCCCCCCCCCCCCCCCCCCCGTCTCATCTGGCTAGATGGACCCCTTAATGATCCCTCACTCCATTGCATCTCTACAAACTGGAACTCCTTCTGCTAATATCCATCATCAGTCCTGGTGCATCTATAGCCTGTCCGTCCTGGGAGTGGATCTCTCCTGAACGAGGTTCTCTCCAAGGTTTCTCTTTTCCCACTGGGTTTTTGGAGTTTTTCCTTGCCACCATGGTGGGTCTATGGATGGGGGATGCCCAGGACATCAACTCCTCTCATTCATCTACTGTATCTGACTGTGTATCAAATTGAATCTGTAAATTCCTCTGAGACAAGCTTGTTGTTATATAGGGCTATACAAATAAAATTTAATTGAATCGATGGCGCCTCACTAGGCAAAATATTAAAAGTTTTTGGATGATATTATTCCTTTGTGGAGTTACATTGGCTCCTGAAATATGTAGTCTTTCGCGGTGCTTTCGGTTTTGAAAAAGGACAAGAAATGATGGAAATATGGACATAAACATATAGTCCATGCTGCGTTGACGAGGCTTCAAAGATGATACGCACGCAAGACGAGACGATGCGTGCGGCGACTTTTAAGTGTTAAAGCTGTGCTTCTCCAGAGTTGAGAGTACATAGCTACACTACAGCTAAACAAGATGAGTCGTTGGCCAAAGGCTGGGTTTATCCTTGCCTGGCACAGCCAGACTGTACTCCCTGTATTTTTCAAACACTGGGAGAATAGTCTAGGACCCAGCTCTATAAATGGTCTCTCGAGGCGAACGAAATCATACGTCCAATCAGATTCGATTATTTGCGTGACGTGTTCTTAATGAGCAACGTCACTCTTCCGCGTCGAAAGTCGTCTCCACAACAACAGAAATGGTGAACAGGAGAGCCGAGAATATGTTCCAATCCGCGGTAAAATCTGTTTTAAATTACCAAAAACACATCAACACAAGTCATTGACAACAGTTGGTCCACTCCGCTGTCTGTTTGCTGTGGCTTGCTCCGCCCTGGGAATTTGATGCGCCGGAAGGTCGCCAGACTCAATCGCTGGATCAGCGGTGAGTCTGAAGTTCCAGGCAAGGTTTATTCCGCCCATCGGACGCCATGTGTCTCAGTGGGGCTATGGGCAATGGGCAGGGCTTGGATGACCCGGACGCTCTGGTTCTCTGCATGATGATTGGATGATCTATCTGAGGCTGAATTCCTTTTTGATTGATTGACTGCTTGTGTTTGGAGACTTGACTTCTGGCACTGTATTTTCTTTCCCTACCGAGCGGTGGGTGCCGCTGAGCCCCTCCACTGTCACAAAGAACTCACAGGCGGACACACTTGAGCTTCCCCTTATTGAAAGAGCAGCATCTGCCACTGTAATCAGCTGTCATTTGCGGCAACCCTCTCCCTGTCAAATTAATACAACGTCCATCACTGTCAATTGTTGCCAATGAGTTCAAAAAACAACAAACTTCCTCCACCTCATGTTTCATACTAAATTTACCATTTACCCAAATAAACGGAATACCCGGCCTTCTGGCTCATTAGAGCGAGAAAATGTTTTGACTTCCTGCTGAGGAAATATCGACTGCAACACCAGTCTAATTTGGGAGTAAAAAGCAAATTTATACACTCCCGACTGGGAATACGAGTTATGGGTTAGGAGATATCTAGCTTTCAAACGTTTCTAATTTAGGCCTTCGCACCAAGCGGTGCCATGTGTTTGTTTTTGTACTTCCCAGCAATTAATAACCTTTTGGGGGTCCTCGGCAAGCACTAAAGCAAGCATTAAAATTAGAATGTATGCACAACATTGACGGTTAAGTTGGTTAATTTAGTTTGCAAATCATTATTAAGATTTTACATGAAAAACATGGCAATTTTTAAAATATATTTTAAAAATAAGTCATAAAAATTAATCTAAATGGTTTCATCACTAGTAGACATCCAATCCATTTGAATTTAGAAGGTGGCAGTGAATGAACATTCGTTCATTCTTTGCCAACCCTTCTACTTCAAATGGTTTGGACATCAAAATCAGTCAATGGCAGCTAATAAGTTAAAATTAGTATAAATTAATGAGTTAGAATTGAGAAGTGATCATGTGACTAGATATGACACGTCGTGTGGCGCATAAATTTGAAATGTGAAAAAGTGCTTTCTTTGCGCTCTTGCAATATACAAATTATTTTGATAACCAAATGTCCGATGAACATTCCCTCAAAGTGATATTTGATTGTTTTTATGAAATTCAGGCGCTTCCTTTACCAGCTTTTCATTTCAAAATTTTGGTTTTACGAATTTTTAGGGGTGAGAAAATGCAAATATTGTGGCTCAAATGCTATATGATAATTGGAATGGTAACTTTGCTGTGACTTGGTATATAGGGTCACTTCCTGTTGATTTGGGCACATTTTGGGGACATATCTCGTTGATTTGGGGACATTTCGGCGACATTTCCTGTGGATATCAGGTCACTTTCCTATTAATTTGGGGACATTTTGGGGACACGACCTGTTGATATCAGGTCACTTCCTGTTGATTTGGGCACACAGTTTTTTTTTTTGCCATTGAAAATGAATGGGAAATTTAGACGTACATGGTCGTCAATGGACGGCCGTCAACAGACTTGCCCCCCACCCCACCCCAACGGCTTGTCACGACAATATACGCAGTACTTTTAACGCTTTGCAAGCAATGACAGTGTAAAATTTGGACATGGACAGTTAAATTTATCAAACTCTAATGTGATGTGACACAATATAAACAATTTCCATCTATTGTCCTATGTAGGCTACAATACAATAGAACTAAGAGTGCTATGCCTGCCTGCTAAGCAACAAAACAGTATAAATAAACATCCTGTGCCTGCCCCCCCCCCCCCCCCCCCAACATCCCTGGGGTTATCAAGCCCTCAAACATTGATGCGCCTAGATTTTCAGACAGCAAAGTCATTTATAACATCCATGAAATCCAGTTTTTGAGCAAGCTCACGCTCAATGGACAGCGTGGCTAGGTTGTTAGCCTCCCCTGTGATATTGTATATAGTTTGTGCTGTTTCAGTGATGGATTCGTATTAGCGTTTGCTATAGTACACAGTGGGTTGTAAACCCAAGATAAATCCAGCGGCGGGACCCGAGTCTGTCCAGCCTCGCACACCTGCTCCCCGCAGACTAACTTATATCCCTTATCTCCCATCACCTTTTCTCTACTCGGCTCAACGTGAGCAGCATGTCTTTTCATACCGCAGCTCAATAGGCTACAAGCGGCCGGTGATAGACTCGAATCGGGCTTTGGTCACGGTGATCGCGAATGTAAACGTTCACAGTATTAGCGGCTGTTGTTCACTTATCGACATCACCGTCCACAGCCAACTCTAGTCCTAGTTCTCTGGCTTGTTGTCCCCCTTTTAAAAACTTTGTTTTTTTTCTCGTTCACCTCTATGATCTTCATCTCTTTTTCTTTTTCCTTTTCTTCGCACTTCGATTTATGATGACTCGCCATGTTTAGAGTTTATAAAAATGATAGATTTTAATTTCCCGCTTCAGAGCACGTACGTAGCGTAGCCCTGTGTGCGCCAGAGCGGGATCAAACCATTCTCTGCTAAGACAGAAGGGATGGGGGCGACGTTGTGCAAAAAAAAAAAAAAGGAAAAAATATATATTTGAAATATTTAACATTTTAAAGTTATTAAGTACGTATATATTGAGTAGGACATAATATTTAATCAGACAATGATTTAAATAAAAAATAAATATGAGAATGTAAAGTAAAATAAATTAAGGGTCATTCAGGGGCCCCTATGATAGTAAGGCCTGGGACAGCAGACCCGGTTGCCCCTACCTGTTGGTCAATGGCATTGACTTACATATATGTCAATGGAATCCAAGTACATTGGCATCAATAAAATCGTCATACATGGCTGTCAATGGCATTAACGTGCATAGCCCTCATTGGCATCTGTGTACATGGGGGTCAATGCAATGTAAAAGCCATTGGAAATGAATAGGAAATTTGGACGTACATGGCTGCCGACGGCATGGACGTTCATGGCTGTCAATGGCATTGACTTACTTTGACACCAGTTGAATGTTAATGGGCTCTCATGGTAAATGGTCAAAAATAACAAAAACTTATGTTTTCATGCTATAGAAAATGAATGGGAAATTTAGACGTAGATGACTGTCAATGGCATCCCATTAGAAATGAATGGGACAGTTTTTGGTGAATTTTGGGGGAACTATAAGTTTACAACTTTTATGCACCTTACCGTCCCGGAATTTTTTTATGTGTAAATTACCCAGTTTGGTCAAAAATTGTAAGACAAGTAGCGTTTTGAAAAAAATTTCCTTTTTCAAAAAACCCGCGTTTATGGGCGAACGGATAATTTTAGGGGGGTCATTCGAAAAATTCCCTGCATCACGTGAAAATTTCCAGTCGTTTTGATATTTGACCGGTGACCGTCGGTCAAACGGTTTGGGCTGTGCGGCACGCCAAAGAGACATCATTCCAAAAAAATTAAAAAATTTGCAAGGCAAAGCCCTATATAATTAAACCACTAAACAAGTGTTATGTTAAGTCAGTAGCAGGCCATGCATTGTACGAGTAGATGTTGGCCATCTATATCTAACATCTATAATATTCCTTTTTTATATATAAATATATATATAAATATATATATACACGGGCCTATTTTTCACACATACCCATCATTCACACAATTTGACTTATCAAAAATTCCAGATGGTAAGAGGCATATAAGTTGTATACAGAATTTGGAAAAAACTTACGGTTCCTCCAAAATTCGCCAATAACTGTCACATTCATTTCTAATAAGATTACATTGACAGGCATGTACTTCTAATTTTCCCGTTCATTTTCTATTGTAGGAAAACATAAGTTTTTGTTATCTTTGACCATTTACCATGAGAGCCCATTGACATTCAACTGGCGCCAAAGTGTGTCATTGAAGCCATGAACGTCTATGCCATTGACGGCCATGAACGTCCAGATTTTCCATTCATTCTCAATGGCTTTTACATTGCATTGACACCCATGTACACAGATGACTATGCACGTCTATGCCTTTGACGGTATGTTGATTCTATTGATACCAATGTACTTGGATTACATTGACGTATAGGTAAGTCAATGCCAGTGATGGCTATGTACGTCCAAATTTCCCATTCATTTTCAATGGCAAAAAACACCTGTGTGCCCAAATTAATAGGAAGTGACCTGATATCAACAGGACGTGTCCCCCAACCAAATGTCTCCAAATCAATAGGAAGTTACCTGATGTCAACGGGAAGTGTCGTCGAAGTTTCCCCTAAATCAACAGAAAGATACCTGATATCAACAGGACGTGTCCCAAAATCAACAGGAAGTGACCCGATATCAACAGGACATTTCCCCCAAATCTTCCCAAATCAATAGGAAGTGACCCGATATCAGCAGGACGTGTCCCCGAAATGTCCCCAAATCAACAGGGAGTGACCTGATACAGTAGAATGTATCTACCACAGCAAACCCCATCGTAATTTCTCCAGAAATTGCAATTTCTAGTTTATAAGTGAAATGATTCCAGCTGAGAATCAGGATGCGTTATTCTTTGGTATCTTTACTCGAATTTATTTACCTTTATTTTCCCGGGATGGTAAACACGGCTGGCCCTGGCCTTCTTTCTCTGCCTCCAGATACATCCGGCGGCACCCTGGGAATCATCCTGTCAAGGTTGGAATTCGTGCGGTGTTTGCTGCCTCAGATCAGGTGTTGATGCGCTTCTGTGCATGGGACCCCGGGGAAGAATACTCTGCTGATGACTTGGGAAGCAGACGCTCATCATTTGTTTGAGTCAAACGCCTCTAGAGAAGGTCAAGGTAGGGACCGAAACCGCGCACAAAGCTTCCGCGCACTCCATTAAGTCCTTCCCTGATGTACGTTGACTTGCCGCGGGCTTGCGCAAACATCTCCGCTGACGTGACGGCGGATGTTTGCCATCAGCTCGCATAAGCTTCTTGACAGCCGACACATTTAAATTGATGAATAATTGAGCGCCGCACTTTGGCAAAGGCGCGGCTTTCGTTCCCCGGCAAGGACGGCGACGCGCTTTGACAGACGAGTCGCTCGATGCGATCGCTCGTCCTTGGCCAGAGGTTTGTTGCTATGAAATAACATGACACCGTTTAATGGCGGGATATTAACATAATCAAGCGCTAATTGACAGCTCTCTGGCACGGTAGGTGATTGCAGACAATAATTGGGACAAACACAAGCTGCAGTTGGACAAAAAAAAATCATCAGGACTTGCAATCAGTGCAGTACTGGCCTGACCGTGAAAGGGGCAAGCAGTGGAACTTCAGGGGTGCTCAGCCTGCAATCAGTGTATTAATTAGACAACATATTGCAATTTGTACACAAAATTAGTACTGCTGTGAGAATTAAACCTTTAACTTGGCTGTCAAAGTTGACGCGTGACTTAGACAGAGATAGACATTTAAGAAAAGAGTGGATTTTTTCTTTTAACGGGTTCTTTTAATGGTCTTAAATGAACAGGAGAGGACAACACACAATTCAAGAGCAAAAGTAAAGCATTAAACGCTCAAGCTAAATATATTTAGTCATGAATGAACAATTAAAAGCATGCCGGCCTGAACTGCGTTCTCAAGTGCACCATGATGCCCTCGAGAAGTTCCGGTTTCGGTCGCAGACAATTCTACTTTTTTATGTAAATCAGCAGGTTGGACCAGCCCCTAACTTAGGGATGGCATGACAAACAGTTGAAAATCACTATTGTGGAAATTCCCCGGACATCTGTGCGGTACGACTGAAGAACAACTATCTGTTGCAATGACTTTAGTAGGGCGAAAAGCTCCCACTTCTTACCTCTTATCCAATAGTCAAAGATTACCAGTGTTGTCACAGATTATTTGAAAAAAATATTTTTGTTGTATTATTTTATTACTACTTACAAAAAGTAATATAGCTACTTTACTGACTACATTTTTATTAAGATACAAGATACAAGAAGCTTTATTTGTCGTTGAGACAAGTGACAATGAGATGAAATCCGATGAGTGAGCATCGAGCCGCGGCAGATCAACCGCGCCCCAACTAACTCTCTCTTCTTCAGGAATTGCAGAGCAGTTACAGAAGTTACAGTACACACATATATCATACAACATAGCAGGGATATGACACGACGCACAGGTCACGTGCAGTGATTTTTCTTGTACGAATAAAAGGTAAACTAACAGTCATGGCTGGAGGAAGAAGGTAGGGGGTTGCAGAGATAGTAAGAAAAGGCAGTAGCAGACTGGAGGGCGAGAAGTTGTGTGTGAGTGTGTGTATGAACAAGTTTATCAATATTTATATATGTCTGTAGACAAAATAAGAGTCGCAGGGCCCTGCGTCAAATGTTGTCATGCTATGCTAAGCAGTTGCATTTGATACACAGAATCGGGTTCTAATGTGGCGGTTGTGTTCTGCATGCTGTTCCTGAATGAACCGTGTGAGAGTAATAATGTCCAGGACAGGCGGAGCCTCTCGGGGCGGCCGCTTTGTGAGTCTCACTTTCCTGGAAGTGGCAATTATCTGACAGTCCAAAAAGTCCCGAAAGTGAGAGTGATTGTACGCCTGTGTGACTTGGGGTACCACAGACCAGTTTTGACTTGCGCAAGTTGCACCTACCCTATTTTCCTCTCGCTCTGCTTCAACTAGCTTCCGGAATAACAGAAACGCATATACAGACGTCACAGGTAAGGACGTTTTGTTCCAAAATTTTTGAAAAACTTGTTTACTTGTGTACCAAACGGATTATCAATCAGCATTAACCACCCCTGTTGTTCGGAATAGAATCTTGATTGGAATGTGCTGGATCGAGTCAGAATATTCCGATTGGGGTGCGCACATTTAAGGAGATAGTGTTTGGATTATTCTAATATACTCAATATAATAAAGCTTAATCATAAGTCAGGAGTCATCATCACATTCCATGAGATGGGGGGGTGGACTCCATGCCATTCGACACAGTGAAGCGGATTGACTTATCAGCCTGATAAGCAAAGAAAAAGACGCCACCATAATCGTCGCCGTCATAATGTCTTTGGTGGGGCCAAGACACCGTGTCCTAACAACACTCGAAAACAAGAAGAACTCTAAGTTTGATAGATCAGCGCCTCTCAGACGTTGAGGCGGGCCGAAGCTCCCGCCTCAGTTGTCTCATTAACCATGCCCCAGCAACAGTGACACACGAACTTGACCACCAAAATCTGCAACAGAAGACTAACCGAAGCAACACACAGCCACACCCTTCGTCTGGCCCACCGCCCAGCGAGGGTCTTCGAAAAGACTGAATGTTTAACTATTCGGGGTGATTTTTTTTTCTCGGGAATCTTCTGTTGACAAGTGATATGGTGACCCTGGAACGAGTCTGCCTTCTCACCTGGGTCTGTTGCTGTTTTGCCTTGCCGTTTGATCATTGTCGACCTGAATAAATTGTCAACTTGTGTTTCGAAGACTTTTTCCAGCCTTCAAAATGGAGTGAGTACAAGGGGTTAGGAGTAAGGTGAACGCGCGGAGTTTGGCCTTTTGGCGGGGTTGTCAGTATCTTGCCGGCCCGGGTCATTGCAGCTGCGCCAGCGCGTGTCCGGCGGTTCGGCTGGCGTGATTCCGGCAATCTGGCTGAAAGGTCAGATTCCTTCAACATAAAGCATTTTTATTCCGACTATGCTTTTAATCCTAATAAAAGTGTCCATGTAAACATACCCACTGTCAGCCAATGATGTAATGTAAAGTTTGATTGAATTTAGATTTTTTAAATTTCCTATATGTACCTTCCGATTGCTCATTTACTGTATGTAAAGTACGCCACTCTGTTTGACTCATAAATCGGTGTATCTAACTTTAATATTAGTGCCTAGTCAGCTATGAACTTCAATGTACATCACTGCTATGGACGTATAAAGCAAATGCAAATCATTGGCAAGCTTTTTTTTAAGCATTGACTGTCAAAGGAGAACTTGTGAGTCCGTATTGCCTTCCAGCAAACTGCTGATGGCTTGAAAAATGCAAGGAAACAATATAAGATACTTTATTGAATGACTTTTTTAAAGGGGGGCTCCTTTTCCTCTCCCCATTACCACAGCACAGATGGGAGAAATATGGTGCGCGGATGTCATTTTATATTTTTTATTATTGAGAGATTTTCTGAAGGGACATTTTTGAGGACATGGGGAAATGAAAAATGCTTACTTCCTATACTTCGTTTATGAGTTTTTGTCTACATTGGAAGGAAAAAAAACAAGAAAAACGAAATCACTGCCTTTTTACCTGTGGAAAAACAAATACAGACAACGCTGATGTTTTCCCATTTTAAGATAATCACCGGATGGCTTTGCAATTACTCTGCAGCATTGTAAATACAGCACATGAATGAATAATGTTCAAATGGTGAGAGGTTATTTCTTCCCATTTTAACCCGCCTGCTGCTTGTTTATGAAGCCTCTTTTATTTGATTTTTGCTGTCTGAAGATGTTTGTGCATCTAAAAAAATAGATTGCATGAAGTACTAAACAACAACAACAATAATTCTCGCAAAAACAGATGATGGAATGACGTATGGTTTGTTGTCACGACTCACAGTCTTTCCGTAAAGGCTATTCACATTAACTAGTCATTACTGGGCAATGAAAAAAAGATCAGAATGTCAAACTTTCTCATTTGGAATTGAGTGGTCAAAGAAAAAGAATTCAGGACAAAGAGGTGTTTTTTCCCCCAAGGTTGCCCTAACAAAAACACAACTAGAAAAATGTGACTTCTTTTAAGATTGAAAGCATCCGGAAAGTAGCCCACTAAGGACATTCTTTTGCTTGAAGAAGAAATTCAGTTTTAAATTTTATCTAAAGAGGCTGGCAACAACAACAGAAAAACAAAACAAACATTAAAAAAAATAGTAAGACCATTTTTATCCAAGAGGAGACTGTGGGCACTAAGAAAACCAATGACCAGGAGAAATATGTTCTCCGAGAGAAGATTGAGAGCAGCAAAAAAAAGAAGGGAAAAAAAAAAAAAAAGAAAGCTACCTGTATATTTGTGTACATGTCATCACAATGGAGACTATGGGTAAAAAAATAAACAGACCATCGAAGAGAATTTTTTTTTTCAATAGGACACTGCAGGCCGCAACAAAGACAAACCTTTTAAGAAGAGCATTTCCACCCAAGAGGAGAATGCAAGAAACAAGAAAATTGACCCCCATAGAAAAATGTTATCCGGAAGGAGACTGTGGGCATCAAGAAAACCAATGACTAGGAGATATATTGTTTCCAAGAGAAGATTGAGAGCAGCAAAAATAAAAAAAATACCTGTGCATTTGTGTACAATTCATCACAAAGGAGACTGCGGGCAAAAAATAAACTAACCGTTGAGGAGACACTGCATTTCACAACAAAAACAAATTGTAAAGAAGAGCATTTCCATCTAGGAGGAGAAAGCAATAAACAAGAAAATTGACCCTCAGGAGAAAAATTTTATCCAAGAGGAGACTGCGGGCACCAAGAAAACCAATTACTAGGAGATGTATTGTGTGAAAGAGAAGATTGATAGCAGCAAAAAATTAAATAAAAAAAAGCTACCTGTACATTTATGTACATTTTATCACTAAGGAGACTGCGGGCAAAAAATAAACCAACCATTGAGGAGACTAATTTCATCCAAGAGGACACTGCAGGCCACAAAATAAACCAAAGAAGAAAAAAATTGGCCCCTAGGAGAAAAATTCTATCCAAGAGGAGACTGCGGGCATCAAGAAAACCAATGGCTAGGAGACATATTGTATCCAAGAAAAGATTGAGAGCGGCAAAAAAAAGCTACTTGTGCATTTGTGTACATGTTATCACCAGTGTTGTTAATAACGGCGTTAGAATATAACGGCGTTACTAACGGCGTTATTTTTTTTAGTAATGAGTAATCTAATTAATTACTTTTCTCATCTTGGCAACGCCGTTACCGTTACTGAGGCGGGAAAGGCGTGCGTTACTATGCGTTACTTAGTTGGTTGAATAAAAAAGTCAGAGAGACGGACTCACGGAGATGAGAGAGCAGAGCAGGAGTGGGGAAGACGCCGTTGCAAACGCGATGCTAGGTGGCTCCAAAAATACCTGACTGTAGCCATAGCCTACAAACTACGCCCACATGATACGGTAGATATCACATATTATAGAACTAGATGTTAATGACAGACAGACAGGCAGACAGGCTGCATTGGCAACATGTTTTAAGGACTACATGTGTTAGTAAACAGCCACCATCTTAAAGCAGTAGACCTCTCAGGAAAGGAAGGCTCTGATGTAGAGATCCTTCCTAGCGAACCTAAGTAACTTTTTTTTTTTTTTTTTTTTAAATGCTCCTGAATCGGCAAAATCTTGACCTAAGTCTATCTTTAAATGATGAAACAGTTTTAAAACTTACACATGTTGATTGTTGAAAGTAGACAGAAGGGAACTAATGCAATAACGGGAGCAATTTTAACAACTTTAACGGTTGATTCACAACTTTAAATGACTTCCACACATAGCAAAGGTTACTATCTAGTTATCGCAATACCCTTGTGTCTAGTTAAGTGGAGGGTAAAGAATTGGGTTTGGGCCAATTGTCCCCAAAACCCTTTAAACTTCACATTGTGTGACTTTTTTTTTTTTTTTTTTTTTTTTTTTTTTTGAGAAAAAAAAAAACAACATGAAAATTATCACTAGTTACTTTACCAAGTAACTAATTACTCTTACATTCAGGTAACTGAGTTACTGACGCAATTACTTTTTGGGAGAAGTAATTTGTAACTAATTAATTATTTTTTTTAAAGTAAAATTAACAACACTGGTTATCACCCAGGAGACTATGGGCAAAAAAATAAACCGACCATTGAGGCAACAAATTTTATCCAAGAGGACAATACAGGCCGCAAAAAAAAAAAAAAAAACGTTAAGAAGAGCAATTCCATCCAAGAGGAGAATGCAATAAATAAGAAAATTGACCCCCAGTAGATACATTTTATCCAATAGGAGACTGTGGGCACCCCCATGAGTCATCACCTTATCGTGGTGGAGGGGTTTGCGTGTCTCAATGATCCTAGGAGCTATGTTGTCTGGGGCTTTAAGCCCCTGGTAGGGTCACCCATGGCAAACAGGTCCTAGGTGAGAGGCCAGACAAAGTATGGCTCAAAAAGACCCCTTATGATGAGCAAGATTATTGAACCCCAGTTTCCCTTGCCCGGACGCGGGTTACCGGGGCCCCCCTCTGGAGCCAGGCCTGGAGGTGGGGCTCGAAGGCAAGCGTCTGGTGGCCGGGCCTGTCCCCATGGGGCCCGGCCGGGCTCAGCCCGAAAAGGCAACGTGGGTTCCCCTTCCCATGGGCTCACCACCTGTGGGAGGGGCCAAAGGGGTCGGGTGCGTAGGGAGTTGGGCGGCAGCCAAAGGCGGGGGCCTTGGCGGTCCGACCCCCAGCTGCTGAAGCTAACTCTTGGGACATGGAATGTCACCTCTCTGGCAGGGAAGGAGCCTGAGCTGGTGTGTGAGGCAGAGAAGTTCCGACTAGATATAGTCGGACTCTCCTCCACACACAGCTTGGGTTCTGGTACCAATCCTCTCGAGAGGGGTTGGACTCTCTTCCACTCTGGAGTTGCCCATGGTGAGAGGCGCCGGGCAGGTGTGGGCATACTTATTGCCCCCCGGCTTGGCGCCTGTACGTTGGGGTTTACCCCGGTAGACGAGAGGGTAGCCTCCCTCTGCCTTCGGGTGGGGGGACGGGTTCTAACTGTTGTTTGTGCTTATGCACCGAACAGCAGTTCAGAATACCCACCCTTTTTGGAGTCCTTGGAGGGTGTGCTAGAGAGCACCCCCTCTGGGGACTCCCTCGTTCTACTGGGGGACTTCAACGCTCACGTGGGCAATGACAGTGAGACCTGGAGGGGCGTGATTGGGAGGAACGGCCCCCCCGATCAGAACCCGAGTGGTGTTCTGTTATTGGACTTCTGTGCTCGTCACGGTTTGTCTATAACGAACACCATGTTCAAACATAGGGGTGTCCATATGTGCACTTGGCACCAGGACACCCTAGGCCGCAGTTCGATGATCGACTTTTTAATCGTGTCATCGGACTTGCGGCCGCATGTTTTGGACACTCGGGTGAAGAGAGGGGCGGAGCTGTCAACCGATCACCACCTGGTGGTGTGTTGGCTCCGATGGCGGGGGAAGATGCTGGCCAGACCTGGCAGGCCCAAACGTATTGTGAGGGTCTGGTGGGAACGTCTGGCAGAATCCCCTGTCAGAAAGAGTTTCAACACCCACCTCCGGCAGAACTTCTCCCTTGTCCCGGGGGAGGTGGGGGACATTGAGTCCGAGTGGGCCATGTTCCGCACCTCCATTGTTGAGGCGGCCGATCAGAGCTGTGGCCGTAAGGTGGTTGGTGCCTGTCGTGGCGGCAATCCCCGAACCCGCTGGTGGACACCAGCGGTAAGGGATGCCGTCAAGCTGAAGAAGGAGGCCTATCGGGCCTTTTTGGCCTGTGGGACTCCGGAGGCAGCTGACAGGTACCGGCTGGCCAAGCGGACTGCGGCCTCGGCGGTCGCCGAGGCAAAAACTCGGACATGGGAGGAGTTCGGTGAGGCCATGGAAAATGACTTCCGGATGGCTTCGAGGAAATTCTGGTCCACCATCCGGCGTCTGAGGAGAGGAAAGCAGTGCACTATTAACACTGTGTATAGTGAAGATGGTGTACTGCTGACCTCGACTCGGGACGTCGTGAGTCGGTGGAGAGAATACTTCGAAGCCCTCCTCAATTCCACCGACACGCCTTCCTTTGAGGAAGCAGAGTCTGGGGACTCTGAGGTGGGCTCTTCGATCTCTGGGGTTGAAGTCACTGAGGCGGTTGGTAAGCTCCTCGGTGGCAAGGCCCCGGGGGTGGATGAGATCCGCCCGGAGTTCCTAAAGGCTCTGGATGTGGTAGGGCTGTCATGGCTGACACGCCTCTACAACATCGCGTGGACATCGGGGACAGTGCCTCTGGATTGGCAGACCGGGGTGGTGGTCCCCCTTTTTAAAAAGGGGGACCGGAGGGTGTGTTCCAATTATAGAGGAATCACACTCCTCAGCCTCCCCGGTAAAGTCTATTCAGGGGTGCTGGAGAGGAGGGTCCGTCGGGAAGTCGAATCTCGGATTCAGGAGGAGCAGTGTGGTTTTCGTCCCGGCCGTGGAACAGTGGACCAGCTCTACACCCTCAGCAGGGTCCTCGAGGGTGCATGGGAGTTCGCCCAACCAGTCTACATGTGTTTTGTGGATTTGGAGAAGGCGTTCGACCGTGTGCCTAGGGGAATCCTGTGGAGGGTGCTCCGGGAGTACGGGGTACCGAGCCCCTTGGTAAGGGCTGTTCGGTCCCTGTACGACCGGTGTCAGAGTCTGGTCCGCATTGCCGGCAGTAAGTCGAATTCGTTCCCAGTGAGGGTTGGACTCCGCCAAGGCTGCCCTTTGTCACCTATTTTGTTCATAACTTTTATGGACAGAATTTCTAGGCGCAGCCGAAGCGTTGAGGGGGTCCGGTTTGGTGACCTCAGCATTGAATCTCTGCTTTTTGCAGATGATTTAGTGCTGTTGGCTTCATCAAGCCGTGACCTCCAACTCTCACTGGAGCGGTTCGCAGCTGAGTGTGAAGCGGTTGGGATGAAGATCAGCACCTCCAAATCCGAGACCATGGTCCTCAGTCGGAAAAGGGTGGAGTGCCCTCTCCGGGTCGGGGATGAGATCCTGCCCCAAGTGGAGGAGTTCAAGTATCTTGGGGTCTTGTTCACGAGTGACGGTAGGAGGGAGCGGGAGATCGACAGGCGAATCGGTGCGGCGTCTGCAGTAATGCGGACGCTGCACCGGTCCGTAGTGGTGAAGAAGGAGCTGAGCCGAAAGGCAAAGCTCTCGATTTACCAGTCGATCTACGTTCCTGCCCTCACCTATGGTCACGAGCTTTGGGTCGTGACCGAAAGAACAAGATCCCGGATACAAGCGGCCGAAATGAGTTTCCTCCGCAGGGTGTCCGGGCTCTCCCTTAGAGATAGGGTGAGAAGCTCGGTCATCCGGGAGGGACTCGGCGTCGAGCCGCTACTCCTCCGCGTAGAGAGGAGCCAGCTGAGGTGGCTCGGGCATCTGGTTCGGATGCCTCCCGGACGCCTCCCTGGAGAGGTGTTCCGGGCATGTCCCACCGGCGGGAGGCCCCGGGGACGACCCAGGACACGCTGGAGAGACTATGTCTCTCGGCTGGCCTGGGAACGCCTTGGGATCCCGCCGGAGGAGCTGGTTGAAGTGGCTGGGGAGAGGGAAGTCTGGGCTTCCCTGTTAAAGCTGCTGCCCCCGCGACCCGACCCCGGAACAAGCGGAAGATAATGGATGGATGGATGGAGGAGAATGCAATAAATAAGAAAATTGACCCCCAGTAGATACATTTTATCCAATAGGAGACTGTGGGCACCCCAAAAAAAATAATGACCAAAAGACATATTGTCACCAAGAGAAGATTGAAAGCAGCAAAATTAAAAATAGATAAAATGGGTAAATAAATAAATAAAATTTCGACATGTGCATTTGTGCACATTTCATTACAAAGGAGACTGCGGGCAAAAAATTAACAAACCATTGAGCAGACAAATATTTTTCAAGAGGACACTGCAGTTCAAAACAAAAACAAACCGTTTAGAAGAGCATGTCCAATTGTCCATCCAAGAGGAGAATGCGATTAACTCTAAAAAAAATATTACCCCAAAGGAGACTGCGGGCACCAAGAAAACCATTGACTAGGAGACGTATTGTATCCAAGAGAAATTTGATAGCATCAAATAAATAAATAAGCTACCCGTACATTTGTATACATGTCATCAAAAAGGAGATTGCGGGCAAAAAATAAACCGACCATTAAAGAAACACAATTCCTCAATAGGACACTGCAGGCCGCAACAAAAACAAAACAAGAAGAGCATTTTCATCCAAGAGGAGAATGCAAGAAACAAGAGAAATAACCCCCAAGAGACATTTTTTTTCCAAAAGGAGACTGCGGGTACCAAGAAAAACAATGACCAGAGACGTACTGTATCCAAGAGAAAATTGAAATCAGCAAAAAAATACATGTGAATTTGTGTGCATGTCATCAGAAGGGGTACTGCGGGCAAAACATAAACAGACCATTGAGGCGACATTTTATTCAAGAGGACACTGTGGGCAGCAGCAAACACAAACAGGTAAGAAATGCATTACCATCCTAGGGGAGAATGTGTGCAGTTAGAAAACTGACCACCAGGAGACAAAAATCTGATAAGAAGCTGAGGCTAGCAAAAACAGTTCTTTACAGAGGAGAATGTGAACAAAAAGATCATTAAGGGTACAATTTTTATTGAAACAGACCGGGCAACAGGAAAAAGCCTAACCCTAAGAGCATTTTCATCCAAGAAGGGACTGGGCAACATGAAAAAGCACGAAATTCTACCCCTACAGGTGCAAAAATGTTGTCTTTTCAGACAAAAAATGGGAGTTAGAGTTGATCAAAAAGAAACTGTGATCACCTCTCATTTGCGTTCAATTCCATTTAAAACCTGAGGGCTGTAATCTTGAAGCTTCATAAGTGGGCCTTGTCGCCAGGAGGCAAAATCCAATGTGGGAGGAAAGAATTTACCAGGACGCCGTCAAGCTGACAGATGGAGGGCGAAAAAACAACGATGATAAGACGATCGAGACAGTGCGCAAAATCTCGAAGAAAACGAGCCTTTACACCTCTCGCGCTCGGCTTAACACGCACGCTCTTAACTTTTTAACATTTATTTCGGAGATCCAAACGCCGGCTGCGTGAGGCTCGATAAAGCATAAAAGTCAGCGGGAGGAGACGGATGGGCTGTCAGTTGTCGCTGCGATAGTGACGACGATGCATGAAGTGCACGTCGACATTTGTCAAGGCCGCAATTAAAAAGAGAAGAGGCGGGAATCGTTGATTAAGACGACGCTTCTCACGAGGGATTACGGTGATTAGCCGTGGTTTACGAGTTGCTCTTGTGCATGCGACACGCCTCTTCATAAAGCCGATGCCATCCATGTTCGTGACAGCCTAGGGAGAACATTTTTACATGCAATTAAAAATGCCATCGAAAGAAATGGTTTAGTTTCTTAAATATTATTTCAGAAAAGCATAATAATTCTATCGGTAGGAATTTTGATTTCTAAGACACATTAGGAATACACATACTGTACCTACTAGGGTTGTTCCGATCATGTTTTTTTGCCCCCGATCCGATCCCGATTGTTTTAGTTTGAGTATCTGCCGATCCCGATATTTCCCGATCTGATTGCTTTTTTTTTGCTCCCGATTCAATTCTGATCATTTCCGAAAATTTTTCCCGATCATATACATTTTGGCAATGCATTAAGAAAAAAATGAATAAAACTCGGACGAATATATACATTCAACATACAGTACATAAGTACTGTATTTGTTTATTATGACATTATTAACATTCTTTCTGTGAGAGGGATCCACGGATAGAAAGACTTGTAATTCTTAAAGGATGAATGTGACTTTGTATATTGTGACTAAATATTGCCATCTAGTGTATTTGTTGAGCTTTCAGTAAATGATACTGTAGCCATGTCCAAATGCATGATGGGAAGTGCAACCATGACTTTGCATCGTTGTACCAATTGATATATCTTCTCTGCGTTGGGAAATAACATAGGGCGTTAAGAAAAAGATCAACTACTACCTTTCTTCCCCACACTGCTTCCCACGATTATTCTAGTCGTTGGGAGAGTGATTGTAAGGCTTTAGCCATTCAAAAACAGGCTCCAAAAGCTGCCAAAATTCTCTCTACTAATTTTACGCTGCCTTGTAGCTCTATATACTGTATGGGTAAAATGGCGCCATTATAGATTGAACGCGGCAATGCGTGAGTGGTCGTGCAGCACATGCGTAAATTGCGTTAAATATTGTAACGTGATAGATGTAAAAAATATTAATTCTCACCGTTAACGGGATAAATTTGATAACCCTACCTTAAGCTTAAACTAAAGACTCTGGAAGAGTCTAACACATTATGTCTGTAACGTTAAATACAATTAGAAAACGATAAAAAAAAAAATATATATATATATATATATATATATATGTATATATATATATGTATATATATATATACATATTAAAAAAAGGCATGTCCGATATTTTTTTGCCGATTCCGATACTTTGAAAATGACGTGATCGGACCCGATCGATTGGCTACTATTATCCTTAAATGCATACGTGAAATTTAATAGTGTAGTTTCACGTGCAGCGTTAAAACGTGAAATTTATCATGATTTAAAGTATCACTGGGTAACTTTTCAACCTTTATAAAATACAGGGTGGGGCAGAGCAACTTGCTTATTTAAATTTGGCGCCCTGAAGTGATGTTTACTCTGAGGATGGTAGGGATGGACATATTTGAGAGGGTGGGGCTTAAAGTTTGGTTTATAATATGCGTTATTTATTTTCTGTTTTTATGAAACCCCAGTGAGCATCATGGAGTGGAAGAAGTTGGAACGCGCTTTCGCTGTTGAGGCATTTTTTTCAAGCGGTCGCTCAATTGTCACAACCCAATGTGCATTCAATAGACATTTCAATATTGCCCCCCATGGTGGTATTCCTGGCCGGCAGTCATTTGTTTCATGGGTAAAAAAACTTCAGGGAAGTGGGTGATGTAAAGAAAATGAAACCTGCCATTGGCAGAGTTGCCAATTGCAGTTATCTATAACAAATGCCAATTGAGTTCTCCAGTGCTGGGCATTGAGCACAGGGCCCACTACTGGACACCGGGCCTTCAGGCCACCCTCATGGAGCCTGTTCCTGATTGTTTGGTCAGAAACATCTCTTCTGAAGACCGTCAACAAGAAAGCACGCCCGTCTCATTAAACCATAGGACATGGTTCCAGTAATCCATGTGATTTGTTGACTTCATGTCTTCAGCAAACTGTTTGCAGGCCTTTTTTGTGTCCCGTCTTCAGAAGAGGCTTCCTCCTGGGGTGACAGCCATGCACACCAATTTGATGTAGAGTGCGGCATATGGTCTGAGCACTAACAGGCTGACCCCCACCTCTTCAATCTCTGCAGCAATGCTGACAGCACTCCTGTAAAGAGTCACATGACATTTTGGAGGGAAAATGACAAGCAGTACTCAGTCTGGACATTTAGGGATATATGTAGTTTCTAAGGGGTGTAATCTCTTCTGTTGCCAGGGGATTAGATATTAATGGCTATATTTTGAGGGGAAAATAAATTAACTCTATTATATAAGATGCACACAGACTTTTCATTGAGTCAAAGTGTCATTTTAACAGTGTTGTCTAATGTAAATATATACTTAAATATCTGCAGAATTGTGAGGGGTCTACTCACTTTTGTGATACACTGTAACTGCCTGTCTCCTGGAATCTTCTCCATGCTCTTGGTTAGGGCTGGGCGATATGGCCTTAAAAGTACGTATCACGATAAATTGAGC